>NC_052477.1:15214173-15316353 GCF_009730915.1 Dioscorea cayenensis subsp. rotundata | reverse complement strand
GTGATAAATCGCTTCCTAATTATAGATCTAACCCTTTGGTCCAGCGGAAGGTCCCGTAGCCACAATTAAGCCCTAGATACTAAGATCACCCTCAACGCTTCACTCCATTGCACGCGCAACTAGGCCCCCAGCGGAGGTTCATCCCTTAGACCATTCACTCTATTATGGCCGCAAAGAACTAAAGGAACGGAGGTAGAATCTATCACGTCGGAGAGGAAAGGGGACACTCCCTGTCCTCTCGACTCACCCTCTCAACCCTCTCCAACCTAGCTTTTGTCTAACGCTCGTGGTGTGTCACTCACTCACAAGGTTACCAACAAGAACTCTCAACCCTAGTGTCACTCTAGGGGAAATGTTCATACAATCAAGCATTCAAGGTTGGAACTCACAATAAACATCAATTTATTGAAAGCATAATGAAAGAAGTTCAAAGAAAGCAAATACATCCTAGGGGTTCACAATCACCCAAGTACCCACTAGGAGTTTACCTCTCCATGGAGCTAAGTACAATCAAAGAAATTGAATGTAAAAGCAATGAATACATAAAGAAACCCCTCGATGGTCGTGTCGATGGTCTTGCAGAGAGTCCTCCAAGGATTCCCTCGTCCGGTATAGGATACGCCTCGACGGAAGCTCCCCTACCAACCTTCTTCCTCAGGAATGACAATGTAGGAGCCATAGAACCTCTCCAAAACCTTGGCTAATACCCCTCAAAACCCTAGCCGAATCCATCTCTCAAGTTGGGGAAAAGATGGAGAAAAGAATACCAAAATCGGGGCTGAATCGGCTTTAAATAGGGCTGGAATCGGGCAACTCCATGGGCGTGGATGCTACACGCGCCCGTGCGGAATTTCCACACGAGCGTGGATAATTTCCACACGCCCGTGTGGATTCTCTGTTTCTCTGATTTATCGGCTGGCTGTGAACAATGCTGCTGCAGTACTTGGTACAGTCTTCGACCTGAATAACTTCCTAATTCCATACTTTCATCGGGGTACCGCAGACGGGCACACGTTCCCATCGTGAATCACTTGCTTCTTCAATGATATATATGTTGGTGAAGCTCATGTTCTTATATGTATAAGATGGAATGCTCGAGTGTGACTGCCTTTGTGCCCCTCCAAATGGATGTGCTCACTCGAATGCGAGAAGGTTGGCACACACTCTAGCATCTCACACCTGTCCTATATCTTCGCGTTTGAACCATAGCAAGATCTCCTCCAAAATAGGTGCATTATGATCCACATTGGCCTATTTCCTTCATACTCAGCCTCGCAACCATACCTGCATAAAAGTAACATAAAAACACACATATTAATGTAAAAACCTGAGAAAAGTAATGCTCAACATAAGGAAAGAATGCTTCATATTCATATCACACAAGCACTTATCATTAGCATCCTCCAAACCAAAAAAAAAACAATGAAAACAAAGCCAAATTAAGCTCATAAACACTCAAGAATTTAATTTCATGGAGTCTAACCATCAAATCACTCAAGGCATTCTCAACAACATGGATGAAAAAACATAAGAAAGACGATGAACAGGGCTACCAAACATGCACAAAAATTAAAGAACACAAACCACAAACACTCAAATAACACGAAAAGAAAAGGTAAAGAGTTCAAAAGCTTGGGTTGCCTCCCAAGAAGTGCTTGTTTAACATCGTTAACTTGACGTGTTTTACCTCATGATCATGGTGGGACATATGATGGAGAGTTACCTCCATTCTTTGGCAAAGTGTTGTTACCCGAAAAGTTCATTGAGAGACATGAAAAATTTGGAACTTGCCTTGGCTCTCAAAGTATAAGCGGTCTACCTCCTTGGGTGGCATTGTGGAGACAAACACACTTCTTTTCAATCTTTCATTCGCTTTTCTCCACACTTTCTTCAAGGTTTTCTTTTTTTTGTACATGAGGTGGTAGGATAGCCTCCATTTGCGCTACTTTGTGAATTGGTGGAGGAGAAGGGACCTTGGCCTCAACCTCATTGATCTCGAACCCCTCCAAGTACTCGTCCAAATGATTTAGAGCCAAAACCTCCTGCACACAATCATAGATGATTAAATTAGTATTATCAGTAAAGTATAAAGTATCATCATGATCAAGTGTGTTTTTCATTGCTTCAGGGAGGGTGAAGACCACTTGTTCATCTCCAACTCTCAAGGTCATCTTGCCTCCCTTAACATCAATGAAAACACCAGAATTGTTAAGGAATGGGCGACCGGAAATCAAAGGGACTTCAACATCATTGTCCACATCTAAAATCACAAAGTCCACTGGAATAATAAGTTTGTCAACTCGAACTAGAACATCCTCAACCACTCCTCGAGGTCTTCTCACTGAGCGATCTGCAAGCTGCAGAGTCATCCGCGTGGGCCTCAAATCTTCTAACCCTAACTTTAAGAACAAATTATATGGCATCACATTTATGCTGACCCCAGAATTAGCTAAAGCATTTTCTTTCATTCCTTCCCCAATCACACAAGGATGATGAAGTTACCAGGATCGATGAGTTTCTTAGGAAGCATCTTCTGGATTACAGCAGAATAATTCCCCGACAGAGTCACAGTATCCAAGTCTTCTAGCTTCCTCTTGTTGGTGAGGAGATCCTTCAATAATTTAGCATACTTGGGCATCTGTGAAAGAGCCTCGACCAAGGGGATGTTAATGTGAAGTTTCTTGAAAATGCCAAGGAACATTTTGAATTGGGCTTCTTCCTTGCCTTGCTTGAGCCTGGAGGAGTATGGCACTACAGGTTTATACTCAGGCCCCCCTCAGATCGGAGACTTAGGAACATCTTCATCAGGCTTCTTCTCACTCTTTTCACTCGCATTCTCACCTGAACTAGGGTCTTCCCGAACAGCTACCCCATCATTGGAGGCACTTTAGCTCTCCTTGGCCCTTGCCTCCAACTATTTCCCACTTCAGATCGGAGACTTAGGAACATCTTCATCAGGCTTCTTCTCACTCTTTTCACTCGCATTCTCACCTTAACTAGGGTCTTCCCGAACGGCTACCCCATCATTGGAGCCACTTTGGCTCTCTTTGGTCCTTGCCTCTAACTATTTCCCACTTCTTAGAGTGACAACCTTTAAATGCTCCCTCGGGTTGCTTTCAGTGTTGCTTGGTAAGCTACCTGAGGGTCGTTCTGATTGTGCTCTAGCAAGCTATCCCACTTGGTTCTCAAGAGATTGCACAGACGCTTGAAGATTTCTCAACACAGTGCTTATCTTACTGAAATCTTGTGTTGTGGTTGTTGGGGCTAAAACTGAGGACCTTGAGGTGGTGGTGGTCTTTGTTGTGACTGACCTTGGTTCCAAGAGAAATTTAGATGGTTCTTCCATCCCTGGTTGTAAGTGTTGCCGAAATCACTTCCCAGACCCCTTGGTCCTCCTCCGATATACTCTACTGACTCAGTCGGTATAGGGGAAGCAACAAGAATGGGGCATTGGGTTGTTGCATGCCCAGCACCACATGCTTCACTTGACATCACTGCTTTAGGACTTGAGCCAGAACCCAACATAAACTGATCAAATCTCTGTGTTAAAGCTTCAACCTTTGTGGCCAATACATTGTTATCCATGGCATTCTTGGTCAAAGCATCCACTTTTGCAGCCAAAGCAGTGGTTTCATTCACCTCGTATAGCCCTGCTGGTCTTGGTGCCTTTTGTCTAGTGCTCCAATGACATTCGTTGCTAGCCATGTTCTCGATTAATGTCTCAGCTTTTTCAGGGAGATTGTTGCTCAAAGAACCACCAGCTGCTGCATCGATGAGCTTCCTTGTAGCATAATTCAGCCCATTAGAAAGCATCTGCACTCTCATCCATACAGGGAATCCATGATGAGGGCATGACAAGGTCCCCTTGCGTATATCCCGCAAGTGCACGGGTTTGTCAAAGTAATAATCCCGGGTGAGCGGGGTCGAATCCACAGGGAGTGGGGAGTAAAAACACTTAATTTGATTCTTAGCTATGTGAAAGATCAATGATAAGGAGTGTGATAATGATTCAATTCTCAACAATAAAAGCAACAAGAAAGAGAGCAAAAGTAAAGAAGGAGGTAAGGCAATCGATAAAGATGGGGTACTCGGATGATGCTTCACCTAGGATACTCGTTTCAAGTGCAAGAACTCTCTATTATGCTTCCTCAATGCAATGGTGAGTCGTGGAAATCCTTACATACATAGTCCCAAATCTAAGGTTAACTATGCCTAACTCTATTCATGTCCCAGAGGAGAGATTAAATAACCTCTCAACCTAGCACTTGAATAAAGTTGCAATGAGCTCTAGGGATTCCAGGTGATAAATCTCTTCCTAATTATAAACTTAACCCTTTGGTCCAGGTGGAAGGTCCCTAACCACAATTAAGCCCTAGATACTAAGATCCACTCAACGCTTCACTCTGTTGCACGCGCAACTAAGCCCTAGCGGAGATTAATCCCTTAGACCATTCACTCTATTATGGCCGCAAAGAACTCGAGGAACGGAGATAGAATCTATCACGTCGGAGGGGAAAGGGGACGCTCCTGTACCTCTCGACTCACCCTCTCAATCCTCTCCAACCTAGCTTTGTCTAACGCTTGTGGTGTGTCACTCACTCACAAGGTTACCAACAAGAACTCTCAATCCTAGTGTCACTCAAGGGGAAATGTGCATACAATCAAGCATTCAAGGTTGGAACTCACAATAAACATCAATTTATTGAAAGCATAACAAAGAAGTTCAATGAAACGAATACATCCTAGGGTTCGCAATCACCCAAGTACCCACTAGGGGTTTAGCTCTCCATGGAGCTAAGTACAATCAAAAAAATCGAATGCAAAAGCAATGAATCCATAAAGAAACCCCTCGATGGTCGTGTCGATGGACTTGTGGAGAGTCCTCTACTCGTTGCAAGGGATCCTTTGTCCGGCCTAGGATACACCTCGCCGGATCGATGCCGACGAAAACTCTCCCAATAACCTTCTTCCAAATGACGTGCAATGTCGGAGGCGTAGAACCTCTCCAAAACCCTAGCCAATGCCCCTCAAAACCCTAGCCGAAGCCTTCTCTCAAGTTGGGGAAAAAATAGAGAAAAGAATACCAAAATCGGGGCTGAATCGGCTTTAATAGGGCTGGAATCGGGCGACTCCATGGGCGTGGACGGTACACACGCCCATGCGAAATTTCCACATGGCCGTGGATAATTTCCAAACGCCCATGTGGATTCTCTGTTTCTCTGATTTCTCGGCCGATTGTGAACAGTGCTGCTACAGCCATGCTACATTGCTTTGCTACAGTCTTCGACCTGAATAACTTCCCAATTCTATATTTTCGTCGGGGTAATGCAAACGGGCACATGTTTACGTCGTGAATCACTTGCTTCTTCAATGATATACATGTTGGTGGAGCTGTCGTTCTTATGTGCATAAATCAGAATGCTCGAGTGTGACTGACTTTGTGCCCCTCCAAATGGATATGCTCACTCGAATATGAGGAGGTTGGCACACACTCTAGCATCTCACACCTGACCTATGTCTTCGCATTTGAACCTTAGCAAAATTTCCTCCAAAATAGGTGCATTATGATCCACATTGGCTTATTTCCTTCATACTCAGCCTCACAACCCTACCTGCATAAAAGTAACATAAAAACACACATATTAGTGTAAAAACCTGAGAAAAGTAATGCTCAACATAAGGAATGAACACTTCGCATTCATATCGCACAAGCACTTATCAGGGCACATACGTAGAAGATCCTTAAAACGTTCATGTGCCTCAAACAACGTCTCAGTGTCCCCTTGCCTGAAGGATGAAATCTCCTGTATCAGTCTCACTACCTTGCTTGGTGGGAAATATCTAGCAAGGAACTTCTCCACCATGTCTTTCCATGTGGTGATGGAACCAGGAGCTAAAGAAGTGAGCCATCTGTATGCCACTCCTCTCAGACTGCATGGAAATAATCTCAACCTAATGGCATCATCAGATATAGAGTTGATGTTGAATGTTGAGCAAATTTAAAGGAAGTGAGAAAGATGAGCATGTGGGTCCTCATCAGCAAACCCATCAAACTGTACTGAGTTTTGAACCATTCCAATCGTGCTTGCCTTGATCTCAAAATTATTGGCCGGAACAGTAGGTGCTTGCACACTAAATTAGTCCCCGGTAAATTGTGGCCTCTCAAAATCGGATAAAGTTCTCCTTGGCTCGGCCATAACTGAAGGCTCACTGGGTTCAACCCGGATCTCTTGTTGTCTTGAACTTTCGGCCACTTCTCTCAACTGTTGATGCAAGGCTCGCTCAATCTCGTCATTGGGCTCAACTAAATTCACTTGACTCGCTCATATCATAAGATGGGTACCTTGCAAGATAATTACAGTCAAGACTTAGATATTGAAGAAGAAAAATAAAAGAAAAGAGAATCCAAATGGAGGAATGATGAAATATATACACAAATGATAAACAAAAACAAAACAATGGTCAACTCAACACGCTTAAAGTTTTCAGAATATTCCTCGTGGGTACCCGGCAACGGCGCCAAAAACTTGGTCGCTTCCCCGCAAGTGTACGGGATCGCCAAGTAATACCCCTCGTGCGAGCACGAGGGGGTCATATTCCCAAGGGCCCGAGAAACTACTCTTACTTACTCTTCGCTATGTTGTTTAACCTCCAAGTTTGACTGTGATAGTGATAAAACAAATAAACAAGTAAAATGCAAATAAAATGCTAACAATGAAGGCAAGATACAGGGGATAATCAAGAAAAGAAAGCGGTCGCGGATGTGGATCCTCTCAGGGGCTACTAAAGTGTGCAAGATGATGGAACTAACATGCAATTGGCTAGTTGGACCGAGAAAAACCTAGATTAGGTCAACCCGATGGTCACGGTAATTGACCCCTAATCCGGTATGAGTATTGGATACAGAATCTCTTCTACCCAAATCCTCCTACGATTGCAATGGGAAAGGTGGTTTTCTCAAGTTAGGGTTAGAATACAACCTAATACTTAACCCTAGAATTGGAGGGTTATAAATACCTAATGGTCACGGCGTATTTATACATGTTTCCCTTCCAAACATGGTGAGTCTAACTTTAGGGCAATGTTCATGCAACCTAGCATTAACTAAGAATTGATACACCGACTTCTCATGCATACCAAAGCATTCAAATACACCAAGCAAGGATCACAAACAAGCCAAAATACAATAGAAAGAACCAAGCATCTACACAAGCGCAAGTTCACCCCCAAGGTTCACTTACATCTGATGACCTTGGGGTTTAGTTGTTCATAGTCATCAAATACAACAAGAAACCCATGCAAACAACCAAAAAAAACATGAGAAACACTCCCTCAAAGAATGAAGGCCGGAGAAGCTTCCAAAGATGCCACACAAGAGGTGGCTTCCCTTGTCTTCAACCTCCTCTACACAAGCCCTAGGAGTAGATCTCGCCCAAAATAGCGCTCTCCTCATCGAATCCTTCGTGGAAATGCCCTCAAAACCTTACTTCTAGCTCCGATTTTGTGTGGTGGCGGTGAGCTCCAAGAAGAAGGCTTCCCCCTCAAAAAGAAACCATAACAATGCTTATAAATGGATGAACTCGGGCTTCCCTGCTGGTGGCCTCATGCTCACAATACTGCCCGCGAGGATGGTCATAATGTGCCTGTAAGGAAATCCAGGCTTAGACTTTTTCTGAAATTTTCATGTTCCGGGCTGCTACAGTGCATGTACAGTGCCCTAGGCCCAAAAATGACATTTTCGATGTCAATTTTTTCTTACATTCTATCGTTGAGCTCACCTAGGCCTCCTTTGTGCCTGAAACACGAAATAAAATGATTAAACCATAAAAAAGGCATCGAGTTCTTAATAAAATACAATAAACACGCGCATTGGTACGTAAAAAATATGTACATTTAGATGTTTATCAGCCATCTGCTAGGGTTTTGAGGCTTTTGGCATGTCTTTAGAGTGGTTCTAAGAATTCAACACCGCGATCCACTTGGAAAAAGGTTATCGGGGGAGCCTTCATTGACACAGATCCGGTGAGGTGTGCCCTAGGCAAGACAAGGGGACCTTTAGAGAAGACATAGCTACTCCACAAGACCATCGACACGACTACCGAGGGTGTTTTCTTATGAAACACTTGTTTTTACTTTCGATTTCATTGTTAATTGTATTATGCTCCATGGAGAGCTAAACCCCCTAGTGGGTACTTAGATTTTGTAAACTCTAGGATGTTATTGTTTCATTGATCTTTTATTATGCTTTCCTTAATTGATGTTTCAATTGAGTTCCAATATTGAATGCTTGTTGAATGATTTCTCTATTAGAGTGACACTAGCGTTGAGAGTCCATCTTGGTAATCATTGTAGATGAGTGACACACTACGAGGATTAGACATTTGCTTGATTGGAGAGGGTTGAAAGGGTGAGTCGAGAGGTAGCAAAGCGTCCCCTTTCCCTTCCGATGTGATTTATCCTACCTACATTTCCTTGAGTTATTTGCGGTCACAATAGAGTGAAGTTCTAGAGGATGAACTCCACTGAGGCTTAGTTACGAGAGTAACAGTGTGAATCGTTGAAGTGACTCTAGTGTCTGGGGCTTAAATGTGACTAGGGGTATTTTGCCTAGACCAAAGGGTTAGGTCTATACATAGGAAGTTGGATTATCATATGGATTCCCTAGAACTCCATGCAACTTTACACAGTGTGAGGTGTTGAGACTAAGCCATTTCTCCGCCGGGACATAGTATAGAGTTAGTCACAGTGGACCTTAGATTTGGGATCGTGTGCTTAAGGATTTCTATGACTCATTGAGCATTGATCAGGAAGTATAATAGTGGGTCTTGCACTTGAAAAATTAATCCTAGGGGAAGCATTGTCCGAGTACTCCACTTCTATCGATTGTCTTATCTCTCACTTACTTGCGCCTCTCATTCTTGTTTTTTTATCTTTGTTTACATTACATTTTATCGACACTATCATTGTTCACTTTCACGTGGTTAAGTAGCAATTTAAGTATTTTTACTCCCTACTCCCTATCGATACGATACCCCACTCACCTTGGATTTATTACTTGACAAACCTGTGCACTTGCGGGTCACACGAAAGGGGCGTTATCAAGTTTTTGGCACCATTGTTAGGGAGTTGGCATTTAGAGATACTTTGCACTTTGCTATCTTAGCTATTTATTCATTCTATTTCATATATTTTTATTCTATCATCGTTCTAATTTTTTTTTCTTTATTTTGATGTAGCTCCAGGTTATGACCCGAGGGAACCTTTTGACATTGCTTGAAGATGATCCTGAACTTGAACATACACTCAAAAGAAGGGGTAAAAAACCTATATAAGAACCGTCGAATCTAGCTAAAGTGGAAGTGGAAGGATCTGACAACATGGCAGAATAGAATGAATAATAGAGAACACTCTCTATTTATGCCAGACCATCAATATTGGGGACATGATCTATCATTGTGCGGTCACCAATCACAGCTCAGAATTTTGAGCTAAAGCCGGCATTCATCCACATGTTACAGCAGTCCGCACAGTTCAATGGTTTGCCCGATGAGAATCTAAATAGTTACATAGAGAATTTCTTGGAAGTGTGTGATAGCAAAGTGCAAAGTGGGAAAGCGAAGCAGTGGCTACACTCATTGCCTAGAGCATCAATCACTACATGGGAGGAGATGGTAGAAGTTTTCCTTGCCCCTTATTTTCCTCCCAAAAAATCTGCAAAGCTTTGGAATAAGATCTCATCCTTTGTGCAAATGGAATTGGAGTCTCTATTTGAGACATGGGAAAGGTCCAAGGAACTCCTACAAAGATGTTCTTAACATAGGTTTCCAGAGAGGATGATCATTCAGACTTTTTATAATGGTTTAAAGCCAAGTACAAGATAGTTACTTGATGCAGCGGCAGGAGGTACCTTAGGTAGCAAGACCCCCGAAGAAGCTCGGTAATTAATTGAAGAAATGGGCTTGAACAGCTACCAATGGAATGCAAGGGAAGAAGAAGAAAGTGGTCGGCATCCATGATATCGATGCGGTTATATCGTTGGCGGCTCAAGTGGAGGCATTGAGTAATAAGTTAGACACTGTAACTCCTTCGAGATTGGCGGTCATAACAAGTTGTGATGGATGTGGAGGGGGACATACCCCATCCGATTGCCCAATAGCTGTTGGTGGTACATCCCTCTGTTGAGCAAGTTGACTATGTGGGTAATGCACTGAGAAACCAAGGCAATCCTTATAGCAATACCTACAATTCGGGTTGGTGGAACTATTCTAATTTCTCATGGAACAACCGAGGGCAACAAAAGGCCACCGTACCACCACGTTTCCAACAACACCAAGCCCCGAATATGGAGAATAGAGTTTTAGGCTTGGAGACCCAGATGACCGATTTGGAGAAAGCCTTGACTAGATTTGTACGCTCATCGGATACACAGTTCCAATCAGTTGAGGCTACACTTCGCAACCACACCGCTTTATTGCACAACCTAGAGAATCAAGTGGGCCAAATTGTGAAGTCTCTATCAGAGAGGCAACAAGGTAGTTTGCCTAGTAATACTGAAACTAACCCACACGAACATGTGAAGATGTTCACTTTGAGAAATGGTCGTGACATGGAGGGCAAACTTCCTAGTGAGAAGACCAATGTTGAGGCACCAGAGGTCGTGGAGGTTGAGGAAAGAGTTAACAAAGAAAAAGTGGTGGCACCCCCACCTTACAAGCCAAGAATCCCATATCCTTCAAGATTGAAGAACGACCAAAATGATGAGCAATACAAGAAGTTCTTGGGTCTATTTAAGCAATTACACATCAACATTCCTTTTATAGAAGCGTTGTCCCAAATGCCTCTGTATGCTAAGTTCTTGCAAGATCTTTTAACCAATAAAAGGAAATTGGAAGAGAGTGCATCGGTGATGTTAGATGCATCTTGCTCGCCGGTGTTGTAAAAGAATATGCCAAACAAGAAGAAAGACCCAGGAAGCTTGATTATCCCATGCAACATTGGTAATTTGTGTGAAGAGATGACATTAGCGGACTCATGAGCTAGTATCAACGTCATGCCATACTCTTTCTTTTAGAAGTTGGGCTTGGGAGAGCTTAGGCATACTCGGAGAGACATCCGAGGGCATCATTGAAGACGTGCTTGTCAAGGTAGATAAGTACATATTTCCTGTAGACTTTATAGTGTTAGATGTCGATAAGGATGCAGATGTTCCTATGATACTTGGGAGGCCATTCTAGCACACTTCCAAGCTATTGATATACATGGATGGTAGGGAGTTAACACTAAGAGTTAGAGATGACAAGCTCATATACCTCCTTGATAAAGTTATGTCGTGAAAAATATGCTCTAGAAGATGAAGTGAGTGAGAAGACGCCACAACAAATGCACCAAGGCTGTTGGGAATGTGCATGAAAGGAACAAGGGTGACAAGCCCTCAAGTGGTAACAAGCTCGACAACTCCCCCTGTATCTCCAAGAGGTTATGTTTATCATGTTTCAAAGTCATGGGCAAGAGGGAAACCTACAACTATGAGCCCCCATGAGGTAAGATAAGGTACGTCAAGCTTAGTGATGTTAAACAAGCGCTTCTTGGCAGGCAACCTAAGTCTTTACTATTTTTCTAGTTTTTAGTTTAGTGTTTGCATAAATAAGGTTTTGAGTGTTGGTATCCTGATTTTGAGATGCTATTGTAGTGATTTTCTAATGGATCTTTGGTGCACACGCGTGTTTAACTGAGTATGGCGATGTTTCAGGTCGCTTGAGCATGTCGTGCATTTTTCTCTGGTGTAATTGCATGATGAAAGCAGGCTCTGAGTGTTTTCATATGTTCAGGAATTTTCTGCAGAGCCTGTAGAGTTTTCTAAGGCATCTAAAGAAAATGCACGGGCGTGTGGAATTTCCACACGCCAGTAGGTCTATACTAAGAGCTCATCTAAAGAAGGCACAGGGGTGTGGACATGCCCCTATGAACGACCTTATGAGATTCACACTCCTGTGGTTAAATTTTCGCACGGGCGTCTGTCCTCCTGTAGAAACATAGAGATTTTTCCCGAGAAGACACAGGGGTGTGGACTCGCCCGTGTGGATGACCTTGTGATAAACACACTGGCATGGGTAATTTCCGCACGTCCTTGTGTATCTCTGCAGAGGAGTTCTCTTTTATCCCAAGAAGACACAGGGGCGTGTGAGTGCCCCTGTGACCTGGCCCTGTACAAGCTCACGCCTGTGAGGAATTCTCGCACGGGCGTGTGAAACACTTAGAGTTTTCTCGGGTTGGGCAGAGAAGCCATAGGAGCATGGGTCTGCTCTTGTGGGTCAGGTGCACGAGCATGTGTAATTTCTGCACGCCCATGTGGCTGAGTTCAGAAGCATTGAGTGTTAGCCGGAGAGCATACAGGGGCGTGCGTCGGCCCTTGTGGGTCTCCTCTGTGGAGTCACACGAGCGTGGGTAATTTCAACATGCACTTGTTGATGTACAGAAACTCTAGAGTCGCGGGATTTCTTTAAAATCTTTTAAAGTTTCTTCATCTTCACACTCCCAAGCATTCGGAAAACACTTTTCTTTACTCTCCTGATCTAGCACGGGTGATTTAGAGGTGTTTTACTTTAATTTTGGGCCAAATTTGAAGGTTTTTATCTTTAGCTTTTGGTAAACTCTCAATTCCTCCTTTCATCACCATAACTTGATTTAAGTCGATTAAAATGATGATGTTGCTTCGTTTCTATGTTTATACAGTTTATACATGTTTAGAGTGAAGTTAGAAACAACATTAAGGTGTATTATTGGTTTAGTGAGGTGCGGCCGTGCGGTTTCACGTCTCGTGGATCCACACGACCGTGAGGAAATCTACAGAATCAATTTTTTAATGTTTTTGATCGAATCTATGTTTTCATTTTGTAGATATTGCACCTCGATCAAAGAAGCAAGCTGAGAAGCATCCGCGTGAATCATCCCCTGAGCCATAGAACATGGGATTTGCTATTCCCGAGCACCAAGTTCGTTTTGAGCGATTATTGAGACTTAGGTTCAGAAAGACTCGCTTGTTAGATACAAGTGTATTACAAGATATACAGTAGGGAGATGAGTTGGCGGATGAGATAGGGAATCTCGTCTCGGTGGGAGGTTGAAGACAATTACTGATGTTTAGAGAGCCTGCCATCTGTGTGCTTGCACTTGAGATTCTATCCTTGTTCGAGTTCGACAGGTCCTATACCAGATTTGATAGTGTTGATGCTATACAGTTTAGAGCACTTAGGCAGTACCATGTTATGAGTGTCATACAGTTCTCGATCCGGTTGGTGAATGGAATTTCCCAACCTGCGTACCACTATCTTCACACCATTCTAAGTAGGTCAGTGAATGGCCGTGGTGACAGTACCGGCGTCCTGAACCGACAAAAGCTTTGGTACCTTTACTTGATGGTTCAAAGACAGCCGATCCATTTGGGCCACATACTAGCCGAGTATCTGTGTCACCAAGGCCAGTACTTCAGAGTTATTGTCATCTTCTCATGCCCGTACATCACCCGACTCGTTATGGGCATGGGTTTGTTAGAGGCCATACGAGGGGCTGAGAAGATGACTATGTCTTCACTGTTAGGCCTTGACACATTGCGATTGATAGGATTGGTGCACAAACACAGTACGGGGGTATATATACTAGTTACACGCATTCCAGATTTAGTAGAGGGTGGAGATGATGATACAGAGGGTCCTCCACAGATCCCCGAGCCTCAGCCCGTGCAGATGGATACAGAGGCACCTCCCCCAGCACATGAGCCACCTCCGGTGCACATTTTCTCTCCACCTCAAGCCCATGATTGATTTGAGAGGCTTAAGAGTGCTATGGGGGTGGTCCAGAGTGATCTGACCGATGTTCGTGCGCTACATGCGGCGAACCACGTGGAGGTGATGTCCCGTCTTGATATTCTACAGTAGTTATTAGAGCGAGATGAGGCGTCACCGTTTGTGATAAGACCTCGGACTCCTCCGGCTCCTCCAGCACCATCATCACCGGTTCATGCACCGATCGATCCACCTGTTCCACCACTGGCAGCAGTAGTAGAGCCAACCTCCGACGACACCGACGCTTAATGCATCTTTGCTTTACTTTATGCTTTTATTTTTCTTCGTTACTTTCTACATTCTATTTTGGACTTGTACACTCAGAATGGATTTTTCTTCTAAATTTATCTTTTATTTTCATTTTGTTGTCTCGAGTTGTAGTTCATTGCTCTATCTTTTATATATACTCGAGTTGTTTTTGTTTTTTTAGTTTCACTGAACCCCCTTATGTATGCGTGCAGATGGTCTTGTCAGTATGGGAAATAAGAACTACTCATGGACACAGCCAATATGGGCCGTATGTGCTTCACAACCAATTGGAACTTTACTCCCAAGGGTTTAGCTCTATCAAACACAACACTAGGAGTCAGGGGAATATTGTTTCAATTGCACTTCCACATTTATGCTTGATTGATTTATTTTCTATTGTGTTCACATGGTATATTAAGGACAATGTACATCTTAAGTGTGGGAGGGAGTTCACATTGCACATGTCCTTTATATAAATTTTGATTAACATACATGTTCATGTAGCCAATGGCTGTTCACCTTAGTTTAAATGATTGTATTCTCGAGTTTAGGAGAATTTTAACACTAAATGTTTTCATGCTCTAGTTTGTTCTTGAATTTCTAGGAATTTTTGCCAGATTGATACTTATTGCACTACTCACTCTTGAAACTCTTTTGGAAATTCAAGTTCAATGTTTAAGGGACTAATTAGTTTTATTTCTTGTGTTATTTTGCTAAAAAAAAAGAAGAAAAAGAAGAAAAAAATAAATATATTGTTTAGTTGTGGATTTTGGGTGGAAAGAGCTACCACCTATGAAGTATGAAGCTACTCTCATAAGTCGGATACTAGTTATGCCCTAATGAGGGAAAGAGCTATCTCATGGGATGAGTGAAAGCTACCACCCTGGTAGAAAGAGCTACCACCTCGAAAATGTGAAAGCCACCTTAGCGACCGCTTGGGAAAGGGCTACAGTAGAGGATGTGTGAAGCTACTACCATCTTTTTATTTTGTTATGTTTTATAGATAAATAAGTCCTTATACTTAGAACGTTGAGGAGTATACCTTGGGTTGAATTAAGTGAGTTTACACACACTTGCACGATTTTGGGTTTGCTGTCCTTTTTTATTCGAGTTTTTAGCTAGATGATTGATTTTTCGTATTTAGTGTTGAAATTTTCCTTACTTGTAGAATGCTCTCCTTGCATTCTTTGTTGAACCTAAGGCCAAGAACTTTCAATATTTCCTTATTTTATGCTTTAATGTCTTATTTTTGCTTGAGAACAAGCAAAAGATTAAGTGTGGGGGAGTTTGATAAGTGCTTGTGTGATAAGAATGCGAAGTGTTCTTTCTTTATGTTGAGCATTACTTTTAGCAGGTTTAAGCGCTAATACATGTATATTTGTGTTCTTTTGCGCATGTAGGGTTGTAAAGCTAAGTATTGAGAAAAGAAGCCAAAAGTATATCATAAACGTATTATTTGGTGGAATCTTGGAAGGAAAAAACGCGAAGACACAAGTGGGACTCCAAGATACGCAAATGTGTGCCAACCTCCATGAATTCAAGTCACTACAATGAGTTGTAAGGGTACAAAGGTGTGCGATCTACGACATGTGCATTGATAACAAGACCTCCGCCAATGATAACAAGACCTCCGCCAATGAAGCTTTTTGATTGAAGAAAATGTGCGATCTACGACATAAACGTGTGCGTATTTATGTTGCCTCGATGAAAAGCATGGAATTAGGAGTGTTTTAGCCGAGTATTGTAGGTGGTTATTGTATCAAAATACTATAGAAAAAACTATTGCAGTTACTGTTCATAGTCGCCCGAAAACAGAATTACCAGAGAATCCACACGGGCATGTGGAAATTCTCCACGTCCGTGTTGAAATTCCACAAGCCCATGGGAAAAATCACAGGGGTGTGTGGATTCCCGATTCCAGCCTTATTTAAGCCACGATTCAGCCGGATTTTTGGGATCTTCTTTTCCCCTTTTCTCCAACTTTCATCTATCTTTTGAGAGGGCGACAGCTAGGGTTTAGAGAGGCTTTTGGCACGTCTTTAGATTGGTTATGAGGATTCAACACCGCGCTCCACTTAGAAGAAGGTTATTGGGGAAGCTTCATTGGCACCGATCCGGAGAGGTGTGCCCTAGGCTAGATAAGGGGACCTTTGGAGGAGACTTGGCTACTCCACAAGACCATCGACATAACTACTGAGGGGGTTTTCTTATGGAACACTTGTTTTTACTTTCAATTTCATTGTTGATTGTATTGTGCTCCATGGAGTGTTAAACCCCCTAGTGGGTACTTGGATTTTGCAAACTCTAGGATGTTATTATTTTATTGATCTTTTATTAAGTTTTCCTTAATTGATGTTTCAATTGAGTTCCAATCTTGAATGCTTGTTGAATGATTTCTCCGTTAGAGTGACACTATCGTTGAGAGTCCATCTTGGTAATCATTGTAGATGAGTGACACACTATGAGGGTTAGACATTGCTTGATTGGAGAGGGTTGAGAGGGTGAGTCGAGAGGTAGCAGAGCGTCCCCTTTCCCTTTCCGTGTGATTTATCCTACCTCAATTTCTTTGAGTTACTTGCAGTGACAATAGAGTGAAGTTCTAGAGGATGACCTCCGCTGAGGCTTAGTTGCATGAGTAACAGAGTGAAGCATTGAAGTGACTCTAGTGTCTGGGGCTTAAATGTGACTAGGGGCCTTTTGCCTGGACCAAAAGGTTAGGTCTATACATAGGAAGAGGGTTAATCACTTGGATTCCCTAGAACTCCATGCAACTTTACACAGTGTGAGGTGTTGAGACTGAACGATTTCTCCGTCGGGACATAGTATAGAGTTAGTCACAGTTGACCTTAGATTTGGGATCATGTGCTTAACGATTTTCGATGACTCATTGAGCATTGATCAGGAAATATAATAGAGGGTCTTGCACTTGAAACATTAATCCTAGGGGGTATTGTCCGAGTACCGCACTTCTATTGATTGCCTTACCTCTCACTTACCTGCGCCTCTTATTCTTGTTTTTTTATCTTTATGTTCACATTACATTTTATCGACACTATCATTGTTCACTTTCACATGGTTAAGTAGAAATTTAAGTATTTTTACTCCCTACTCCCTGTCATTATGATACCCCACTCACCTAGGATTTATTACTCAACAAACCCGTGCACTTGTGGGTCACACGCAAGGGTTGTTGTCAGCTACAATTATATTGCTACAGTACTCATCTTCGCAAATCGCCTGCAATAATCAGTGGAATGCGCATAGTCGTGTCGAGACCATGTTAGGCCTGAAAGCACTATATATTCTAATCTTTTCACACTATAATTGTGCCGAATCCTGCTCTTTTGCACAGGGACCTGTTTTCCTACACAAATACACTATCATACCAAAAGTTTCGCCGAATCACAATAAATAAATGCTTAAGGATATGATAAATACATGAAAAGGGTATGAATATGTATATATGAAATGCACTCATCACCCGTGCTTTTCTCTGAATGTTATTTTTCGACCCCGTTTTGCTCCCGATTTCATACTTTGTATTGGGTTTCATTTTTCTCTGAATGTTATTTTTCAATAAATCTATCTAGTATTTTGTGATTCATTGCATCTTTCTTGAATGCTTATCTTGTTAATATAGTGAGGAAAGATATGCCCCTGCATTAGAACATGCATGTTAGATCTATGGATGTGCTAAGAGATTAGGCATATCTAGGTTTCGGGATTAGGGATCAATTACCCCTTAGGCTTAGCGTTTGATTTGTCCCTTCTAGAGGAATTCTTGTACTTAAGGCAAACATAGGAGGCTAGGATAGGAAGTGATTTCATCTTAAGTTCCTAATGATTTAGACCTGGTTGCCAATAGATTGGGACCAGTAGGCCTTTGAATTTCTCTGGTCCAATACTAGAATACGATTGTCATACTCAACGCATATCATAAGTAACAATCAAGAAAACTGTCATACAACTACCCAACTCCTTCTAATTGTGCTTAATGATCCTCCAATATATTCTTTAGTAAATTGTAGAAGTAAAATAAAGAAAAAACATAAATGTTTAGCCTATTGATTAAGTGAAAATGAAGTAATACGAGCCTCTCGTCATTCCTGGTGAAATACGACCGTCGTGCTCACCCACGAGGTATTACTTGATGACCAGTACACTTGCAGCATTCACGGACTCACTTTAACATTATTTGTATATCCATATGTTTACAACACACACTCATTAACCTTCCATAAATGGGCAACATTTTATAAAAGAGCATTACAAAGCTGGCATCAATGGCTTTCTATTGAGCCATGTGTTGATGAAAAATTAATTGTAAGGCATGAGTTATCAATATTAGTTTATTGGATATGATTTGCAATTGATGCTTAACTGATGTGATTGAAGTAAGCTCAGCTGAATATCGAAGCCTTAGGACTAGGACAGGTACTTGCCATCTATCTAATAGCATCAGAGAATGCGCTCTTAGCCATTTTTTCAGAAGCACAGAATGCTCTGAGAAAAGGAAGATCAAGGATGGAACGAGTTGGATGGACTTCTTCTTGCTTTCAACCGTTCACTGTACTTACGTATTTTTAAAGACCCCCATGGATTCCAGACACAATTTCTAACACATCATGATTCACTCAGACTAAATAAATTGAAAAAGAAAGAAAATTATGAAAAAAAATGGATCAAACAGGAATTTGAAAGTATTTAAGAACAAGTTATATGAAGGTGAGTGCTCAGTACATTAATTATGAGTAGATGTACAATTTCAAACCAGAAAAGGACTTATGTTAGTCCACTTCAAGAAGTTCTAGCAGTTCGCATTCCACCCTGTAATACTTTGAATATATACTAGATATTTTTGATTATTGTATTAGATGCTTAAAAGCTGAATTACTAGACTTTTTTTTTTCGAAAAAACAAAAACTACAGAGGAAATGTGACTAGGTCCTATCCATGACATTGAAAACAATGAATATCTATATTAGATGCATTCGATTATACAGCTTCAGCTAATCTTTCACATTTTTCAGAGGAATTTGCTTGCTCTAATAAAGATGAGGATATAAGTACGAATGAGACACTATTTTAGATCTTCACAACCGGTGTAAAAGAACATAACAATTTGACAAGATATAGGGCTTTTAGCTAAACAAAAATTAATTTTTGGCTATCATTTAAGTTTCTCTTAACTAAAGCAAATCATGATAAGTGAGTAATTGTACGTGATTTACCTTTTGATTTATACATTTAACTTGTTCTCAAAACTTGAATTATATTGTTTTTATACAAATTTTGTTATTTTCGTATGTAGACCACTTCGGGACATAGGTAACAAGAGAGAACAATTTATTCAGGTAGGTATGAATTTTGATCACTTTATTTTATTAAACTGTAAAATGATAAAGTTTTCAGATGAATGCGTCATTCAAAATGGAATTTGTCTTGGTGAGGTTAATTAAGACTAACCCCATTTTAATATAATATACTGCTCAAGTGGATGCATTCTAGAGATTATATATATATATATAATTAATTTATATTAATTGCATTGTGTTAATAATGTAAACTCGTTGATAGAGTAGTAATTTTTTTTATGGTTAATGGACATAGAGTTTGGTGTCAAGTTTTGAAAAGGTCTCGATGTTTTGCAAGTTCTCCTGCTTTGAAATAAAGAAAAACAAAAACTATATCTTTTTAAAATCCTCATCTTTGTAAAATTTACCTCCGCCACAACTGGAGAACAAAAGATTCATACTCAAAATTTTATCTAACATGTATAATAAGAAAATTTAGATAAGGACTCGAACGCCCGTATTAAAGTTGCATACAACCACTAAGAGTTTGAGAAAATTCTACACTATCTTATATCGCTTGTAATTCATTTTTTTAAATATTATTTTATAAATTGTAATTTTACCTTTTTCTCCTTTCTTGTTTCACAGGCTAGCTTACTCTATACCCATTTGGCCTTGCTGGGTGATAGTAGCCCCCTTCCAAGATAACAAATTCAACCAAACACAGATTGCTATGTTTGGTATGACAAAAGGTATTTAGGGATTGAAATTTGTAGTATATCATGTCATACCATGACAATGTTGTTACTGTTGTTGTTTTTAATAAAATATGAATATGCCATTTGATAAAAATGAAAATAGATATAATGTTGGTAGTGGAGTCGGTGCAAATAAACTAGCTAACTAACAATCTCTAATATATACATATTTTATATTATTTTTTTAAGCATATGTTCGGAGAAAATACTATAATTAAATTATTTTTGTATTAACATAGATAAGTCACTCTACACACAAAAACTTTTTATTCGGTGACAATATTGTATTTTAAATCAACATATAATTTAACCCTTTTACCTATAATCTAACGTACCAAGCAATAAATTTCACTTTCGCTTGGAGGACCATAAATCACAATGGCATCTCACCCACTAAAATTGATGTCGCCAACTGTGTGTTCGGTCCCTATTTAAAGTTGGGTCGGTTGGTTTTAGATATAATTTGATGTACCAACCGGCCATAAATAAATTGAAAGTCACTTGAAAAATTTATCATGCTATTACTCATTTAACCTTTTTTTTAATCTCCTGGAGAACCATAAATCATAATTGCATCCCCCACTAAATTGATAGCCGCCAACTGTGTTTTTTGTTCCTATTTAAAGTCGGGTCGTTTGGTTTTTGACAAATATCAATATCCGTGCGAAAACAATTATTGAAATTTAAGAATGAAAGAATCTGTTACAATGAGCACTCTTTTGTTTAAATTTACATTAAACCCCCACCTTCCTCACATGTTCATTCTTATTAATGTTTACATTCCTCACGTGGATATATTTGAGCATAGAGCTGGAAGAAGATAATTTACATATCCAAGACGAAATAGTATTATGTCTCATATAAAGTGTTTTTTTAATGAAGAGATAAATCTCAATTTTAATTCAAATAGAGTAAAGACATAAATAAATTAAGATATTAATTTTTTATTTGTATATACCCTTAACATGACTTGTCCATTTTTTTATGACTTATCATTTTGTAAAAAAAAAAACATAAAAATAAATAGAAAAATAAAGATGGTTTTAACGGGGCAATGACAATTAGATAATGGATTCCTTATATAATTAAGTAAATGCCTGGCTTGTATTAGTTGATTATATTTTATATCATGCATAATAGTTCAATTCTGCACCAAGCTTTTTTTTCTTTTGCTTTTTAATTGTGTTAATTTAAAAAAAAAATTAAAATACAAACCCCAAAGAACCGAAGAAGCGATGTCAACTAGTCTTGGATTGCCAGTCTTTTGATCTCAGTTTGAAACCCTAACCTCCAATGAAGCTTTCGCTAAAATGTATACCCCAAAGAACCGAAGAAGCGATGTCAACTAGTCTTGGATTGCCAGTCTTTTGATCTCAGTTTGAAACCCTAACCTCCAATGAAGCTTTCGCTAAAATGTATGAAAATCAAACTTAGTTGTCGGGCTTTATACGGCATGTAAAAAGATAATGCACGCCTATATTTAAGGTGTGCTTGACCCATGTTGATTACTATTGCCATGCCCCCATCCCATAAGACAGATTCATGACAACCGCCGAGATAATCCTAGGAAGCCCGAGCAACACCCTAGCCTCGAATCGCTGCAAGCCATTCAGATTTATTGGGCTTTCATGATAAGAATATGAGACACTAAAAATACAACATTGGAAATGTAAAACAAGCTTCTATAGTTGACAAAACTCAATAGCCAAAATCTCTCGGACAATAGTCATGGCTATGGCTAGATCTTGAGGTTCCAAGGCATTCCATACCTTGACGTTGGCTCATTGAGCTCCCGTATGGTGTCCCCGAGTTCTCAGTACAAAATAAGGACCAATCCTCACCTAGTCAGGTGTTCTCCCTGCCCACTGACAAGGTTCTACCAAATAAGGTCAACCACGCTACCTCCATAGGTTGAACCATGGAGACCCTTCTACTGTGGTAGATCATGCACTCCCATCCTTCACCATTAAAAACATTTGTGGAAAACAAACAATCATAGAGTAAGTCATAATCTGAAGCACAATAAAGTAAGAGTTAAAATTATTAAAAAGTCACAACATCAAAACCATACTTAAATCATTTCATAGTAACGGAATTGGAAGGAGAAGCCATTTCATCTAATGAAACAATCGTCAATATTGTAAACACATCAAGCCATAGATAACATGAATGCATATCTTTGCAAACCATAAATGTCAAGCATTAACTCGCGTTTATAAGTCATGTTGATAGATAAACATACCCAAGCGGACCAAGATACTCATAAAACTCAAAGGTTCCAAATAATGAAGCCAAAATATTACATGAAGAATTTCAAGAGTCCCATATGGAAAACATAGAACATATATATATACCAAGGAAATAAAATTCATTTGGCCCTAACGGTTCTGGTAGTCAAATCCATAGGGAACATGAGTACTAGTAGTAACTATATACCTCGTTATCTAGCCTAAGCAATGGTGTGAAATGATCAAATTCACAAGCAAGTAAACAAGAAAAGGCAAGCAAGCAATAAAAGAGGAATAAATCAAGATAAATGAGGTTATTGGACAATGTTCTCCCTATGATTTTATTGATCGCTTCCCCACAAGTGTACGGGATCGCCAAGTAATACCGCTCGTGCGAGCACGAGGGGGTAGTATTCCCAAGGGTCCGAGAAGCTACTCTTACTTCCTCTTCGCTATGTTGTTTAACCTCCAAGTTTGAATGTGATAGTGATAAAACAAATAAACAAGTAAAATGCAAATAAAATGCTAACAATGAGGGCAAGATACGGGGGATAATAAAGGAAAGAAAGCGGTCACGGATGAGGATCCTCTCAACAGCTACTAAAGTGTGCAGGATGCCGGAACTAACATGCAATTGGCTAGTTGGACCGAGAAAACCCTAGATTAGGTCAACCCGATGGTCACGGTAATTGACCCCTAATCTGGTACGAGTATTGGATACTGAATCTCTTCCGCCCAAATCCTACTACGATTGCAATGGGAAAGGTGGTTTTCTCAAGTTAGGGTTAGAAGACAAGCTAATACTTAACCCTAGAATTGGAGGGGTATAAATACCCGATGGTCACGACATATTTATACGTGTTTCCCTTCCAAACTTGGTGAGTCTAACACTAGGGCAATGTTCATGAAACCTAGCATTACCTAAGAATTGATACACCGAGTTCTCATGTATACCAAAGCATTCAAATACACCAAGCAAGGATCACAGACAAGCCAACATACAATAGAGAGAACCAAGCATCCATACAAGCGCAAGTTCACCCCCAAGGTTCACCTACATCCGGTGACCTTGGGGTTTAGTTGTTCATAGTCATCAAATACAACAAGAAACGGATGCAAAAAACCAAACAAAACATGAGAAACACTCCCTCAAAGAATGAAGGCCGGAGAAGCTTACAAAGATGCCACAAAAGAGGTGGCTTCCCTTGTCTTCAACCTCCTCTACACAAGTCCTAGGAGTAGATCTCGCCCAAAATAGCGCTCTCCTCATCGAATCCTCCGTGGAAATGCCCTCAAAACCTTACTTCTAGCTCCGATTTGGTGTGGTGGTGGTGAGCTCCAAGAAGAAGGCTTCCCCCCCTCAAAAGAAACCATAACAATGCTTATAAAGGGATGAACTCGGGCTTCCCTGCGGGTGGCCTCACACTCACAATACTGCCCACGAGGATGGTCATAATACTGCCTGTAAGAAAATCCAGACTTAGACTTTTTCTGAAATTTTCATGTTCCGGGCTGCTACAGTGCATGTACAGTGCCCGGGGTCCAAAAATGACGTTTTCGATGTCGATTTCTTCTTACATTCCGTCGTTGAGCTCACCTAGGCCTCCTTTGTGCTTGAAACATGAAATAAAATGATTAAACCATAAAAAAGGCATCAAATTCTCAATAAAATACAATAAACATGCGCATTGGTACATACAAAATATGTACATTTAGATGTTTATCAGACATCCCCACACCAAAGTGTTTACTTGTCCCCAAGCAAAAAAACATGAAGAACAGGGGCAAGAAGATAAATGGCTAAATATATGACCTCAAGCTCAAGCGTAAAGGAGTCCACAAGCACGAATGGACAGAAATCAAGAAGTGAGTTGTTCAATGAATAGTGAAGTGATAATAGTTCTGTCTCATCTAGAGTGCTCTTGTAAGTGTGTGTGCTAACTCCCCCTTGACCTCCACACTCTGGATTACCCCAGTATGCGCATTCACCCCACACAAAATGAAAATGACATTAAGACGCTAAAGACATCCTCAATACTCAATTAAGAATCCTCTGGTTCCTAGGTAAAAGTCTAATTTTCAAGTGGCTACGTAGCAAGCATCAGGGGACTAAGAGATATACTTTATTTCTTTCACGCATATATACAACATACACACTTTTTTTTTTCTTTTGAGTCCGAGTAACGTAGACTGCACAAAAATTTATATAATCTTTCTGAAGGATGCACATGTTGATTAGGCATAAGAGCCACCCAACGTACTCGAATACAGTCTACATAGACGCATTCATGCTGCACTAGCAGAGGAATACTGTCATAGACTCATTTTTTTTTTTTTTCTCATTTTTTCTTTTTTTTCTTTTCACATGCACATACTGTATCTCATGTCCCCAAGTATAAAACTTGCTACAATAGTTCACTTTAAGGTAGAGAAAACAATAAAGGAACTCAAAAATGCTTAAAAGTGCATTGAAGATAGAATTTAACAAATTAATGCCAAAATCATAATGATGGGTTGGTTGGAGTGTACAAGGTGAAAGTGCTTGTGAACATGTATAAAGGTGCACAAAAGATGAAACAGATCTACATTCAAGCACAGATAGAGTACAACTCACAACTATCATTCTACCAAGCTATGAAGTCCTTAACAATGAAATCATAGCAATCATTGGTGATTCAAGCATGCAATTGTAAAAATACTCCATCCCCACACCGAAAAGTTGTACATTGTTGATGAGTCCGCAAGCGCACGGGTTGTCAAGTAATACCTTGTGCGTGACACAGGGGTCGTATTCCTTGGGGTCCCAAGAGCTGCTATTACTCTCCCCTAGATGGCACTGTCTAGTCTACCAAATATAGGATTAAAACAAGATAAGGAAAATAACAAAAGAAAAGAAACTATAAACACATGGACTAAGGGTCACCACACAAGCATACTAAGGAAGCAAGTAACAATGAAAGTGCGAGGTCTCCGAGCTAGGATCCCCTCGGGACTACTAAAGCTAGATGGATGCTAGAATTACAAAGGCAACGGTGGTTGGACCAAGAGACATCCAAAAATAGATCACCCCGATGGTCACGGTAGTAATCCCTAATCCAATAAGAGTATTAGCTCGGAATCTCTTCCGACCAAATCCTCCTACGATCGCATTACAATTAGGGGAATCTCAAATTAGGGCTGAAACTCAACCTAGGTACAGCCCTAATGGTTGGAGGGGTATGAAATACCCAATGGTCATGGTGTATTCATACATGTATCCCTTCCAAGCAAGGTGTGTCTAGTATAAGGGTGATGGTCATGTACCAAATACAACCTAGAAGTTGAATCACAAAGTTCTCATGCAAAACAACACATTAAAGAGCACCAAGCAAGGATCACAAACCACACAAATGCAATAAATGTAAATCAAAGCATCTATACAAACAAGTTCATCCCAAGGTTCACCGGATGCCCGGTAACCTTGGGAGTCTAGTTCATCATCAACAAAGGAGCAAGTGTAGAAGATAAGAGATGTAAAGAAAAGCTTATGACAAACTCCCCTAAGATGAAGACTAGAAAGTGGTGATGAGAACTCGTCGAATCCGCGTCGGCGAGCTCCTAGATCATTTTCCTTGAGTGTAACCTTCTTCTCCCTTCGATTTGCCCCTCTGATCTGCCTTCTCCCGCAGCCTTGAAGCTCTAGAGGATGATGGTGGAGAGTGGTGGACAAAAGTCCCTTAATTTGTGCCCTAACAAGCCATATATATGCCGGATCGATCGGGTAAATGGGTGGGTATCTCGGCCGTATGCCAACCCGTTTCCCGAGTCGGGGATCTGAGCATATGACTGAGGGCATCAGTGAGGGACTTTTTGACCTACTCCACCATAATCTGGGAGCTTCAGGCTGAGAAGCAGTCTGGGGGGCGAGAGAAGAAGGCACTCAGGAAAAGCGTATGGGGCTGGCGGCCGGCAGTCTCATCCACGTCTTCATCGTCTGGGGAGTTTGTCATGGCTGCTTCGTCTCTTGTCTACACTGCGATGAGACAGACTCCCAGATCACGGGCATCGCGTGGGATGCAACTGATGGATGCTGTTCACTTTGTTACATTATGTGGTGATCAACGGTGCTCTTTGATGTGTTTTGCATGTGTGACAGACTCTGGGTATGCTGATCGTGTCATCGTACTGCCTCGCACCTGCTGGAAGGACCATGTGTGATCACCATGACCGATGGTGTTCATCCCGCTCGACCGTGGGGCTGTACCTGGGTTGAGTTCGACCATGATTCCCGATCAATCGTGCGATCGTGGTGGGAGGTCGAGCCTCTATTGGATTAGGGACCTGCGTGACCATCGGGATGATCCCACGGATGCTGGTCAGCCACCGTTGCGATGCTGGCATCCATCTGGCTAACGGGGGATCGAGCTCGGGAGACCTGCGCTACTGCTGCTTCCTGTGCTGCTGTGAGCCGTGGTCCACGTGTCATGCTTTTCTTTCTTTTATTTGACCTCGCTCACTGTTTTAATCCTATATTTGAACTGAGACAATGCCGTCTGGGGGAGGTAATGCTGCTCTTGGGACCCGAGGGATCGACCCACGCGTCAGCCGCAGGGGTGTGCCCGGCGACCCGTCGCTTCGGGGACTCATCAGATTTCTAACACCGTTGCCGGGGACTCCAAGAATGCTAGGAAAACCATTAGCTCATTGCTCTAGTTATTTATCTTTGTCATTGTGAATATTTGTCTTTGTATGTGTCATTTACCATTTTGTGCATATTTACTTATTTTGTTTCTTTCGTGTTTTCTGTGATAGCTTATTTTTATTAGTTTTATCTATTTACACAAGGCCATGGACTTTGATAGAAAACTGCTTGGCGCTAAAATGTATACACTTGAGAGAGAAATGGAAGAATTAGATGCCAAGAGAGCATGCCAAAGTGATCCAGCCCTGGATTTTCAAGGAAAATTATTGGGTGCTAAAATGTATGCACTTGAGAGAGAAATGGAAGAATTAGATGCCAAGAGAGCATACCAAAATGATCCGGCCCTGGATTTTCAAGAAAAACTCTTGGCCACGAAAATCTATGCACTTGAGCAATGGATACGCACGGACACTGCAAATACCTATGCACTTGAAGAAAGGTTGGAAAACTTTTTGGCCATGAGAGCAACCCCAACCTATCCACAACAATTGAGTCCATATCAACCCCAAGTTTTTCAATTTCAGCCACAGCAACAACCAAAAAGAAATTTCACCACTGAAAGATATTCTTGCAAAGTTTATGATCAGCATAGAGCTACGTTTTGTGCAGAATGAAAAGAAACTTGATGAGCTTGTTACAATACTAAGGAGTGTTCAAACGTCGATCCAAGCACTTGAGAACCAAGTCAGACAACTTGTTAGGGCAAATTTCGAGCCTTCTTCAATTAGCCCATTGAGCAATATCAAAAATAGCCCAAGTGAAACCTTGAAGGCTGTTAATTTTAGTGGTGAGAAACAAGTAGAGATGGTGGCTAAAGAAAGCCTTAGTGTCATGGAAGATGGGGTAAAGAAAGACAGTGTGGATAGCATCATGGACTTGGAAACATGTGAGGAAGTGGAAGAAGCTCAATCGACCATAATCGAAGAAGCCACATGCCTCAACATTGATCTTTCCATCAATTTACCCTCTTTGGTCAAGTGCAAAAACAAAATTCCGGGAATTGTATTTGAAGATGTGGGAAGGAAGCTAAGATCATCATTAAACCCACCAATGCCGGGCTTGGACAATTCCCAACCAAAGATTTTTCCTTGGTGGCCCAAGCAAATGTTATGGGCACTTGATGTTCATCACACTATGGTTGAGAAACAAATTGTGGATAGGATATTGAAGCCTCCAATTGATCCACCTATACAAAGTTTGACAAGTTCTCAACAAAATTTGTTCCCTTGGAGACCCAAACAACACTTATGGGTAGTTCAAGGTATTTTAAAATGGGTTGAGGAAGGAAATGCGTGTAGGAGATTAAAACCTTCCAAGGACCCGCCAATGCCAAGCTTAAACAACTCCCGACCCAAGCTTTTTCCATGGAGGCCAAAAGGTGACTCATGCTTGACCTCCAAATTTGCATCATCCCGGAGGGTAAGTTTCATATTTCTTGGTAGTTCTTATGCAACCTCAAGCCGGGATGAACACACTATTTTCAAGCCTCCTTAGGTAAGAAAGAGGTACGTTGAGCTAATGACGTTAAACAAGCGCTTCTTGGGAGGCAGCCCAAGTCCCTTTCAATTCTTGTGTTTTTAGTGTGGTTTGGCTTTAGTTGTGTTTTCATCGTTTTTCTTAGTTCATTAGCCTTTGTATTATTTTTTTTTGCCATGTGATATTTGAGTAATTCTTGTTCTTGATGCATTCTTGTTGATGTTTTAAGTGTTTATTCGATGTTTCCGGCTTTGATTTTCAAGGTTTGATCCATAAGCGAAGTGTGCGAATTGTGCAAAGTGTGGAGAGAAGTTGTTGTGTGTCAGGAAAATCCCGAGGACCATCCTTGTGGCTGCAAGGATGCCCCTCGGGACTCATCCAAAGAGTCTTGAGGACCATCCTTGCGGCCGCAAGGATGCCCCTCAAGACTACCCGAGTGAGGGCATTATATGTGGGGTTTTCAGGCTGCTACTATTCATTCTTCTTCCCCATTCTTCTAACCGTTTCTCCCTCATTTCTCCACCGTTTTTCATCATTTTTTTTGCTCTAGTTTTCTCTTCTCCCCCTCTTCTCCATTTTAGTGACATAAAATTGGAGTTTGAGCAAGCTTTTGGCCGGATCCAACCATTATATTTTCTCATCTTACTCTTGGTTGTAGGTTTGTTCTTTCACTCAAAACTCTGAGCTTTTCATGCTTTTGAGGGTGAAGTTTCTTGGATTTTTGTTGTTGAATGAATGCTTAATGATTATCAAGAATTTTTGGCTACTTTTACAAGCAAAGGTCCTGAAAAATTTTCCGAAATTACTGTAGCACTGGCATTTTCTTGAATTTTTTCATTCTTTTGGTGCTTTCTTTGCTTGTAAGTTGGTTGAATGGTCTCCGCTTTGCTTGTGCAGTATGCCCATCAAGAGATTTGCTTCCAAGTGGGCTAGGATGGAACCTACTCCTCCCGTGCAAGAACCAAGGTTTTCTAAAGAAGAACACAAAACACGTTATGCACTCTTATCACGCAAGGTGTTCGGCACGGTGAGAAAAATCGATTGGGAAGCTTTGAGCACATTGGGTTTAGATGGCAAGGTGTTGGAGCTGATTTCACATGATGGTTGGGATAAATTATTTTCCATTGAGGAAGTCTCATTCAAGGAGCTTAGCTTGGAGGTCCTTAGCTCCCTCGAGATGGTCAAAGAATACCCATTCCCTCATCATTCTAACCACATCACATTCCGAGCTTTTGGGAAGAAACACCGTGTTTCTGAGGATGATATTGGTGTGCACATGGGGTTATACACAGAAGAGTACTTAAGATCATCCGCGTTCAAGCAGTCAGTTGATGAAATCCCGCAGTTGAAGGCGAATGCATCTTATTGGAGGTCCATCTCGGCTAGCTCTCGTACTCGAAAGGCCTCCCGACTCACCAACCCCGCTCTCCGATATATTCATGCTCTTCTGACTTGGAGTATTGGGGGCAGAACCGACTCTACTAAGGTAGTGACGCGCCACGATCTGATTATGTTGTATAGCATCCTTGAGCATCATCTTATCCATATGGGGCACTTGGTGGCGGAGACTCTTTCCCATCAAGGCAAGTTCGTTTGTTTGGGAGCTATCTTCACGGGACCTTACATCACTCGGCTCATCCACCGCATGGGATTAATTGAGCGCACTAAAGGCATGTCTGTGGTAGGATCTATTGTTCTCTTAGGGATTCCGACCCTTGTCTCCATTGGGATTGTTGAGAAGCGGGGAAGTAGTTATCGCCTTGCTCAGCAGCAAGGATCATGTTCACTGGAACCCAACACTTCACATGATGCTGAGACTGATTCTGAGTCAGATCAGGATGATCGAGAGAGTTCACCATCTTTAGCAGACAGGTTTGAGTTGTTTCGCACTGAGGTCCAGCAGCGGATCCAGAGCCTTGAGAGTGGACAGAGGGAGATCATCCCCGGGAACGGCGCCAAAAACTTGATCGACACAAAGTGTGTACACCCGTAAGCGCATGGGGTCGTCAAGTAATAAACCACTCATGCACGCGTGAATGGGTCGTATTCCCAAGGGGCCTGAGGAGCTACCCTACTCACTTCTTACCTATTGTTTAGCTCACCGATTCCAAGATAAGAGAAAAGAAGAAAAAAAAGCAAAATGAAAAGCGAAATGAAATCTTAAGAAGTACGAAACAAGTAAAATACGGTAGATGCCCAAGGTTGGAAAATGGTCACGGATGCGGATTCCCAAGGGGGCTACTATAGTGAGTAGGAAATTGAGTAATAAAGCACGTGGCTAGTTGGACCGAGAAAACCAAGACCTAGGTCAACCCGATGGTCACGGCAATTGACCCCTAACCCGGTGCAAGTGTTGAGCGCGGAATCTCTTCCGCCCAACTTCCCACACGGTTGCAAGGAGAATGTCATTTTACACAAGTTAGGGTGGAAACACAAGTAGTTTTCAACCCTAGGATTGGAGGGGTACAAATACCTGATGGTCACGGCATATTTATAAAATGAACCCTTCCTAGTTTGGTGGAGTCTAGCACTAAGGCAATGGTCATGCTACAAAGTGCTACCGAGAATTTGATACATCACTCAATCAAATGTACCAAAACAAGCAAGAACACCAAACAAGGATCACAATAAGCCAAACATGCATAAACTACTCAAACAATCCAAAACATCACAAGTTCACCCCCTAGGTTCACCTACATCTGGTGACCTAGGGGTTTAGTTGTTCATGTTCAACAAGAAAACCAAATAATCCATACAAAAAACTAAAGTAAACATGAGGAACACTCCCTCAAATGATGAAGGTCGAATGACGCAAGAATCCCTGGAGAAAGCCTTCCGAAGAAGCCACTCGAAGGGGTGGCTTCCCGTTGTCTTCAACCTCTAAGCAATGATGCCCTAGAAGTAGATCCTCCTCGTTCTTGCTCTCCCCATAGAGAAAATGCTCGGATTTCCTCCCTTTTTGCCCTCCTAATGCTTGGGTTCAAGTGATGGGTACAAGAGTCTGCATCCCGAGCTGGGTGATAGAGCCAACAACTATCATGCCCTGGGTACATTCAATAAGGCCCATAACTCTAATCATTGGTGTGATGTATGGTCCAGCGAAAATGGCCCCAAGGCGAACAAACTGCCCCTGGTGTTCTAGGACTTCTGCAACAAAGTGTCCCATGTGGAGGGGGTGACGCTCAATATTACTGTAGAGCATCAATAAATCTGTGCGAGATACCACCCCCATAGAGTCTAGCCATCCCCCGATACCTCTAGTAAGTAGAGCATGTATGTAGTGATGCACGGGGTTCGACATTTGAGACACCTTCCGTATCTTCCAACAAGTCACCATGGAAGCCCAATACTTCTCACTTGTTACCGGGTATGGAAAATCATGTGATAAGTCTTTGAATCATGGTGTGAGTGTATATGCTTCGGTGTAAAGTCCCAAGAGTACACCCAAGTGATCTTGCGTAACCCGATGCTTCTTCCCAAATGCGCGAAAGGAGATAGAACTTGGTTGGTGAGTGAATGGACAATGCTTCGCAACCTCAATGGTGCTTAAAACTTCTAGTGTTAACTCCTTGTAGGTGGGCTCTTCAATGGAGAATAATTTTTTCCACCCACTATGGGAGATGAGCTCCAAGATGATATCATTCAACCCCAACAGCTTCAAGACATCCCAATATATTCTCCGAATGGTTCCAAACCCCTTCCGCGATAAAAGTGCATAACGTGTCTTGTGCTCTTCATTCTTAAACTTTGGTTCGTTGGGAGGGGGAGAAGGGTCCCTCCTAGCCTTATTGTATGCCACTTTCTTCACCCTCATACCTACAAGACCAAGAGAAGAACAATTAACCAAGTTTTAAACAAATACAAGCTCAATGGAATGAAACTAGTGAAAAATGCCAGTGCTACAGTAAACCCGAAAATGTTTTTGCAAGAACCTTGTTTGTAAATGGAGCACAACAAATTTACAATCACATAGTTTCATTCCACGCATGTTCCATCATCGAAAGAGAGCAAAAACCCCACAGAATCAGCCCAAAAAGAACATCAAAAGCTCAAGGTTTGAGAGATGAGAGACATAGCTTAACACAAGAGTAAATGGGGTGATTCAAAAGCTTAAAATGGCCAAGAGAGTATTTAAACCTTGAAATTCCTTCACAAAATAAGATTAGAGGAGGAGGAGAATGATCTAGAGCAAAAGAAATGAGTGGATTTGGTGGAGAAATGAGAAAGTTATGAGAGAAAGAAGATGAGTGTGTGAGTAAGAAGAAAGAAGATGAATGAGGGATTTACATCAACTTAGCCTCCTCCAAACCTAAAAAAAAACAATGAAAACAAATCCAAATTAAGCACATAAACACTCAAGAATTTAATTTCATGGAGTCTAATCATCAAATCACTCAACTCATTCTCAACGACATGGATGAAAAACATAAGAAAGACGATGAACAAGGCTACCAAACATGCACAAAAATTAAAGAACACAAACCACAAACACTCAAATAATACGAAAAGAAAAGGTAAAGAGTTCAAAAGCTTGGGTTGCCTCCCAAGAAGTGCTTGTTTAACGTCGTTAGCTTGACGTGTTTTACCTCATGATCATGGTGGGACATATGGTGGAGAGTTACCTCCATTCTTTGGCAAAGTGTTGTTACCCGGAAAGTAATGTTTCAATTGTTGACCATTGACGTTGAATGTTCCATTTTGACAGCATCGTGAGGGAACACATGTGTGACTGAATATGGTCCATGCCACCGTGATTTCAATTTGCTGGGAAAGAGCTTTAGTCGAGAGTTGAAGAGTAGTACTTGATCTCCCTCTTGGAAGCACTTAGCTTGTTTGATGTGTTGGTCATGGCTTTCCTTTACTCTCTCCTTATAGCGCAATGAGTTTTCATATGCCATTGTTTGCCATTCATCTAGCTCATTAAGTTGGAGCTTCCTCTTGCGGCCTATCAAGTGGGGGTCAAAATTTAACTGTTTTATGGCCCAATATGCTCTGTGCTCCAATTCGACTGGTAAGTGGCATGCTTTCCCATAGATTAGTCTGTATGGTGTTGTTCCAATGGGCATTTTGTAAGCTGTTCTATAGGCCCAGAGCGCATCATCAAGTTGATAAGCCCAATCTTTTCGATGATGACTCACCATTTTCTCTAAGATTCGCTTCAACTCCCGATTTGAAACTTCAACCTAACCGATCCTTTGGTGGTGATATGGAGTCAAAGTATGATGAGACACCCCGTACTGTTTCAGGACCTTGTCGAATTGAGAGTTACAGAAATGAGTGCCCCGATCACTAATGATCACTCTAGGCACTCCAAAACAGGAGAATAGTTTCTTCAGAAATTTCACTACCAGTCTAGCATCACATGATGGAAATGCCTGAGCTTCCACTCACTTTGAAACATAGTCAACTGTTACCAGATTAAACTTATTACTATAAGAGCTAGGGAACAGGCCCATGAAATCAATCACCCATACGTCAAACACTTCACAAACTTGGTTCAAATTTTGCGGCATCTCGTCCCTTTTTGAAATATTCCCCGTCCTCTGACATTTATCACAATGCTGCACAAATGTCTGTGCATCTTGGAATATACTAGGGCAGTAGAATCCTGCATCCAAGATTTTTTTGGCTATTCTTCTTCCACTGTAGTGACCCCCGGTTGGACCTGAATGACAATGCCTCAATATGTCATGCCCCTCCTCTCGTGAAACACATCTCCTAACAACTTGGTCCGCACAAACCCAAAAAAGATACGGGTCTTCCCAGATATAATGCTTGAGGTCGGTGAAGAATTTCTTTCTTTGTTGATATGTTAGCCACTTCGGAAAAGTTTTCGCCGCTAGATAATTTGCGATGCAGTGAACCACGGGGCCTCATCCTCTGCTACCATTTGAATACTGCATAGTTGTTCCCCTGGAAATGCATCATTTATCTCTCTCCTTTCCATCACATCATCAGTGGGGCCCTCAATGCGTGATAGGTGATCCACTACCAAGTTTTGTACCCCCTTTTTGTCTTTAATCTCCAAGTCAAACTCTTGTAGCAAAAGTACCTAACGGATCAATCGAGGTTTGGCGTCTGATTTATTCAGCAAGTATTTGAGTGTAGAGTGATCAGTGTACATAATTACTTTAGACAATACCAAGTATGACCGGAATTTGTCAAAAGCAAATACTACTGCAAGGAGTTCTTTCTCAGTGGTGGTATAGTTCTCCTGGGCTGCATTTAAAGTTTTACTTACATAATAGATAGAATGGAAATGACTGTCCCTGCGCTACCCAAGCACTGCACCAACTGCATAATCACTTGCATCACACATCAATTCGAATGGCAAATTCCAATTTGGAGAAACTACAATTGGTGCCTCTACGAGTTTCTTTTTTAGACTGATAAAAGCATTCATACACTCATCGTTAAATTCAAACGGAGCATCTTTTTCGAGTAGCTTTGTCAAGAGTTACGCTATCAAGGAGAAATTCTTTGACAAATCTCATATAAAACCCCGCATGTCCCAAGAAGCTTCTGATAAACTTCATTGACATAGGGGTGGTAGTTTCTCGATGGTCTCCACTTTTGCCCTGTCCACTTCAATCCCTTTCTGTGATATCTTGTGCCCGAGAACTATACTTTCCTTGACCATGAAATGCAATTTTCCCAACTGAGTACCAAGTTAGTCTCCTCGCACCTGTTCAAGACTCGTACCAAATTTTTGAGACATAACTCGAACGAATCACCGAAAATAGAGAAATCATCCATAAATACCTCCAATATGTCTTCCACCATATCTTCAAAAATTCCTAACATACACCTTTGGAAAGTAGCTGGAGCATTGCATAGTCCAAAAGGCATGTGGCGGTAAGCAAATGTGCCATATGGGCAGGTGAAGGTGGTCTTTTCCTGATCTTCCGGGCCAATAGGTATCTGAAAATACCCAGAGAGCCCATCTAGAAAATAGTAATAAGAGTGTCCTATAAGTCGTTCGAGCATCTGGTCGATGAAAGGCAAAGGAAAATGATCCTTCCTTGTGGCATCATTGAGTTTCTTTTAGTCTATGCAGACTCTCCAACCAGTTACAGCTCTGGTAGGAACAAGCTCATTCTTCTTGTTGGTGACAACTGTCATTCCTTCCTTCTTCTGTACCACTTGTACTGGGCTTACACATGTACTGTCGGAGATGGGATAATTTATACCTGCATCAAGTAGCTTGATAACCTCATTTCTTACTACCTCCTTCATGTTAGGGTTAAGCCTTCATTGGGGTATCGCTGTGGGTTTGTGATTGTCCTCCATGAGAATCTTGTGTGTACAAAAAGATGGACTAATTCCCTTGATATCAGCTATTTTCCACGCAATCGACCCCTTTGTGCTTTTTCAGTACAGCTAAAAGCTTATCCCTCTGCTCAGCTATCAAGTCAGATGCTATAATGACCGGGAGCTTGGAGCCATCACCCAGAAAGGCATATTCTAAATGCTCGGGAAAGGGTTTCAGCTCTAGTTCAGGCGGTTCTTCAATTGATGATTTCAATCTCCCGATATTTCCCGAGATCACATTTCTCAACTCTCTCATCCTCTGTTTCAAATGAATTTGTCACTGCTCGAACTATCTTCTATCACCTGAACCTCGACCCCAATCGAATATAAGTCACTCACTTGAGAATAATCCATTTCCTGTGAACCTCCTGACCCCGTTGGTTTTGTCTCCTCTTTAACCAGACTTGTTGATCGTGAGGGTCCGTCAGAAGTGTCTCTTCATTCATCACTGATAGGGTCGAATTTGCAATTAAGTGAACAAAAATTCCCTACAAGGCTCGCCCCATCTGTCTCCATGTATTCCTCAAGAAATAACTGGACCTTCTGTATCTCTAGAGTTGAATTGATCGACTCATCACAATACTGTTTCTTCCACTGATCATCATCAAAATAAAAACTACCCCATCCAGTCGGCTCGTATGAATGTTGAGGGTACGAATCCTGTGACCAGTGGTAAATAACCCGATCATTAGTCAAAGACATAGTTAAAGAAGACAAAAGAGATATTTATAAAAATAGAGGTCAACACACAAAGATTTACAAGAGAGAAAGATAAGGGGATATGGCGGGATGTAATAAAGTAGTAAATGCAAGAATGGTAGCACAAAACCAAACAATGGTCAAATTAACACGCTTAAAGTTTTCTGAATATTCCTCGTGGGTCCTCGACAACGGCGCCAAAAACTTGATCGCTTCCCCGCAAGTGTACGGAATCGCCAAGTAATACCCCTCGTGCGAGCACGAGGGGGTCGTATTCCCAAGGGCCCGAGAAGCTACTCTTACTTCCTCTTCGCTATGTTGTTTAACATCCAAGTTTGAATGTGATAGTGATAAAACAGATAAACAAGTAAAATGCAAATAAAATGCTAACAATGAAGGCAAGATATAGGAGATAATCAAGGAAAGAAAGCGGTCGCGGATGAGGATCCTCTCAGGGGCTACTAAAGTGTGCAAGATGTCGGAACTAAACATGCAATTGACTAGTTGGACTGAGAAAACCCTAGATTAGGTCAACCCGATGGTCACGACAATTTAACCCTAATCTGGTACGAGTATTGGATACGGAATCTCTTCCTCCCAAATACTCCTATGATTGCAATGGTTAAGGTGGTTTTCTCAAGTTAGGGTTAGAATACAAGCTAATACTTAACCCTAGAATTGGAGGGGTATAAATACCCGATGGTCACGGCGTATTTAAACATGTTTCCCTTCCAAACTTGGTGAGTCTAACACTAGGGCAATGTTCATGCAACCTAGCATTACCTAAGAATAGATACACCGAGTTCTCATGCATACCAAAGCATTCAAATACACCAAGCAAGGATCACGAACAAGCCAAAATACAATAGAAAGAACAAAGCATCCATACAAGCACAAGTTCACCCCCAAGGTTCACCTACATCCGGTCACCAAATACAACAAGAAACCCATGCAAACAACCAAACAAAACATGAGAAACACTTCCCTCAAAGAATGAAGGCCGGAGAAGCTTCCAAAGATGCCACACAATAGGTGGCTTCCCTTGTCTTCGACCTCCTCTACACAAGCCCTAGGAGTAGATCTGGCCGAAAATCACTCTCTCCTCGTCGAATCCTCCATTGAAATGCCCTCAAAACCTTACTTCTAGCTCTGATTTGGTGTGGTGGTGGTGAGCACCAAGAAGAAGGCTTCCCCTCCTCAAAAGAAACCCTAACAATGCTTATAAAGGGATGAACTCGGGCTTCCCTGCGGGTGGCCTCACGCTCACAATACTGCCTGATGAGTGTCTAAATGTAGATGTTTTCATGTATATATCGTATTCACTTTGCATGTATTTTGTGAGGTTTGATGCCCGTTTTGCGCTTAATCGTCTATTATTTGCTTTGTAGGGCATAAGGAAGCCATGGAGAACAAGAAGATATCATTTGGGCGAAAAGAGAAAAAAACAGGAATTTCATACTACTTCCATACTACCCAGTATGGGGGCCATATGCACTGTAACAACGGGTTGATTTGGAGTGTCTGCCCAGATTTCCATACTACCCAGTATGGGGGCCCTATGCACCCCGTATGGATCACGAATCTAGGGTATTTGGGTGCTATACGACCCCCATACGACCCCCATACGACCCGTACGCCTCAGGGGGTATAAATACCAACTTTTAGGACAGAAAAAGGGGACCTTTTGGCTGGACCTTTTCTTGGCCGATTTTGGGGAGATCACTTGGGAGATTTTGGGTGACCTTGGGAAGGAGAAGAAGGGCAAGGAAGCTAGAAGATCATTCAAGCCCAAGGTCCAAGACTCTCAGGGCAAGAAGGCAACATCATTGAAGGGGAGATCTACCACGATTTGAAGGAAGGAGACCCGCAGCTAGAGGAAGCATCATTTTGGCACTCCTTTGGCGGGGAAAGCGTCAGTCGGCACATTCTTCACCTCCTCCTTCACCATTTCATCTAGGGAGTGTCATTTATGCTTTTGTTTCATGTTTTGCTTGTTTGTATTGCTTGTTATGGGATGATGACACACTAGACCCCCAAGGCCATCGGGTGTTGGTGAACCTTGGGGGGTTTTATCATGTATGTTGGATGATAACTTGTTAATTCTATGCTTGGGTAATTTTGAGATTTAATCCATTGTTTTCATGCTAAGTGCTACACTAAGGAGAAATCCGTAGCTCTTTTATGAGTGATGCATGTAGATGTGAGTTGCTCGCATGTATTAGATCATGAATGGATTAGAAGGGGATACTTGTATCATCACGCCGAGAAATCGGGTTTTTGGTAGCCCTCCATGTAGGTTTAATCCGAAGAAGAGTAGGTTTAATTCTAAGTGAGATTTCCTCGTACTCAATGCAATCGTAGGAATGTAGATTTGGAAGAAATTCCTATCTATGTTCGTATGGGATTAGGGTTCAATCGCCGAGAAATTGGGGTTGTTCTAATCTTGGAATCTCATGGTCCATTTTACCCTTGCATCTTTAGATCATCATCCATGTTGCATGATAACCCCTCAAGGGGATCCTCATCCATAGGCCTTTGCATCTCATTGATTTTCTTGCTTTCTTATTGTTTGTCCTCTCTAATTTGGTCATAATCTCATTTTAGCTTTAATTACATTTAGTAGAGTAAAAATCCATCACTTGAGATCTTAGGCTAGATAATAGCTCGAGAAGGAGTAATAGGAGATCCTTAGCCCAGTGGAATACGATCCTCGCGTCTTCACGCGAGGTATTACTTGACGATCCCGTACACTTGCGGGGAAGCAATCACTGCCCACGAGGATGGTCATAATACTGCTTGTAAGGAAATCCATTCTTAGACTTTTTTCTGAAATTTTCATGTTCCTGGCTGCTACAGTGCATGTACAGTGCCCGGGGTCCAAAAATGACATTTTCGATGTCGATTCTTCTTACATTCCGTCGTTGAGCTCACCTAGGCCTCCTTTGAGCCTGAAACTTGAAATAAAATGATTAAACAATAAAAAAGGCATCGAGTTCTCAATAAAATACAATAAACATGCGCATTGGTATGATTTATGATAAGTGCTAAACTAATATTATCTTGTTTTATTTTTAGTTTTAGGCCAACATAATTGTAACTTGAGCCAAAACATGAAATCGGGAGTAAAACAGAGTCAAGCATAACAACATTCTGAAAACTACAAGGTAAAGTACACAGCCATGTAGTTGCCCGTGTAGGCCCCAAGTGTTGGCAATGTGGAACATCGAGAAAACTACAGGGGAAAAGTGAACGCCCATGTATTTGGCTGTGTAACTTGATGTGTTCTCCGCAAGTATAGGGTCGCACACAAGTCTTATAGTAGTACACTGTGAGGGGTAGGGTTGTCAAACCTCAGGGACTGGTCTAAAAAGACTAACTTAACACTGATCTGTAGTGACAATTAAATAGGTGATGAAGTTGAAAAAAATAAAAGAACAATTGAAAGGAAGATAAGGAAGAGAAAGGATAGAGATAAAGGCGATTGGATCAAGTTACAACGGAGAGCGTTCTTGCGGACTTCCAAAGCATTGATTGACATGGACGACGGAGAACTCACATTGAGAGTTGGAGATGACAAGCTCACATACCGCCTTGCTGAAGCCATGCGGCATTCTCTTGATTTCGATGACACTTTATATTTTCCAGACACTACTGAAGAGCTTGTTGATGAATATGTGCAGGAAATGTTCAACCCGGATCCATATGAAGGTTTGTTTGACCAAGAGGAGAGCAATGAAGAAGTAATGATGCTTAGTTCGACTGGAGAAGAAACATCTACCCCGGGGATCTTGAAGAAGGTGCTCCGAAAAATGAAGAGGGCTCGGAGATGCCACCAAAAACGCTCCAAGATTGTTGGAGACGTACATGAGCCAAGGAAGTTGGATGAACCATTGCTAGGTGGTCCGAAGCCCGAGAGTACACCCTCTACCCTCAAGAGATTTTGCTCATCATGCTTTCAAGCCATGGGTAAGAGGGCAACCTTCATTTATGAACCCCCGTGAGGTAAGAAAGATACATCAACCTTAGTGACGTTAAACAAGCGCTTTTTGGGAGGCAACCCAAGTGTTTATTATTCTCGCACCTTTTAGTTTAGTTTGTTTTCATGAATAAACTGTTAAGTGTTGGTGTTTCAATTTTTAAGTGCTTGTGCTGCGATTTTGTTGTGGGATTTTTAAAAGTATTCATTGTGTGTTTTGTTGAGAGTTGGTGAAGTCTGGTCGTTTGAGTTCTATTTCGTGTTTTTATCTGGTAAATTTTGCATAATATAGCAGGCTCTGTGTGTGTAAACATGTTCAGAATAGTTCTGCAGAGCCTGCAGGTTTTTCTAAGTCATCTAGAGAAAACACACGGGCGTGTGGAATCTCCACACGCCTGCGGGTGTATACTGCGAGCTCATCCAGAGAAGGCACAAGGGCGTGCGGCTGCCCCTGTGAATGACCATGCAACTAGCGCACGCTCGTGGGTAATTTCCGCAGAGTTGGGGAGATTTTCCCAAGAGTACACAGGGGCGTGGACTCGCCCCTGTGGGTGACCTTGTGAACCACACACGGGCGTGGTTAATTTTAGCACGCTCGTGCGAATCTCTGCAGGGTGTTCCCTCCATCTCGAGAAAACACAGGGGTGTGCGGCTGCCCCTGTGAGTTGAGCATGTAAATGTCCATGCCCGTGGGGAATTCCCGCACGGGCGTGTGTAAGACTTGATATTTTTATCGGATGTCCAGGGAAGCCACAGGGGTGTGCGTCTGCCCTTGTGGGTTTGGCGCATGGCGTGTGTAATTTCCGCATGCCCGTGTGGAGGCACAGAACGCTAAAAGTCGCGAGTTTTGTTTAAAAGAGGATGATTCCTCTCCCTCTTCACGACTCCTTTTCATTTGAAAATACTCTCACAGTACTCTCCGAGTCCATAGCGTCAGTTTGGTAGGATTTTAGTGAAGTTTTCCGGCTGACTCTTCATTTTCTCACTCCTCCTCGTCGGTAAATCCTTTTTCATCATCTTCTTCGTCAATTCGTATTTTTTATCGATTAATCTGGTTAATAATGCTTTGTTTCTTCAATTGGAATGATAATTTATGTTTAGAACGAAGTTAGATGTATTATTAAGTTGTATTTTTGGATTGTTGATTCGTGGCCGTGCGGTTCTCACGCCCCGTGAATCCACACGGGCGTGCGGAAATTCCACACGACCGTGTGGATTTTTGCACGATTGTTTTATCAACTTTTTGATCAATTTCATTTAAATTTTGCAGATCATGGCACTTAGCTCAAAGAAGCAAGCTAATAAGAGGCCACATGAGTCATCCCCTGAGGCCGAGGGCATGCGATTTTGCGATTCCGAACATCGAGTCCGCTATGAGTGCTTGTCGAGACTCCGCTTTGAGACGGACTCAATTTTTAGACATGACTATATTGCGAGAGCTTCAGTAGGGAGATTGGTTTTCTGATGAGATCGAGGATCTAGTTTAAGAAGGTGGTTGGCGGCAATTACTGACGATTAGAGAGCCAGCCATCCGAGAGTTTGCACTAGAGGTGCTATCCTCGTTCCAGTTTGATAGAGCGTATTCGAGCTTCAACATTTTGGACACCATTCAGTTCAGAGTATTTGGACGCCACCATAGCTTGAGCTTTACGCAGTTTTCCGTCGTACTTGGTTTGTACGAGGAGGCATTCACGGATACAGAGGAATATGCACAGTCGCCAACTGATTATACTGGAACTTTGACCTCCCAGAGAGCTTACAGAGTACTATGTTGTCAAGGTCAGTACGAGCCAGCGGTGTCCAAGGCCACGTGCCTTTCTTGACCTGCATACAGATATTTACACGCCATCATGAGTAGGTCGGTGAATGGCCGTGGTGACAGTACTGGTGTTTTGAGCCGCCAGGAGCTGCTGTACTTATACTCGATGGTAGAGCGCGTACCGATTCATTTAGGGCACATTCTGGCAGAGTACATCAGGCACCAGGGATACAATGCTAGACTGGGAGCGATCTTCTCGGGCCCCTACATTACGAGATTAGTGCTGGGCATGGGTCTCTTGGATTCGATTCGCGGGGCGGACAAGACGAGTGTATCCGCTCCCCTGAGTTTAGAGACTATACGGTTGATGGGCATGGTCCGCAGGGTTTGGACAGGGGTCTTTGCTTTAGTCCTACCAACCCCAGAGATAGCTGAGGATGAGGGTGATGAAGCCGGAGCATCTCAGCCCACCCCCGAGCCTCAGCCAGCATCGATGGAGACCGAGGCACCTCCAGCAGCCGAGGAACCACCCCCAGTGCATATGTTTTCACCATCTCGAGCCAATGATCTCTTTGAGAGGCTCGAGAATGCTATAGGAGTGGTCCGAGCTGAGGTTACCGAGATTCGGCCTACGCAGGCCACTCAGTATACAGAGTTCATGGTACGTTTCGACATATTACAGCAGATCCTAGAGCGAGACGTTGCCTCATCATTTTTCCTGCAGCCGACGACTCTTCAGGCCCCGTCAGTTCCTCCAGCACCTCCATCCTCGACCCCAGCACCGGAGGACCCACTATTTTCAGCAGCAGCAGCAGCACAGGAGCCCGAGAGTGACTCCGACACTTGACTTTTCTTTTACTTTCGTGCATTTTACTTTATTCTATTTTCTTGTTTTTAGACTTGTTCACTCAGAAAGGATTTTTCCTTCTGAGTTTATGTTATGTTGCATTTACCGAGTTGTATTCATTGCTTCATCTTTTATACACTCGAGTTATTTTTGTTTTTCTTGAGCTTCACTGAACCCCCTTGTGTATGCGTGCAGATGGTCTTGTCATCTTGGGAATTGAGACATAGTCATGGGCACGGACAAGGTGCTTCGGCACTTGGCCGTGTGAGCTTCACAACCCATTGGAACACTACTCCCAATGAATTAGCTTCATCAAACGCAACACTAAGAGTCAGGGGAGTATTGTTTTGATTGCTTCTCCCACAACTATTTTGAATGATATAGTTTGAGTGAGCTTGCATGTGTACATTGAGGACAATGTACAACTTAAGTGTGGGGGGGAGTTTCATAATGCGCACATCTTTTCTATTGTTTTTGATTGATATATGCTCACATAGCCAATGGAGGTTCACCTTAGTTGCAATGATTGTATTCTTAAGTCTAGGAGAATTGTTAACATTGAATGTTTTCATGCTCTAGTTCTTGCTTGAATGTTTAGGAATTTTTGCCCGATTTACACTTAGTGCACTGCTCACTCTCTGAACTCTATTGGAAACTCATGTTCGATGTTAAAGGGACTAGTTTTATTACTAAATTCGAAAAAAAGGAACAAAATAGTTTTATTGTTTATTTGTATTTGTTGGGTGGAAAGAGCTACCACCTATGAAGTATGAAGCTACTCTCACAAGTCGGATACTAGTTATGCCCTAATGAGAGAAAGAGCTATCTCATAGGATGAGTGAAAGCTACCACTCAGGTAGAAAGATCTATCACCTCGAAAGTGTGAAAGCCACCTTAGCGGGCGCTTTGGAAAGGGCTACCTTAGAGGATGTGTGAAGTTACTACCATCTTTTAAAATTTTTGTCACTTTTGTAGATAAATAAGTCACTTGTACTTAGAACTTTGGGAAGTATATTTTTGGGTTGTTTTGAGTGAGTTCACACACACATACACGAAATTCTGGTTTGTTGTCCTCAAGTTTTTTTAGTTAGAGCATTGATTTTTTTCATATTTAGTGTTGAAATTTTCCTTACTTGTACAATACTTTTCTTTGTATGCCTCGGTGAACCTAAGGCCAAGCACTTTCAATATTTTTCTTCATTGATGCATAGTATGTTTTTAATGTTTGCTTAAGGACAAGCAAAAAGCTTAAGTGTGGGGAGTTTGATAAGTGCTTGTGCGATATGAATGCTGAAGTGTTCATTCCTTATGTTGAGCATTACTTTTCTCGTGTTTTACACTAATATGTGTTTTTTTATGTTACTTTTTATGCGGTAGGGTTGTGAGGCCGAGTATTAAGGAAATAGGCCAATGTGGGTCATAATGCATCTATTTTGGAGGAAATCTCGCTAAGGTTCAAACGCGAAGACATAGGTCAGGTGTGAGATGCTAGACTGTGTGCCAAACTCCTAGCATTCAAGTGAGCACATCCATTTGGAGGGACACAAAGGCAGTCACACTCGAGCAACACTGTAGTGTGTCTTGAAGCGAGCAATCTGCAGCAATCATCTGCATACTGCGCCTATGGAGTCACAGATTCCAGCTCTATTTAAAAGCCGATTAAGCCCCGATTTTGGTATTCTTTTTCTCCATCTTTTTCCCAACTTGAGACAGGGGCTTGGCTAGAGTTTTGAAGGGTATTGAGAGGTTCTATGGCTTTGACATCGCGCGTCATTTGGAAGAAAGTTATTGGGAGAGCTTTCATCGGCATCGATCCGACGAGGTGTATCCTAGGCCGGACAAAGGATCCTTTGCGACGAGTAGAGGACAATCCATAAGACCATCGACACGACCATCGAGGAGGTTTCTTTATGGATTCATTGCTTTTACATTCAATTTCTTTGATTGTACTTAGGTCCATGGAGAGCTAAACCCCTAGTGGGTACTTGGGTGATTGTGAACCCTAGGATGTATTCGTTTCATTGAACTTTTTTATTATGCTTTCAATAAATTGATGTTTATTGTGAGTTCCAACCTTGAATGCTTGATTGTATGAACATTTCCCCTAGAGTGACACTAGGGTTGAGAGTTCTTGTTGGTAACCTTGTGAGTGAGTGACACACCACGAGCGTTAGACAAATCTAGGTTAGAGAGGGTTGAGAGGGTGAGTCAAGAGGTACAAGAGCGTCCCTTTTCCACTCTGACGTGATAGATTCTACCTCCGTTCCTAGAGTTCTTTGTGGTCATAATAGAGTTAATGGTTTAAGGGATGAATCTCCGCTGGGGCTTAGTTGCGCGTGCAACGGAGTGAAGCGTTGAGGGGATCTTAGTATCTAGGGCTTAATTGTGGTTAGGGGACCTTCCGCCCGGACCAAAGGGTTAGGTCTATAATTAGGAAGAGATTTATCACCCGGAATCCCTAGAGCTCATTGCAACTTTATTCGAGAAAGTGAGGTTGAGAGGTTATTTAACTCTCCTCCGGGACATGAATAGAGTTAGGTATAGTTGACCTTAGATTTGGGACTATGTATGTAAGGATTTCCATGACTCACCATTGCATTGGTTAGGAAGCATAATAGAGATTTCTTGCACTTGAAGCGATTATCCTAGGTGAAGCATCATCCCGAGTACCCCATCTTTATCGATTGCCTCTACCTCCTCCTTACTTTTTTCTCTTACTTGTTGCTTTTTAATTATTGAGAATTGAATCATTGTCACACTTATCATTGTTGATATTCCACATAGCTAAGAATCGAATTAAGTGTCTTTACTCCCTACTCCCTGTGGATTCGATACCCGCTCACCCGGGATTATTACTCGATAAACCCGCACTTATGGATATACATGAAGGGGACCTTGTCAGTAGACATATTTTTATATATGTCTTACATGCATTCAGCATCATTTTTACCATGGTTTATGTCTCATATTTTGTATTTGGTATTCTTTTATGCATATAGGTTGTGAATGCCTTGAAGAGTAAAAAGAAAGCAAAGATAGGCTATAAAGACACGATGTTGGGAGTTCTTGTTCAATTCAAGGACCAAGACACAAGAGGAGTTCATAAACGTGGAGATGTATGCCAACTTCCAAGAAGATTCAAGTCAATTCACTAGTTGGAAGGGCACAAAGGCAGCCACATCTTCATGTTCCTTCTCTTTGTGAAGATTGCAAGACCTCTCAAAGATACGTCGATGAAGAGAAGTTTTATAGCCTACCACATGGATGTGTGCCCGGACATGTTGCCTCAAGAGAAGAGTGTTTGGACCGCGTTTTGTGAAAAGTATTGTAGCAAAATTACTACTCACACGCTTGATTAAGTTTTAATTTTGATTGTCTAATGCTTGCTTGCCTTATTGATCTTTTGATTATTTGGTTTGCATGATTTGTTACCTTGGTGAGAGAGAGGTCTCCATTAGGGTTAGAATCTCAAGATTGAAGAGGGTTGATAGGGTGAGTCATGAGATAGTGAGCATCCCCTTTCCCCTCCAATTGGTGTATTCTATCTCCGTTCCCTAAGTTCTATGCAACCATATTTGGTGTGACGCGTGAGATTGATTGATTTCTCCACCGGGACCTTGTAGGGGGTTAGGATCCTTCGCCCGGAATTAGGGTTGGATCAATCTTTAGGAATCAGATACACCTCTTCGAATCCCTAGAGTGCTTTGCGGTCATATGTGGTGTGAGGTGTTGAGATTGAGTGATTTCTCCACCGGGACCTCGTAGGGGACTAGTATCGGCGATCTGGAGGTCAGATCCGATTATATTTGGATTTCCATGACTTAACTTACTCATTATAGAAACACTTTGCTTATCCGGTACCTAATACCTGAATCCTAGAGGGAGCATTGCCCGAATACCCCACTTTTATTGATTGAGATCTCCATCCATTTCACTCTTGCATATTCATCTCTGATATTCATTTCTTCACACATTAGATCACCACACCTTTCTATTTATCATTAGGCTAGAAAGCAGAGAAGAAGTTAGTACTAGTAGCCCTATTCCCTGTGGATTCGACTACCTGACTCACCGGGTATGTTATTACTTTGACACCCGTGCACTTGCGGTACATACACGCATATTCAGACGTGTCAGTACTCCTCAAAGTTCTTATTAACATGGACTTATTTATTAATAAAAAGTGAAGGTAGTAGCTTCACGCATCCTCTAAGGTAGCCCTTTTTGAGGCGGCCGCCAAGGTGGCTTTCAACTTTCAAGGTGGTAGCCCTTTCTACCGGGGTAGTAGCTTTCACTCATCTTATGAGGCATAACTAGTATCTGACTTATAAGAGTAGTTTCATACTTCATAGGTGATAGTGCTTTCCACCCCCAATACACTAACAAAATAAACACATATTTTCTTTTATTTTCATTCATTTTCTTTCAAAGAAATTAAAACAAGAAACATTCTAAAACAGTCCCTTATATGTTGAACTTGAGTTTCCACAAGGTTTAATAAATGAGTAGCGCAACAAAGAAAAAATATTTCACACTTTCTTATTCTTCCATCATTTTCATTTGTTTTCTTTTGTCATGTATTACTTTTTCTTGCAAGGATTTTAAATGATGATTGACCCAGTCGTTGCTCTATATTTGCAGGTTGAAGCTCTGAGTGAAAAAGTTGATAGAATTTTTGCTTCACAACAAGCGAGCATTCCTTGTTGCAACACATATCATCCAATAGAAAAGGGCTACCCAAACTTCTTGTGGAATAGTGATGGACAATATTGGGAAACCCCTCAAGAGGAAAGTCAAAAGGGTGAGATACTCAGAGAGGATGCATTTTAGTTCCAAAGAGTATTAGCTAACTTCATTGAAGCATCTGATGTCTGCATCCAAAATATGGAGACCACACTAAGATGTCATGAAGCCTCCTATAAAAACCATGAACATCAATTAGGAGGGATACTTGACACACTCTCCAAGGAACAACAAGCATTTGAGCAAGCAATTCAAGTTCCTTGTAAAGATGGTGTTGTAGTGAACGACAATGAAGAAGTTGGGTAAATTGAGTACATTGGTGTAGAAAATGAAAAGGGAGAAGCTGAATACCATTTTGAGATTTTGGACAGTGTGAATGAAGATTGTGCTTGTGAGCTAGAAAATTTTCAAGGGGATTTGCTAGTGTCATGTTCCTTTCAAGCTGAAAATACACAAGAAGAAGTAAATCCTAAGGTAATGGAACAAGCACCACTCTTTGGGATTGATCAATTCGTAAATTGCAAGAAAGAGATTTTGGGGTTGGGAGAAGATGTGGGTAGGAGATTGAAACCATCCAATGACCCACCTATGCTAAGCTTGGACAATTCCCAACCCAAATTATTTCCTTGGAGGCCAAAGGGAAGATGGTTAGACTCTCCAACAAATATCCCACAACGGCAATTAGATTTTTGGTTTAAAGGAAGTAGCTATGCAATATCTAGTCGGGAGGAACACACTCTTTTCAAGCCCCCATAAGGTAAGGAAGTGGTATGTCAAGCTAAGTGACGTAAAACAAGCGCTTCTTGGGAGGCAACACAAGCAATTATTATTTTCCTAGTTTTTAGTTTAGTGTTTCATGAATAAGAGCTTGAGTGTTGGTGTTTGGATTCTTATATGCCATTGCTATGCTTTTCTTGTGGACCTTGGGTGTTATCTTGTGCTTTCATGTGTTTTGGTGAAGTTTTGGTCGTTTGAGCTATTTCTCATGTTTTTCACTGGTAAAACTTACATATTAGGGCAGGCTCTGAGTGTGTAAATGACACGTCCGAATATGCGTGTGTGTACCGCAAGTGCACGGGTGTCGAAGTAATAAATACCCGGTGAGTCGGGTAGTCGAATCCACAGGGAGCAGGGGTTACTAGTACTAACTTCTTCTCCGCTATCTAGCCTAATGATAATGGGATAGTGTGGTGATCTAATGTGCGAAAGAGATGAACACCGGAGACAAATATGCAAGGGTAAAAATGGAAGAAGAATCTCAATCGAGTAAAAGTGGGGTATTCGGGCATTGCTCCCCCTAGGATTCGGTATTAGGTAAAATCGGATAAGCAAAGTGTTTCTATGATGTGTAAGTTAAGTTATGGAAATCCAAACATAATCGGATCTATCTCTAGATCACCGATACTAGTCCCCTACGAGGTCCCGGTGGAGAAATCGCTCAATCTCAACACCTCACACCACATATGACCGCAAAGCACTCTAGGGATTCCAAATTGTGTATCCAATTCCTAAAGATTGATCCAACCCTAATTCCCGGCGAAGGATCCTAACCCCCTACAAGGTCCCGGCGGAGAAATCGACCAATCTCACGCCTCCCACCAAATATGGTTCCATAGAGCTTAGGGAATGGAGATAGAATACACCAATCGGAGGGGAAAGGGGATACTTCACTATCTCATGATTCACCCTCTCAACCCTCTTCAATCTTGAGGTTCTAATCCTAATGGAGATCTCTCTCCCACCAAGGCAACAAATCATGCAAACGAAATAACCATATGATCAATAAGGCAAGCAAGCATTAAACAATCAAGAATGAAACTTAACCAAACTCGGATTAAATAGAAACACAAAGCAAATCCACAAAAGATGAGAATCCTAGGGTTCACAAGCCTAAATACCCTCTATGGTTTTAGCCCTCCATGGAGCAACATACAAAACACACCATCAATGAATGAAAGTACATTAAAACCATAGAAATAAACCCCCTTATATATGAACGGATGGCCTTGATGGAGAGCTTCGACGTCTTGAAGGACCCACTCCGAAGCTAGGTTCACCGGTGGCTTCCTTGATGCTATGACGGAGGAGGAATCGATCAAAGTTGGTGACAAAGCGCCTCCAAAGCCGCAAAGACCTCCTCTCCAAACCCTAGCCGTCTCACCCCTCAAGAGCCGCACAAAAGATGCGTCTTTCTTTTTTCTTTATTTCTTCTTGTTTCTGTATTTTATTTTGTATTATTGCTAGACTTGCACTACTCAGAAAGGATTTTCTTTCTGAGTATGTCTTTTACTTTCATTTTGTTGTCTCGAGTTGTATTCATTGGTTTATCTTTTATATACTCGGGCTATTTTTGTTTTTATTGAGCTTCACTGAACCTCCTTGTGGATGCGTTCAGATGGTCTTGTTAGTATGGGAATTGAGATCTAGTCATGGACAAGGCCAATGTGGGCCGTGTGTGCTTCATAACCCGTTGGAACTTTACTCCTAAGGATTTAGCTCCATCAAAAGCAATATTAGGAGTCAGGGGAGTATCGTTTCAATTGCCATCTCCCACATATTTACTTGATTGCTATACTTTCTACTGTGCTTGCATGTGTACATTGAGAGAAATGTATATCTTAAGTGTGGGGAGAATTCACTTTGCACATGTCTTTTACACAAGTTCTGATTGACATATATGCTCATGTAGCCAATGGAGTTTCACCTTAGTTGCAATGTTTGTATTCTTGAGTTTAGAAGAAATTTTAACATTGAATGTTCTCATGCTCTAGTTTTTACTTGAATTTCAAGGAGTTTTTGCCCAATTAATATTTGTACACCACTCACCTATGAAACTCTTTTGGAAACTCAAGTACGATGTTTAAGGGACTAATTAGTTTTGTTTCTTGTTCCGTTTTACTTTAAAAAATGAAATGAAAAAAAAGATTGTTTAGTTGTGCATTGAGGGTGGAAAGAGCTACCACCTATGAAGTATGAAGCTACTCTCATAAGTCGGATACTAGTTATACCATAATGAGAGAAAGGGCTATCTCATGGGATGAGTGAAAGCTAGAACCCAAGTAGAAAGAGCTACTACCTCGAAAGTGTGAAAGCCACCTTAGTGGCCGCTTCGGTAATGGCTACGTTATAGGATGTGTGAAGCTAGTACCATCTTTTTGTTTTGTTACGTCTTGTAGATAAATAAGTCCCTTGTAGTTAGAACTTTGAGGAGTATACCTTGGGTTGAATGAAGTGAGTTTACACACACTTACACGAAGTCGGGTTTGTTGTCCTTTTTTGATTCAAGTTTTTAGCTAGAGCATTGATTTTTCGTATTTAGTGTTGAAAGTTCCGTTTCATGTGGAATGCTCTCCTTGCATGCTTTGGTGAATCTAAGGCCAAGCACTTTCAATTTTTCCTTCTTCTATGCTTCAATGTTTATTTTTGCTTGAGAACAAGCAAAAGCTTAAGTGTGGGAGAGTTTGATAAGTGCTTCTATTAAGAATGTGAAGTGTTCTTTCCTTACGATGAGCATTACTTTTATCAGGTTTAACCGCTAATACATGTATATTTTTGTTCTTTTGTGCATTTAGGGTTATGAAGCTGAGTATTAAGAAAAGAAGCCAAAAGTAGATCGTGAACGCACTATTTGGTGGAATCTTGGAAGAAATAAACCCAAGACACAAGTGGGGATCTGAGATACGTGAATGTGTGCCAACCTCCATGTATTCAAGTCATTACAATGAGTTGGAGGGGAACTGACAAGGTCCCCTTGCGTATATCCCGCAAGTGCACGGGTTTGTCGAAGTAATAATCCCGGATGGGCGGGTATCGAATTCACAGGGAATAGAGAATAAAAATACTTAATTCGATTCTTAGCTATGTGAAAGATCAATGATGATAAGTGTGACAATGATTCAATTCTCAACAATAAAAACAACAAGTAAGAGAGCAAAAGTAAAGAAGGGGGTAAGGCAATTGGTAAAGATGGGGTACCCGGATAATGCTCCACCTAGGATAATTGTTTCAAGTGCAAGAACCCTCCATTATGCTTCCTAATCAATGCAATGGTGAGTCATGGAAATCCTTAATTACATAGTCCCAAATCTAAGGTCAACTATGCCTAACTCTATACATGTCCCGGAAGAGAGATTGGATAACCTCTCAACCTCGCACTCGCATAGAGTTGCAATGAGCTCTAGGGATTCCAAGTGATAAATCTTTTCCTAATTGTAGACCTAACCCTTTGGTTTAGCGGAAGTTCATCCCTTAGACTATTCACTCTATTATGGCCGCAAAGAACTCGAGGAACGGAGGTAGAATCTATCACGTCGGAAGGGAAAGGGGGCGTTCCTGTACCTCTCGACTCACCCTCTCAACCCTCTCCAACCTAGCTTTGTCTAACGCTCGTGGTGTGTCACTCACTCACTCACAAGGTTACCAACGAGAACTCTCAACCCTAGTGTCACTATAGGGGAAATGTTCATACAATCAAGCATTCAAGGTTGGAACTCACAATAAACATCAATTAATTGAAAGCATAATAAAGAGATTCAATAAAACGAATACATCCTAGGGTTCACAAATACCCAAGTACCCACTAGGGGTTTAGCTCCATGGAGCTAAGTACAATCAAAGAAATAGAATGTAAAAGCAATGAGTCCATAAAGAAACCCCCTTGATAGTTGTGTGATGGTCTTGTGGAAAGTCCTCTACTCGTCGTCCAAGGATTTCCTCGTCCGGTATAGGATACTCCTCGACGGAAGCTCCCCTACCAACCTTCTTCCTAAGGAATGACAATGTCGGAGCCATAGAACCTCTCTAAAAACTTGTCCAATACCCCTCAAAACCCTAGCCGAAGCCCTCTCTCAAATTGGGGAAAAGATGGAGAAAAGAATACTAAAATCGGGGCTGATTCGGCTTTAAATAGGGCTAGAATCGGGCGACTACACGGGCGTGGATGCTTCACGCGCCCGTACGGAATTTCCATACGGGAGTGGATAATTTCCACACGTCCGTGTGGATTCTCTGAACTCCTATTTTCTCGCCCGGTTGTGAACAGTGCTGCTACAGTGCTCGCCCTGAATAGTTTCCCGAATCCATACTTTCATCGGAGTAACGCAAACGGGCACACGTTCATGTCGTGGATCACTTGCTTCTTCAATGATAGGCAAGTTGGTGAAGCTCTTGTTCTATGTGCATAAATCGAAATGCTCGAGTGTGACTGCCTTTGTGCCCCTCCAAATGGATGTGCCAAACTCGAATACGAGGAGGTTGGCACACACTCTAACATCTCACATCCGACCTATGTCTTCGCGTTTGGACCTTAGCAAGATTTCCTCCAAAATCGGTGCATCGTGATTCACATTGGCTTCTTTCCTTAATACTCGGCCTCACAACCCTACCTGCATGAAAGTAACATAAAAACACACATATTAGTGTAAAGAACTGAGAAAATTAATGCTCAACATAAGGAATGAATGCTTCGCATTCATATCGCACAAGCACTTATCAAACTCCCCCACACTTAAGCTTTTGCTTGTTCTCAAGCAAAAAATTAAAACGTTATGTGCATCAATGAAGAAAATATAGAAAGTACATGGCCTTAGGTTCACCAAAGTATACAAAGAGGACATTCTAAAAGTAAGAGAAATTTCAACACTAAATACGAAAAAAATCAATGCTCTAGCTAAAAACTTGAATAAAAAAGGATACAAAACCCGAAATCGTGTACGTGTGTGAACTCACTCAAGTCAACCCAAAGTATCAAAGATGGTAGTAGCTTCACACATTCTCTAAGGCAGCCCTCTCCAAAGCGGCCGCTTAGGTGAATTTCACACTTTCGAGGTGGTAGCTCTTTCTACCGGAATGGTAGCTTTCACTCATCCTATGAGATAGCTCTTTCTCTCATTAGGGCATAGCTAGTATCCGACTTATGAGAGTAGCTTCATACTTCATAGGTGGTAGCTCTTTCCACCCAACAAGCACAAAAAACCAATAAAACTAGACTTTTTTTTTTTGGAACTCAACATAAGAAACAACTATAACTAGTCCCTTTAATATCAAACTTGAGTTTGCAAAAGAGTTTAATAAGTGAGTAGTGTAACAAGTATAAATCGGGCAAAAATTCGTAGATATTCAAGCAAAACTAGAGCATGAAAACATTCAATGTTAGAAATTCTCCTAAACTCTAGAATACAATCCTTGCAACTAAGGTGAACCGCCATTGGCTATGTGAGTGTAACATAAAAACCTGAGAGGCCTTTGATATCCTCAAAGTAACATAAAAACACTCATATTAGTGTAAAAACCTGAGAAAAGTAATGCTCAACATAAGGAATGAATGCTTCGCATTCATATCGCACAAGCACTAATTGGGAACGAAGGCAATCACATTTGCATATCCGGACTTGTGCAATTGATAGCAAGATCTTTACCAATGAGGCCTTTGATTGAAGAAAGGTTGTGATCTACGGCATAAACGTTTGCCCGTTTATGTTGCCTCAATGAAAAGTGTGGAATTGGGAGTGTTTTAGCGGAGTACTGTAGCAGGTTACTGATAAGTGCTTGTGCGATATGAATGCGAAGTGTTCATTCCTTATGTTGAGCATTACCTTTCTTAGGTTTTTACAGTAATATGTGTGTTTTTATGCTACTTTTATGCAGGTAGGGTTGTGAGGCCGAATATGAAGGAAATAGGCCAATGTGGATCATAATGCACCTATTTTGGAGGAAATCTTGCTAAGGTTCAAACACGAAGACATAGGTCAGGTGTGAGATGCTAGAGTGTGTGCCAACCTCCTCGCATTCGAGTGAGCACATCCATTTGGAGGGGCTCAAAGGCAGTCACACTCGAGCATTCCGATTTATGCACATAAGAATGAGAGCTCCACCAACATGTATATCATTGAAGAAGCAAATGATTCACGACGTAAACGTGTGCCCGTTTGCGTTACCCCGATGAAAATATGGAATTGGGAAGTTATTCAACTCGAAGACTGTACCAGAGCACTGGAGCAGGTACTGTAGCAGCATTGTTCACAGTCCGCCTAGAAATAAGAGAAACAGAGATTCCACACGGGCGTGTGGAAATTATCCACGGCTGTGTGGAAATTCTACACGGGCGCGTGTACCGTCCACGCCCGTGGTGTCGCCCGATTCCTGCCCTATTTAAAGCCAATTCAGCCCCGATTTTGGTATTCTTTTCTTCATTTTTTCCCCAACTTGAGATAGGGCTTCGGCTAGGGTTTTGAGGGGTATTGGCTAGGGTTTTGGAGAGGTTCTACGGCTCTGACATCGCGCGTCATTTGGAAGAAGGTTATTGAAAGAGCTTTCGTCGGCATCGATCCGGAAGGTGTATCCTAGGCCGGACAAAGGATCCCTTGCGACGAGTAGAGGACTCTCTACAAGACCATCGATATGACCATCGAGGGGGTTTCTTTATGGATTCATTGCTTTTACATTCGATTTCTTTGATTGTACTTATCTCCATGGAGAGCTAAACCCCTAGCGGGTACTTGGGTGATTGTGAATCCTAGGATGTATTCATTTCATTGAACTTCTTTATTATGCTTTCAATAAATTGATGTTTATTGTGACTTCCAACCTTGAATGCTTGATTGTATGAACATTTCCCTAGAGTGACACTAGGGTTGAGAGTTCTTGTTGGTAACCTTGTGAGTGAGTGACACACCACGAGCGTTAGACAAAGCTAGGTTGGAGAGGGTTGAGAGGGTGAGTCGAGAGGTACAGGAGCGTCCCCTTTCCCCTCCGACGTGATAGATTCTACCTCCGTTCCTCGAGTTCTTTGTGGCCATAATAGAGTGAATGGTCTAAGGGATGAATCTTTGCTGGGGCTTAATTGCGCGTGCAACGGAGTGAAGCATTGAGGGGAACTTAGTATATATGGCTTAATTGTGGTTAGGGACCTTCCGCCTGGACCAAAGGGTTAGGTCTATAATTAGGAAGAGATTTATCACCTGGAATCCCTGGAGCTCATTGCAACTTTATTCGAGTGCGAGGTTGAGAGGTTATTTAATCTCTCCTCCGGGACATGAATAGAGTTAGGCATAGTTGACCTTAGATTTGGGACTATGTATGTAAGGATTTCCACGACTCACCAATGCATTGATTAGGAAGCATAATAGAGATTTCTTGCACTTGAAGCGATTATCCTTGGTGAAGCATCATCCGAGTATCCCATCTTTATCGATTACCTTACCTCCTCCTTACTTTTGCTCTCTTACTTGTTGCTTTTAATTGTTGAGAATTGAATCATTGTCACACTTATCATTGTTGATATTCCACATAGCTAAGAATCGAATTAAGTGTCTTTACTCCCTACTCCCTGGGGATTCGATACCCGCTCACCCGGAATTATTACTTCGACAAACCCGTGCACTTGCGGGATATACGCAAGGGGATCTTGTCAGTTATTGTAGTAAATCAATGTAGCAAAATAACTATAGCAGTTACTGTTCACAGCCGGCCGAAAATCTGGTTTCCAGAGAATCCACACAAGCGTGTGAAAATTCCATAGTCCCGTGTGGAAGCCCGATTTTAGCTCTATTTAAGCTGTAATTTAGCCCGATTTTGAGAGGAATCTTCCACCCTTTTCTCCAACTTTTTTCCAACTTTTGAGAGGTCATCGGCTAGGGTTTTGAGAGGCTTTTGGCAAGTCTATGGAGTGGTCCTACAGATTCCACACCGCGCTTCTCTTGGAAGAAGGTTATTGGGGGAGCTTTCGTCGGCACGGATCCGGCGAGGTGTGCCCTATGCTAGACAAGGGTACCTTTGGATAAGAAGAGGCTACTCCATAAGACCATCAACACGAATACTTGGGGTTTTCCTATGGATTACTTGTTTTTTTACTTTCGATTTCATTATTGATTGTATATTGCTCCACGAATACTTGGGGTTTTCCTATGCGTACTTGGATTTTGTAAACCCTAGGATGTAATTATTTCTTTGACATTTTATTATGCTTTCCTTAATTGTTGTTTTTAATTGAGTACCTAACTTGAATTCTTGTTGAGTTATTTCTCCCTTAGAGTGACACTAGGGTGGAGAGTCCATCTTGGTAGCCTTTGTGGATGAAAGACACACCATATGGGTTAGATGCTAGGTTGGAGAGGGTTGAAAGGGTGAGTCGAGAGGTAGCGGAGCATCCCTTTTCCCCTTCGGTGTGATTTCTCCTACCTCCATTTCCTAGAGTTCTTTGTAGTCGCAATAGAGTGAAGTACTAAAGGATAAACTCCGCTGGGGCTTAGTTGCGCGAGCAACAGAGTGAAGCGTTGAAGTGATTTTAGTATCTAGGGATTAATTGTGACTAGAGGTCTTTCGTCTGGACCAAAGGGTTAGATCTATACATAGGAATAGGGTTTATCACTTGTAATCTCTAAAACTTCATACAACTTGAACTTAGGCTTCATACCATGTGCTTTAGGATTTCCATGACTCACTAAACATTGGTTAGAAAGTATAATAGCAAGTCTTGCAGTTAAAACATTAGTCCTAGGGGGAGCATTGTCCGAGTAATTCACTTATATCGATTGCCTTTCCTCTCACTTACTTGTGCCTCTTGATTGCTTCACCACAAGTGTACGGGATCGCCAAGTAATACCTTATGTAAAGACACAAGGATCATATTCCATGGGGCTAAGAAACTCCTATTACTCCTTCTCGGCCTATTTTCTAGCCTAACATCTTAAGTGAAGGGATTTACTCTACTAGATGCAATTAAAACTAAATACAAGTTTAATAACAAATTAGAGAGAAAAAGCAATGAGCAAGCAAGAATAACAATGAAATGCAAAGGCCTATAGATGCGGATCCCCTTGAGGGGTTATCGTGATACATGGATGATGAACAAAAGATGCAAGGGTAATTTGGACCGAGAGATTTCTAGATTAGAACAACCGTAATTTTTCGGCGTTTTGAACCCTAATCCCATACGAATGTTGATAGGAATTTTTTCCAAACCCACATTCCTATGATTGGATTAAGAATAAGGAAATCTCAAAATAGGGACAAACTGATCCTAAGTTTACCCTTAAAATATGGAGGGCTACCAACACCCAATTTCTTGGTGCGTTGATACAAGTATCCCCTTCTACTCCATTCACGATCTAATACACGCGAGTAGGTCACATCTACATGTATAACTCATAAAAGAACCATGGATTTCTCCTTAGTGTAGCTCTTAGCATGAACACAATGGATTAAATCTCAAAATATCCCAAGCATGGAATTAACAAACAATCATCCAAAATACACAATAAATCCCCAAGGTTCACCTACATCCGGTGGCATTGAGGGTCTAGTGTGTCATCATACCACAACAAGCAATAAAGTCAAGTAAAACACAAAGCAAACTCATAAATGACACTCCATAGATCAAATGGTGAACGAGGAGGTAGAAAATGTGCTGAATGATGCTTCCACCACCAAAAGAATGCCGAATGAGGCTTCCTCTAGCCGTGGGTCTCCTTCTTTCAAATAGTTGTCGATTTCCCCTTTGAATGATGATATGTTCTTGCCTTGAGAGCCCTTGACCTTGCCCTTGGATGATCTCATCATTTCCTTGTCCTTCTTCTTCTTCCCAAGGTCACCAAAGGTCTCCCAAGAAGTCTCTAAGAAGCCCTCTCTAAATCTATGCAAAAAGTCCCTCATTCTGCCCTAGAAATCTGGATTTATTCCCTTTACAGCATAGGGGCCATATGGGGGCCGTATGCCACTCAAACCTGGATTTTCATTTCATGCAGGGGTGCATACGGCCTGCATAAATCCTTTATATGGCCTCCATATGGGCTGTATGGGGGTCAGATGAAGTTCTGGAAAAGCTGCTTCAAACAATCTTGCTACTACAGGGTTTGCTACAGTAACATCACTACGTTACCTATGCTACAGTAATTTCAGGTTGTTTTAATCTTCTTTTTACCTAAATGATATCGTCATATTCTCCATATCTTTGCCATACCCTACAAAGAAAATAGTACACGATTAAGCACAAAACTGGCATCAATACCCAATAAAATACATGCAAAGTGTTTAACGTACATATAAGAAAATACCTACATTTAGACACTTATCAAATATGCCCACACTTAAGCATTGCTTGTCCCCAAGGAACTAACTCATGAAAACCAAAAAGACTGATAAGTGGCTAAAGGCATTACCTCTGGCTCAAGCAAGTATAAGAATCCAAAAGCAATGGACAATGACAAATAGATGTTGAGTTACAGTATATAAGCATAATAAAAATACCCTGTCTCACCCCTAATATGTATGTGCTATGTAAGTGAATCTTTTATCTCATTTGCCCTAATCCGGTCTAGCCCAAGGCCATCAATTAGTACAACTCTAGATGCTAATCACTCCACTTGAGGGCTACTTCAATGGCCAAGTAAGATCCTTCTAATTCTATAGCTTGAAACTGAATCCTCTTTCTTCTCAAAACCTCTGGTAGGTAATCAAAAAGATCACTAGGGTTTTTATTTTCATTTCATCATTCATCCCTTTTTTTTCCAGTCCGACTAATGTAGATTGCACCAAAATCCTTTTGAAATCTTTCTAGAGGGTGCACATGCTGGCTAGGCACAAGAGCCACCCAACTGCTCGATTATAGTCTACATAGACGCATTCATGCTTCATTAGCAGAGGAATACTGACATAGACTCATTCATTTTTCACAAACTCACCCTAGATCACATCTTCAGAGTACTCTACATGCGACAAAACTAGGATTAGCTCAACAAGACTTAGAAGTTGTTAAGAATACATTGAATGATAGAGCTTAGTGTTCTAAGGCCAAGTACTCAAAGTAGTGTGTTAAGCATACAAGAGAGTTAGAGTAGTCACATTGACTATTCATAGGGCATCGACAGAAAATTCAGTGCATAAGATAATACTAAGGGTTAAATAGGATTCAATAAAGCATAAAAATAAGTAACTCACATCAATCATTAATCCAAGCTAAAAGAATCTTACAAGAATGAATAAAGCCATCATAGGTAACACTTGCATGTAAACAATGGTCCTAATACATGAAATACACAAATCCCCAAACTTAGTGTTGTAGATTGCCCTCAATGTACACTAATCATGATAAGCATGCTAGATGAAGCAATGAAAATAATAGAGGAGGGATGAAAACGAACTTCCCTAGTTCATCTTACGCTCGTAGTGAGGTATTACCCGAACATAATGTACGACAAGTTATACATGTCGGGTCGGGGCTTCCACTAAATGGATGCGGGGCTCACTAAGATCCCTTAATGCCCAAAGCAAGGCATAAAGGGGACATCATCATTCTACAAAAAAATTTTTAAAAATACAAACACAAGGAAGAACCTAGGGAGTAGTCAACAAAAACAACATAAATGCAAAAAGGGAGAAAGTTCTACAACACGAGTTGGTATGGATAGAACCGTGCCAACTCATTAAAATAACAAGCACACAAAAAAATCAAACTATAGAAATAACAAGTGTCCATGCTCGGAGAGGCTGCTACTCATCACAAGCTGGTGCAGTTGGTCTCAAAAGTGGTCAAAAACTCCAAAGTTAGATGGCAAAAGGATGGTCCATCGATTGCAAATATACTTTTCCCAACAATTATGTCATAACGATCCTTTGACTTGGTTTTCCATCCCAAAACTTTCCACAAGACCCCAATCAATATAGCGCACCATTCCAAATGGTTGTCTTCAAAATATCTTTTTTTTCTTGATGATGTGACAACTTGAAGACAGGTTCCTCGAGTGTAGGTGACGGTGCGGTGTTTCTTAGGTGTTTGGAGGCGAGCCTTTTAGTATTAGGCATCCTACAACAAAGATAAGCCCTGATCAAGCCAAGAGGGATTCAAAACAAATCAAATCATGATGCAAGAGATGGGGAAAAAAGGTGAAAATTCAAGGTTTACTGGCCCATACGGCCGTATGGGGGCCGTATGGTCACTATTCATGCGGCAAGAGTTTCCCCAAGATCATAGAATCCAAAATTTTTTACATAAATTCAAATAAAAATCCATCCATGACAATCACATCATCCAAATCAAACCAAATGCTTGAAAAATTCCACACAAAAACTCCAAGAATGCAAAAATAATGAAAAAGAAAAAACTAGGGCATCAAAGAGCATACCAACAAAATCTTGAGAAAACTTGCATTAAACTTGAGGAAAACCACTAGGTCGACGTCTCCAATGGGTGAGGCGAAGTTTTAGTAGAAAAAATGGGAAGATTTGGCCAAGAAGTGGGTGAGAAAGAAGAGAACAATTCCGTAGAAATAGGGAGAAAAGAAGAGAATGGAAGCGAGAGAAGAGAGAGATGGTTAAATGGGCAAGAACCAGGCCATGCATCCCCCATGTGGCCGGTATGGGGGATGCATTGCTCGAGAGGCTTCTCTCGGTGTTCTGGATGAGGGGACAGATGGCCCCCATGAGGCCCCGTATAAGGGCCGCATGAGGCTCATCCGAGCCTCTGTTTGGTTCCCCAAATGGCACCGACGGCCTCCATACTGGTTATGGATGTTGTATGACTAAATTATGATCTCTAAAATCTGAAATCCTGCTCCAAATGATGAAATAATAATACGGCAAGCTTTGAAACTTCTCCAAAAATGAATGAAAGAATAAAACCACAATCTAGGCATGGAATAACACCAAAACATGAGTTTCTCAAGAAGTTGCATGATCAATCCACAATAAAATAGATGAGAGCAATGTGCAAAGTGTATGAGCATGAACTTATTAAAAAAAACAAGCTTAAGAAATACGAAAACAGAAATGAACTAAGACCTAGAATACGAAAATTCAAGAAAACACCTCCGAATGCTTGGGTTTCTTCGCAAGAAACGCTTGTTTAGCATCACGAGCTTAACGTACCTCATCACTTACCTCACGGGGGTTCAAAGAGTTTGAAGCACCCCCCGGTTGCCTTCGGAATGTTGTTACTTCCGATAGATTCAATGACAACAATGAAAAAGACTTTGAATTGTTCATGCGTAGAAAGGGGTGAAAAAATTTTACCTTCCCTCCGTGAGATGTGAGGATGATGAGGCTTGGTACCTTTCTTTTTTCTCCCATGAATTTTTGTCCACATTTTCTTCAATATTGATTCTTTTTTTACTTTTTCTTTGGCATTGGTGCAGGTCACATTCTCCTTTGTTTGCTTCAAGTTGTGAATTTGAGGGTGGTAGTGGGGCTTTTCTTGTTCTTCATTCCCTAAGTCCTCCAAATACTCATCCAAATGATTTATCAAGAGAACCTCCTGCACACAATTAGAAATTAACCTATCAGTTTCATCAATGAAGTAAAGTATGTCATCATGATCTAAAGAGTGTTTCATGGCAGCCGGTAAAGTGTACACCACTTCTTATTCTCCGGCTCTCAACATTAATTTCCCTCTTTTTAAATCAATTAGGGCACCTGAGGTGCTAAGGAATGGTCGGCCAAGAATCAATGGTGTCTCTACATCCTCATCGATGTCCATGATGACAAAATCTACAGGAAAGACAAATTTATACACCCGAACAATCACATCTTCAACAATCCCATGACGGTTTCTTGTTGATCTATCAGCCAGTTGTAAAGACATCCTCGTGGGCCTTAACTCATCCAAACCAAGTTTCAAATACATGGTGTAGGGCATGATATTTATGCTAGCCCTGAATTTGCTTGAGCATTTTTTTGGACTCCACCTTGAAGCATGCACAGGATTATTAAACTTCCTGGATCCTTCAACTTTTGTGAAAGTTTCCTTTCTAAGATCGCCGAGCAATATCCTGTCAGTGCAACCGTGCCTTCCTCCTCCAACATCCTCTTGTTCGTAAGGAGCTCTTTTAAAAACTTGGCATATTTAGGCATTTGGGTCAATGCTTCAACCACTGGAATGTTTAGGTGGAGTTGATTGAAAATGTTGATGAATTTTCTGAATTGAACATCCTCCTTGTCTTGCTTCAGTCTAGCTGGATAAGGAATTGGAGGCTTGTACTTGGATGATTTTGACGGTCCTTATTGTTCGGGTTTATCATTTCTTCCTTAACTATTTTCTTCAATATTTTTCTCAGCTATCTTGGGTCTTCCTCAAGGGTTACAACACTTTCCTTGACACTTGGGTCAACTTCGACCCTTGTCTCAACTTGCCTCCAGCTTCTAAGGGCAATGGCCTTTGAAAGCTCCTTTGGATTGTCTTCCGTGTTACTAGGAAGATAACCTAAGAGCTATTCAGAATTCGCCTTGTCGAGTTCCCCCACTCGATGCTCAAGTGAATTTATAGAAACTTGGAGGTTTCTCAAAATGTAATCTATCTCACTGAACTGTGTGGCGTGCTGAGTGAGTTGAGCATTCACCTTGCTAAATTGTGCATCCGCGCTACTAGTTATGCTATTAAATCTAGCATCAGTACTGAGCATGAACTTGGAAAGAAACTCTTTAGTAAATTTCTTCTCAATAGCCAGTTGTTGAAATTGAGATCATTAGGGTGGTACACCTTTTTGTTGTTGACCTTGGTTCCATGCAAAATTTGGGTGGTTCTTCCATTCTGGATTGTAAGTTGAGCTGTACGGGTTTCCTTGATTTTGTTGCCCCCCAATATAGTAGACATTCTCAATGGAAGCAACTGGAGGAGCTAGCAATAGGAAATTGGGGCACACCATGCCCACCTCCGCAAGTACTACAACTCAACACTTATTCTGACCTAGAACTAATGCCCATAAGAAGATCAAGCTTTCCAGTTAACACATAAACTTTTGCGTCCAAGGCATCATTGCTACTCACTTCATAAATTCTAGCATTCTTCTAAAGATCCTCTTGAGGCCCAATGTGATTCATCGCTTCCATAAACCCAAGTAATTGCTCAACCTCATCGGGATACTTGTTTAGTTAAGGCATCCACCGCGGCATCAATGAGTTGGCGAGTAGCATAGTTCGAGCCCATTGTAGATGATCTGCATGCTCTCATCCATGAAGCAAAACCATGATGGGGAGCACCTTCTAAAGAAATCCTTTTAATCTTTCATAGGCTTCAAACAATGTCTCAAATTCCTCTTTGTTTAAATGCCAAAAATTTCTTGTCTCAATTTGGCCGCTTTGCTTTAGTGGAAAATACCTCCCATGGAATTTCTCAACCATATCCATCCATGTATTTATTGACCCGGAGATAGAGATGTAAGCTAACGATATGCCACATCTCTCAAGTCTGAACAGAAATAGCTCAATCGGATAGCATCATCCGACACCCCATTTATCTTGAATGTAGAGCAAATATGAAAAGAAGCGGGAAAAGGTGGTCATGTCCATCCTCATTTGCAAGACCATTAAATTGAACCAAGTTTTGGACCACGCCAATTTTTTTCTTGGTTTTAATTTTCAAAAATTATTGGATGCCATGGACGGTAGCTTGAACACTAAACTCATCAACCGTGAATTAAGGTCTTTCATATTTGGACAAAGTGCTCGCTCTTCGCTATGATTGAAGACTCTCTATTCTCAATTTCAATGTTTTGTGCGCCTGACCCTTCACCAACTTCTCTCAATCTCGATGCAAGGTTCTTTCAATTTCACTATCTGGGTGTAATCAAAGTTGATGGATTTGAATGTGTCATGCACAGTACCTTGCAAAAAAAAGAAAGATGGTAGAAAGTTAAGATCAAGATAAAAGAAAGAAAAGAAACGTTAAAATGAGTAAATAATGAAATGGCTAGAGTAATATTCTAAAAGTTTCCTAAAATTCCTTAAAGTTCCTCGGCAACGGTGCAAAAACTTGATTGCTTCCACGCAAGTGTACGGGATCGGCAAATAATACCTCGTGTAAAGACACGAGGATCGTATTCCGAGGGCTAAAGATCTCCTATTACTCCTTCTCGGCTTATTATCTAGCCTAACATCTTAAGTGAAGGGATTTACTCTACTAGATGTAATTAAAACTAAATACAAGTTTAATAATAAATTAGAGAGAACAAGTAATGAGCAAGCAAGAATAACAATGAAATATAAAGGTCTATGAATGTGGATCCCCTTGAGGGGTTATCATAATACATGGATGATGAACAAAAGATGCAAGGGTAATTTGGACCGAGAGATTTTTAGATTAGAACAACCACAATTTCTCAGCATGTTGAACCCTAATCCCATACGAATGTCAATAGGAATTTCTTCCAAATCCACATTTCTACGATTTCTTAAAAACAATGAAATCTCAAATTAGGGACAAACTCATCCTAAGTTTACCCCTAAAACACGGAGGGCTACCAACACCCAATTTCTCGGTGCGTTGATACATGTATCCTCTTCTAATCTATTTATGATCTAATACATGCTAGTAGGTCACATCTACATGTATAACTTATAAAAGAACCATGGATTTCTCCTTAGTGTAGCTCTTAGCAAGAAAACAATGGATGAAATCTCAAAATAACCCTAGCATGGAATTGACAAACAATCATCCAAAATACATGATAAAACCCTCCAAGGTTCACTGACATCCGGGTGCCTTGGGGGTCTAGTGTGTCATCAAAACAAAACAAGAAACTAAGTCAAGTAAAACACAAAGAAAACTCATCAATGACACTCCCTAGATGAAATGGTGAAGGAGGAGGTAGAAAATGTGCCAATGATGCTTCCTTGCCAAAAGAATAATGAATGACACTTCCTCTAGCCGCGGGTCTCCTTCCTTCAAATAGTTGTCGATTTCCCCTTTGAATGATGATGTCTTCTTGCCTTGAGAGCCCTTGACCTTACCCTTGGATGATCTCCTGGTTTCCTTGCCCTTCTCCTTCTTCCCAAGGTCGCCCAAGGTCTCCCAAGAAGTCTCCAAGAAGCCCTCTCCAAATCTGTCCAAAAAGTCCCTCATTTTGCCCTAGAATTCTAGATTTATACCCTTCACAACATACGTGGGCCGTATGGAGGCCATATGGGGGTCGTATGCCACTCAAAACCTAGATTTTTGCTCCATGCAGTGGTGCATACAGCCTGCATACGGCCTTCATACGGCCTCCAAGAAGGCTTTATATTGGCCGCATGAAGTTTTGGATAGGCGAAGTGTTCTTTCCTTATGATGAGCATTACTTTTATCGGGTTTTAACACTAATATGTGTATATTTATGTTACTTTCATGAATATAGGGTTGTGAAGCGGAATCTTATAGAAAGAATCCAATGTAGATCGTGAGTGCACCATTTGGAGGAAATCTTGAGAAGGTTTAAACGCGAAGACATAAGTCGGGTTCGTGATGCTAGAATGTGTGCCGACCTCCTTGTACTCAAGCTAGCAAAATGATTTGGAGGGGCACAAAGGTAGTCACACTCTAAGTATTTCGGCTTGTGCATGTGTAACAAGATCTCCACCAACACGGCCATTCATTAAAGAAGCAAAATGATCTACGACGTAAACATGTGCCCATTTACGTTACTTCAATGAAAGCATGGTTTTAGAAGTGTTTCGGACCGGTGCTATAGCAGGGCACTGTAGCAGCACTGTAAAAGAATACTGTAGTAGGCACTGTTCACAGTCGGCCGAAGAAGGAGTTGTCAAGAGAAGCCACACGGGCGTATGGAAATTCCATACACCCGTGCGTTAATTTCACACGGGCCATGTGGAATATTCATAGGGGTGTGTGGATTCCCGATTCCATCCCTTTAAAAGCCGATTTCGGCCCCTATTTCAGTATTCTTTTCTCCATCTTTTCCCCAACTTGAGAGAGGGCTATTGCTAGGGTTTGAGAGGTATTGCCTAGGGATTAGGAGAGGTTTTACGGCTCTGACATCGCGCTCCATTTGGAAGAAAGTTAGTGGGAGAGCTTTCGCCGACACCGATCCAGGTGAGGTGTATCCTAGGCTGGACAAAGGGACCTTTGGATGAGTAGAGGAATCTCCATAAGACCATCATCACTGACTATTGAGGGGTTTTCTATGGATTTATTGCTTTTTACATTTGATTTCATTTATTGTAATTAGCTCAATGGACAGCTAAACCCCCTGGTGGGTACTTGGATTGTGAACCCTAGTATGTATTCGTTTCATTAAACCTTGTTATTATGCTTTCATTAATTGATGTTTTTATTGAGTTCCAATCTTGAATGCATTGATTCTATGAATACTCCCTTAGAATGACACTAGGGTTGAGAGTTCTTGTTGGTAACCCTTGTGAGTGAGTGACATACCACGAGAGTTAGACAAAGCTAGATTGGAGAGGGTAGAGAGGGTGAGTCGAGAGGTGGTGGGCGTCACCTTTCCCCTCAAGTGTGATTTATTCTAACTCCAATTCCTCGAGTTCTTTGTGGTTATAGTAGAGTGAATGGGCTAAGGGATGACCTTCCGCTGGGGCTTAGTTGCGAGTGCAATGGAGTGAAGCGTTCAAGTGATTTTAGCATCTAGGGCTTAATTGTGGCTAGGAACCTTCCGCTTTGGACCAAAGGGTTAGGTCTACATATAGGAAGAGGATTTATCACTTGGAATCCCTAGAACTCATTGTAATTCTATCACGAGTACGAGGTTGAGAGATTGTTCAATTTCTCCTCCGGGACATGTATAGGGTTAGCCATAGTTGACCTTAGATTTGGGACCATGTATTAAAAGGATCTCCACGACTCATTAATGTATTAGTTAGGAAGCATAATAGAGGGTTTTTGCACTTCATCACGATTGTCCTAGGTGGATCAATATCCCGAGTAACCCATCTATATCGATTGCCTTACCTCTCCTTTACTTGTGCTCTTTCTTGTCTCTTTTACTATTGTTTGCATTACATCTTGTCACACAAATCACTATTTATATTTCACTTAGTTATGAAAAAATTTATGTATTTTTTACTCTCTACTCCCTATAGATACGATACCCACTCACCTGGGATTTTATTACTTCGATAAACCAGTGCACTTGCGGGACATCCCTAACAGCCTTGGAGCATTTCCTACGGGGTCTCCTTGCCCGCTTCATCTTCCGGAGCACTTTCTTCATGATTCTCAGTGTAGATGGTACTTTTTCCTCTAGACCAAGCTTTATTACTTCTTCATTATCTACCTCTTGGTCTAGTAGCTCTTTATACGGGTCCAGATTCAACATTTCCTGCACATATTCATCAATTATCTCATTAGTAGTGTCGAGAAAATATAGAGCATCATCAGAGTCAAGAGAATATTGCATGGCTTCGGCGAGGCGGCATGTGAGCTTATCATCTCCAACCCTCAGTGTCAACTCCTCGCCATCCATGTCAATTAGTACCTTGGAAGTGCGCAAGAATGGCCTCCCAAGTAACAAATAAACGTTTACATCCTTTTCGATGTCCAACACCATGAAGTGTACAGGAAATATATACTTGTCGACCTTAACAAGCATGTCTTCAATGATGCCCCTCGGATGTCTCACCGTTCAGTCCACCAATTGTAATGTCATCTGAGTGGGCCTAGGCTCTCCCAAGCCTAGCTTCTTGAAGAAAGTATATGGCATGACGTTTATGCTAGTCCCAGAATTCACCAATACCATTTCTTCACCCATATTACCAATGTTGCATGAAATGATGAAGCTTCTGAGTTCTTTCTCCTTGTTCGGCATATTCCTTTGTAACACCACCGAACAAGAGGCATCTAGGGATCACCAATGTACTTTCCTCCAACTTTCTCTTATTGGTCAATAGATCTTTCAAGAACTTAGCATACCGAGGCATTTGAGACAACGCCTCCACAAAAAGAATGTTGATGTGCGATTGCTTAAATAGACCCAAGAACTTCTTATATTGCTCATCATTTTAGTTGTTCTTCAATCTTGAAGGATAAGGAATTCTCGGCTTGTAGGATGGGGGTGCCACCTCCTTCTCCTTGTTTGCTCTTTCCTCAACTTCCACGACCTCGAGTGCTTCAACATTGGTCTTATCACTAGGAGATCTACCATCAACTTCACGACCACTTCTCAAAGTGACCACCTTCACATGTTTCCTCAGATTAGTTTTGGTGTTGCTAAGTAGACTCCCTTGAGGTCTCTCCAATATAGACTTCACAATTTGCCCCACTTGGTTCTCTAGATTATGCAATCAATCGGTGTGGTTACGAAGTGTAGCTTCGACTGACTGAAACCGATTGTCCGATGTTTGAACAAATATGGTCAAATTTCTCTCTAAGTCATTCATCCGGTCTCCAAACTTGAAACACGATTCTCCATGTTTGGGGCTTATTGTTGTTGTTGGAAACTCAGTGGTGCTATGGCCTTCTGCTGCCATTGGTGGTTACTCCACAAAAAGTTAGGGTCTTCCAACCCGGATTGTAGAGTGTTGCTATATGGATTACCTTGGTTTCCTCATGGCATTACCCACAAAATTGACTTGCTCAGCGAAGATGCATTTCCAATAGAAATAGGGTAATCGGTTTGGAGCATGTCCTCCCCATAACCTATGCAAGTAGTGACGGCCGCAATCTATTAGGAGTTAGAAGGTCTAACTTCTTGCTTAATGATCGCACTTGGGCCGCTAAATAAGTGACCGTATCAATTTCATAGAGTCCGGTTACTTTCTTCCTTTCCTGGGCATTCCACTGGTAGTTGTTCATGGCCATTTACTGTACCAATTACAGGGCTTCATCAGGGGTCATGTTTACCATTGTACCTCCTGCGGTACCATCTAGAAACTGTCTTGTACTTGTACTCGGATTTATTAGGGAATCCGTGTTGCGAGCACTTTTGTTAGAGGTCCTTAAAATGCTCCCATCTCTTAAAAAATAATTCGAGCTCCATCTTTATGAATGAGGATATCTCATCACGAAGCCTCGCTGACTTCCTTGAGGGAAAGTATCTCGCAAGAAAGGCTTCGAGCATTTCATTCCATGTCGTGATGGATGCCTTTGGCAATGAATGAAGCCATTGCTTGGCTTTTCCTTTGAGAGAGAATGGTTAAGCCCTCAATCTGATAGCATCATCCGACACTCCATTAATCTTCAACATATCACAAACTTCAAGAAGTTCTCAATATGATTATCGGGTCCTCAACGGCCAAGCCATTAAACTACGCTAATTATTGAATCATTTGAATGAATGATGATTACGACTCAAAAATTCGGGTCGTGATCGGGGAAGTCGCACAATACTCGATTGTGTGCCCAAAAGCCCGAAGGTCCGAGATAGTCGGAAAGTGTAATTTGTTGCTCATTATGTTTCACCATATTGTTGAACCCTTGACCTTCTACTAAGTGTAAGCTCAAGCTCAGGATCTCCTTCAACAAGTTGTGAAGTGTTACCTCTGGTCATAACCTTGAGCTGCAACCAAAAAGAAAAGAAAAATCAGAACAATGGAAGAATAAAAATATGAAAAAAAGAGTGAATGATGAATAGCTGAAATAGCAAAAGTGCAAAAGTATCTCTGAACACCTACTCCCCGGACAGCTGGGCCAAAAAACTTGACAACGCCCTTTGTGTGTTACCCGCAAGTGCATGGGTTTGTCGAGTAATAAACCCGGATGAGTGGGTATCGTATCCACAGAGAGTAAGGAGTAAAAATACCAAGATTGCTATTTAACTAAGCAAAGAATATATAACGATTGTGTTGATGAAATGTAATGGAAGCAATAATAAAAGAAAGTAAGAAAATAAAGCAAGGTGCAACTAAAATGATAGGTAAGGCAATCGTTAGAGATGGGGTGCTCGGATATTGCTCCACCTAGGACAATTACTTCAAGTGCAAACCAACTATTAAGTCTCCTAATTGATGCTTAATGAGTCATGGAATTCCTTAAATACACGGTCCCAAATCTAAGGTCAACCGTGACTAACTCTACACTATGTCCTGGCGGAGAAATCGATCAACCTTAACACCTCACACTATGTAGAGTTGCAAGAAGCTCTAGGGATTCCACTTGATAAACCATATTCCTATATATAGATCAAACCATTTGGTCCAGGCGAAAGACCCCTAGTCACAATTAAGCCATAGGTACTAGAATCACTTCAACACTTCACTCTGTTGCCTTTGCAACTAAGCCCCAGCGGAAAGTCATCCCTTATCCATTCACTCTACTATGACCACAAAGAACTCTTGGAACATGGAGGTAGGATAAATCACATCCTAGGGGAAAGGGGATGCTCCACTACCTCTCGACTGTCTCTAATCTTGCAATATCTAACCCTCATGGTATGTCACTCACTCACAACGATTACCAATGTAGACTCTCAACCCTAGTGTCACACCAAAGAAGAAATCATTCAACAAGCATTCAAGATTGGAACTCAATTAAAAAACATCAATTAAGGAAAACACTATAGAAGATTTATGAAACAAATACATCCTACAGTTCATAAATCCAAGAACCGACTAGTGGGTTTAGCTCTCCATGGAGCTAGTAACAATCAACAATGAAATCGAATGTAAAAACAAGTAATCCATAGAAAAACTCCCTGGGTGTTCGTTTTGATGGTCTTATGGAGTAGCCTAGTATTCTGCAAATGTTCCCTTGTCCGGCCTAGGCACAACTCACCGGATCTATGCTGACAAAAGCTCTCCCATTAACCTTCTTCCAAGTGAATCGCAGTGTCAAATCCTTCGAACCACTCTAAGACTTGCTCAAAGCCTCTCCAAACCCTAGCCGACGGCTTTCCAAACGATGGATAAAAGTTGAAGAAAAGAGGGGAAAAACATTGCAAAAATCGTGCTGAATCGCGGCTTAAATAGAGCTGGAATCGGGAATCCACATACCCCTGTGGATTTTTTTCCACTGCCCTGTGGATTTTACACACAAGCGTGGGGAATTTCCACATGCCCATGTGGATTCTATGGAAATCTGTTTTTACGGCTAGTCGTGAATAGGAGCGCTCACGATACTTCACCAAAAATGCTCCTAAATCCACACTTTTTTCATCGAGGCAACATAAAGCGGGGACACGTTTATGCCATAGATAGCAACTCTTCTTCAATCAAAAAGTCATATTGGTAACGATCTTGCTATCAATGCACAAGTCGGGACACGTAAATGTGATCGCCTTCTTGCACCCTCCGACTCATTGTAATGGCTTGAATACATCAAGATTGGCACATATTCACGCATCTTAAGACCCGACTTGTGTATTCGTGTTGGTTCCTTCCAAAGTTTTACCAAATAATGCGTTCACAATCTACTTTTGGCTTCTTTTCTCAATACTTAGCTTCACAACCCTACATACGCAAAAGAACACAAATACACATGTATTAGAGCTTAAAATTGGTAAAAGTAATGCTCATCATAAGGAAAGAATACTTCGCATTCTTAACGCACAAACACTTATTAGTAGGCGCAGGCCACCAAGAGAGTGCATGGCTGGCCTGGGGTGCGGCCTGGTAGGCCGCACACCCAGCTGACGGGCACGTGGCTGGGCCAGGCACGCAGCCAAGGGGGCCACGTTCCCACGTGGACGCCCGACCTTGGCCAAGGTAGCCAAGGTCATGCCCCTACACCTTATAAACCCATTTATACACATCTAAGAGGTGTCTAGCATGATTTCCTAAGAAGATTTGCACATAAACACCATGAAAACTCCACAAAAATGATAATGAATACATGGAAGGGATGGAGAGAAGTGAGAGCTTACCGGAAAAAATCAGAGGAGAAACTCGGTGAAAACTCCAGCAAATCACGTCCAAACCTTGAAGGAGTTGAAGAAAATTGGTTTTGAATTGTAAGAAGTGAGTTTTATAGAGGTGAAGAAGTTGTAGATGAAAGGGTGTGTTAGGGAAGATGACAATGAATAGTGTCTCTTCACCTTCATATAGGAACATGCGGGTGTGGATTTTCCACACCCCATAAATACTATTCACGCCCGTAGAAATTCCATGCGACTACGTGGACTTCAAAAATTTTCGAGACAGACCCACACAAGGCCTAAAACTCCAAATTAACACCAAATATTCAACTTTAAACATTAAATTCACCCTAAACCATGTCATACACATGAAAATCAACTTGATTCACTGAAAAATCAATGAAAACACCAACGGTCAACAAAAAATTAATCAAGACACACACTCATGAAATTATTACTACAGAATTTAAATTTTAAGTCTAAAAACTAACTAAAAGCTTGGGTTGCCTACCAATAAGCACTTGTTTAACGTCACTTAGCTTGACGTACATGTCCTTACCCCATGGTGGCTCATAAAGATGAAAAATCTCCTTCTTAGCAACCTGGACACATGATGGACAAAAATTTTGCATACTCAAAGAGAAATATTTAAACATGTTACCGAATGAGGAAATGTCATGATCTTCCTTTGTATGCTTGTCTCCTAGCATGCTAGAGTTCTTTTAGTGGCGACGTCTCAACCTCTTGACTCGGCAAAAAATCTGTTTCAAAAATCCTCCTTGGGGTTGTTTATTGAGGACTTGGTCTACATCATTGTTCATTTTCTCCTCCTCCATGTCCGGCCACTCCTCATATGGATCCGGATGTAAAAATTCCTGCAAGTACTCATTAGCAATCTCATCACTGACATCTAAAAAATAATAAGAGTCATCAAAGCCAAGAGAATGCTTCATTGCTTCGGCAAGGCGGTATGTGATCTTTTCTTCTCCAATGCGCAATGTCATCTTGCCTCCATCCATGTCAATGAGCACCTTGGAGGTTTGTAAGAAAGGTCTTCCTAGAATTAATGGAACCTCTGAGTCTTCATCAATATCTAGCACCACAAAATCTGTAGGAAAATTATACTTATCAACCTTTACTAAACCATCTTCAATTATATCTCTAGGATGACTGAAACGGAGCGATCGAGCCAGTCAGAGTGTCATCTCTGGTTGGTCTTCACTCTCCCAACGCTAATTTCTGAAACAATGTGTATGGCATGACATTAATACTAGCCCCCGAATCGGCCAAGGCTTTTTCTTCCCCCAAACCTCTGATTGCACGTATGATGAAACTTCTCTGATCTTTCATTTTGTATATCAAATTTTTCTGAAGCATTGCTAAATAATTACCTTCAAAGACCACATCTACACTCTCTTCCATCTTCTTCTTGTTGGTCAAGATGTCCTTTAAGAATTTTAAATAATGAAGTATTTGGGATAACGCCTCTATAAACAGAATGTTGATGTGTAACTACTTGAATAGATCCAAAACACCATTGATATTCAACATGTCACACACTTCAAGAAAATTCTCAATACAATTGTTTGGGTCTTCATCAGCTAACGCATTAAACTGTGTTGACTATTGAACCAATTGAATGAAACCTAGCTTTAACTAAAAATTCTGGGCTTCTACCGGTGGCCTAACAATGCTTCATTGCGTCCCACGAATTGTAGGCCTAGCAAAATCTGAAAGTGTTCTTTGTTGCCCCTCTTGTTCTGCCATATTTTCAGATTCTTCAACCTCTATTTCAGCTGGAAAATTTTGTTCCTACACAGGTTCTTTGCCCCTTCTATTAAATCTCTGCTAAATTTCAAGATCCTCTTCAACCAATGTCGAAGGATTCCCTCAGGTCATAACTAGTAGCTGATGTCAATGAAAAGAAATAATGAGAATGGCGAAAAAGAGAAATATGAAGTAGAAAAGCAAATGAAAATGTTAATGACTAAATTAACCAAGTCCTACTGTTCACAATATCTCATTCCTCGGTAATGGCACCAAAAACTTGACACATATCCTAATACCGTGTGAACCACAAGTGCATTGGTGTCGAAGTAATAATCACCCCGGTGAGTGGCTAGTTGAATCCACAGGGAACGGAAGTATTAGTAGTAACCAATTCTTAGTTATCTAGTCAAAATAAATGGATGTAACAGAATGAACTAATCATAAGAAAATTAATAAGTAAGCAAATGGCCAACATAGAAAGTAAAAGAGATCTCAATCAATAAAAGTGAGGTACCCTGGAAATGTTCCCCCTAGGATCTAACATGAAGCTCAATATTTACTAAATGCTCCTAAACTGAGTCTAATGAGTTGAGGTAATCCAAGAACAACTGGCCCTTGCCTCCAAGCCACCGGTAATAGTCTCCTACAAGGTCCTAGTGGAGAAATCACTCAATCTCAGCACCTCACACCCCATATGACCGCACTAAGCTCTAGGGATACCTAAGAGTGAAACTGATTCCTAAAGATAGATCTAACCCTATTTCTAGGTGAAAGATCGCTAACCCCCTATAAAGTTCTGGCGGAGAAATCTATCAATCTTACACCTCACACCAAATATGGTTACATAGACTCTAGGGAATACAGAGATAGGAAACACTCATCGGAAGGGAAAAGAGACACTCCACTATCTCATGACTCACCTCCTCAACCATCTTTAACCTTGAAGTTCTAACTCTAATGGAGACCTCTCTCATCAAAGTAACAAATCATGCATAATAAATCAATCACAAAGACCAATAAAAACATACAAGCCATTGAAACACAAGGGTTAAAAACTCAAATCAACTCAAATTTAATAGAATCATAAAACAAATCAATACAAAAAAGAATAGATCCTAGGGTTCACATGCCCAAATACCTACTAAGGTTTAGCCCTCCATGGGTAAGTTACAAAACAACGATTAATACAATGATTAGCAATATAAACCATAGAGAAAACCCCCTTGAATTCATGATAATGGCCTTGATGGTTCACTCAACGTCTGGAAGAATCCTCCTCCGAACCTAGGTTGCCAAAGGCCCCCTAGATGTTATGACAGTGAAAAGATTAATCAAAGTTGGTGAAGAACCGCCCACCATATCGCCAAAGACATCCTCTAAAACCTTAGCCACCTTTCCGTTAGAGTGCTCACAAAAAGCCCCGCAAAAAGTCTCCAAAGAATAGGGCAAGCGGCCTATTTATAGTCCCAAAAATCGGCTGTCACGTGCCTTCACACACCCGTGTGGAATTTCCACATGGTCGCATAAATAGTAATTCTCCTACAGTACTACTACAGTTTTGCTACATAACTTTACTACAATGCTCTTCACAACCGCGGTCCAAACACTCTTCTCTTATGGCCACATGGTCGGGCACAAGTCCATGTGGTAGGTTATAAGATTTTTTTTCGTCGACTCATCATTTGAAAGGTCGTACATTCTTCACAAAGAGAAGGAATATGGAAATGTGACTGCCTTTGTGCTCTTCAAACTAGCAAATTGGCTTAAATCTCCTTGTAAGTTGGCACACATCTCCACGTTCATGAACTCCTCTCGTGTCTTAGTCTTTGAATCAAATAAGAACTCCCAACATTGTGTCTTTATAGCCTATCTTTGCTTCCTCTTGACTCTTCAAGGTATTCACAACCTAATTGCACATAAAAACACCTAATACTCAATATGATACATAAACCATGATAAAAATGATGCTCTATGCATGTAAAACATATAGAAAAATATGTCTAGTCAAGCACTTATCAACGGGCTAGTCATGGTTGACCTTAGGTTTGGGACCATGTGTCTTTGTATCTCCACGACTCATTAAACTTCAATTAGGAGATATAATACTCGGGTCTTGCACTTGAAACAATAGTCCTAGGGTGAGCATTGTCCGAGTACCCCATTTTATCATCGATTACCTCTTTTCCTACTCTTGCTTGTTCTCTTTTTCACTTCTACTTTTTCTTTTTCAATAATATTTTTGAAGCAACATCACAAATTGGCTTTCACTCTAGTTAATTAGCAATATTTCTTGTTTCTGAGCATCTATTCCCTGTGGATTTGACTACCCACTCACCAAGGTATTTTATTAGTTCGAAGACCCGTACACTTTGCGGTACACACATGCAAGGGGTGTATGAAGCGGCAATAAGTCTTTAACGTTGTATAAGAGTAATTAAAACAATACAATGATAATAATTATTGGCTAAAACACTAAGCTACAAGTTTTCCTAGAATCTCTTAACTAATGTTCCCTGGCAACGATGCCAAAAACTTGACGGACGGTTAGGGGATGTGTAATTTATGCAAATATATAAGCATTCAAGTGTGCCCTTAATACTACAATTGGTCCGTGATACTGCAAGTGTACGGGTCGTCAAGTAATAGCTCGTGGGTGAGCATGAGGATTGTATTTCTCTAGGAATGGTGAGAGGCTCCTGCATACTTCCTTTTTACTTAATCAATAGACTAATCGTTTATGCTCTTTCTTTAGTTTACTTGTACAACACTATTAAACAATACAATTGGAGACATCATTAGGCACACATAGAAGGAGTTGGGGAGTATGGGCTATAGTTATCTTGATTATTAATTATGCTAGGGTGTTAAGTGTCAATCATGTTCTAAGATCGAACCTGTGGAATTCAAAGGCCTACTAGTCCCAATAAGCCATGGCGACTAGGTCTAAATCAATAGGAACTTAAGATGGAATCTCTTCCACCATAGCCTCCTATGTTTGTCTTAAGTACAGGAATCCCATGAGAAGAGGCCAATCAAACCCTAAGCCTAAGGGGCAATCAATCCCTAATCCGGAAACCTAACTATGCCTAACCTCTTAGGACATGCATAGATCAATCATGGCATGGGTGTCATCAACATGGGCTGCATAACCTCCTCATCCACATCAACAATAATAATTAATTAAGGACATGCACTAATTACAAAAAAACTAAAAACAATGTATATATTACTTAATCAAGATTCATAAATAATGACTTGGGGACCTAGCCATACAATTCCCCTCTAATTAGGTTTTTTTATGGATCATAACAAGCAAAACATTAAAGCACAAGAGAACCATAAGACCAAATAAAGAATAAATAAATGTTCAATGTATTCCTAGACTAACTCCCTCTAATAGCTCTTCGATGATGTGTGTCACTCGCAATGATAGATCTATGCATGTTCTAAAAAGTTATGCCCATGTATTCCTAGACTAACTCCCTCTAATAGTTCAATTGTCTAGATGACATGTGTCACTCACACCACTCTAATGATGATTTTTTAAGATACCTGTCACTCACGATCTTTTCCAATGATGCCCATTGATGTACTCTTCAGAAATCCCCCTAAATCTGTTGGAATATGGACGAAATACCGTCTCCTGCTACTCAGATCTCTAGAAATTTTGCTGTTATACCTTATTTGACAAAAAAAAAATCTCCCTAGATTTAGAGAAAACTATGGTATTTATAGTGATCAACTCTACCACGGCCTCACCATTGGTGTTGTGATACACATGGTGAGTAAGTTGTTGCTTGGGCTCCAAGTCGCGTCCTAGCAGGGTCTTTGTGTGTTATGTGTCTTGACAACGGCCATGATGGTCTTCACAATGGTCGTTATAAGCCGTTGTGGCTTCTATGATGCTGGTGGTGGTTCCATGCTACCATGGCTTGATCACGACAGTGGTAAGTGTAGACAACGGGCATAAGGATTTTCCATAACACCCGTTGTGAGTCATGGTGTAGCCTTGATTCAGTAACTTGCCTCATTTTCCTTCAAAACACCCCAAAAATTTCCTTCTTTCTTCCTAAAATGTAAATAAGGATTATTGTGAACAAAAAGAATGAAATTTCGTACTAATAAGGTGCTAATCATGTAAAATTTTATGCAAAATGCAATGCAAATGATATCAAAAATATGGTCAGTTTAGCACTTATCACATTCTTACACTCTTTATTTTCAAATTACTATTGGCTTGATGAACCTTATATATATATATATATATATAAAAAGTCAACCCCGAAACACCATGCCTAAGAATGTATTTGTATCATATCCTTGTAGTATAGATTTCCTCAGCTTCCTTTTTTTATCATTATGAGAGGCTTAGAATTTAAAGCATGTGGTCATGAATGGTAAGGCATGTGCATGAGACTGTAATATGATATGTATATATTTGTATATTTTGATAACCTGCAGTTTATATTAGAAATTGGTATACTATAGATGAGAAGTGTAAGTGGCCAATTAGAAACCCATTGTTGAAGCATCTGCAACACTTTGGGGGAACCTTTTTAAAGAAATGTGTATTTATATCTATGTGTGTGTGTGTGTGTGTGTGTGGTCACATTAGTACTTTTTAGTACAAAAAAATTTTATAGGGTGATACTATGGTGAATCATCGGTATTTAGGATCTTCTTTATGGAGTGGTCTTGGATCTCAATTTGGACTTAGGATAATAGCATATCAATAATCCTAGTTGAAATCATGTATTTTTAAAAATTATAAAAAGTTCAAAACTTCAATTCAAAATTAATCATATTCCATTAGTTTGGATTACCATCATATAACTATGCTTTGTTCATTTAGTTAAATTATGTTTAATTAATGCACTCGTTGGTACACATGCTTTCAACGGACACTATCTTCAAAACTTTTATTTAAACATATATTTATCATTTCTTTTAATATTTAATTGTTTACATAGTTATATTGATTCAGTCAGTTATTCATTTAGCCATTTTAATTAAATATTTATTATTTGTACATTGATTTTCTATGGGTTTATCTTTCCATCCAATCAAGGTGATATAAAGGTTTTAGTTATTTTTAAAAATTATTATTATTTCTCAAAAAGTGGAAGCATCATTCTTTTTAGCTTGAAATTTGGAATTTTTTTAGTTACATGTATATTGGGAAATTTTGTGAACATTTCCGTGATTATGAGTTTTGTTTGAGGATTTCTGTCTCCAAGTGAACGATATTTAACTCTATCAAGTGGGGATTAAACATTGACCTTGTAGATAAGAAAATTCTAGGAAATTGGGATTGCGGGTGTTCGCTACTGCTCTATCGGTGAAATATTAATGGCCTCTAATATTCAATCTTGAGTCACGAATGGTAAACAAGTGACCTCTGTTATTCTAGCTCGGTTCATTGTGTGTAACCAATGACCTGAGACATCTATAGTAAATTTAGAGACATATTCTGTTATTCAAAAATCTGTTAAATTATGTTCTACATTTAATTTCTGATTTTTCCAAATTACTATATTTGTGGATTATTGATTACTCTATATATTTCAGATCTAAATATTTTGTTCTAAAATTTTTGTATTAGTTACTATGGTAATGAGCTCACAAAATTGTTGCATGGTGGCTAAAACCCTACCATTTTGATCATTTCTGTATTTTTATTATTCTGTATTGAACCTTGTTGTATTCCTTAAATTGTACCCATATTATTTATTTTTGTTAGTTATTGCTTTCTCCACTATGTGTTAGGATATAAAGCCTTGTAGGCTCATAAACTATCACCATATGGGATTGCGTTCATTTGTCGTGCACTGAGTTCAGCTTGGTGACAACGCCCCTTGCGTATGTCCCGCAAGTGCACGGGTTTGTCGAGTAATAAAATCCCAGGTGAGTGTGTATCGTATCTACTGGGAGTAGTGAAAAAAATACTTAAATTGTTTCTTAACCAAATGAAAGATGAATAATGATTTTGTTATTAAGATGTAATGTAAACAAGAATGAAAGAGAAAAGAAAGAGAAGCACAAGTAAAGGGGAGGTAAGGCATTCGATATAAATGGGGTACTCGGATATTGTTCCGCCTAGGACAATCATTTCAAGGGCAGAACCAATTATTATGCGGCCTAACTAATGCATTAATGAGTCGTGGAGATCCCAAGATACATGGTCCCAAATCTAAGGTCAAACTTGACTAACTCTACACCAAGTCCCGGTGGAGAAATCGATAAATCTCAACACCTCGCATTGTGTACACTTGCAAGACGCTCTAGGGATTCCATGTGATAAACCCTATTCCTATGTGTAGACCTAGCCCTTTGGTCCAGGCGGAAGATCCCTAGTCACAATTAAGTCCTAGGTGCAAAAATCACTTCAACGCTTTACTCCGTTGCCTTTGCAACTAAGCCCCATCGGAAGTTCATCCCTTAGCCCATTCACTCTACTATTACCGCAAAGAACTCTTGAAACGTGGAGGTAGAGTAAATCAAATCGAAAGGGAAAGGGGACACTCCGCTACCTCTCAACTCACCCTCTCAACCCACTCCAATCTAGATTTGTCTAACCCTCATGGCGTATCACCCATCCACAAAGGTTACCAATATGAACTCTCAACCCTAGTGTCACTCTAAGGGAGGATTCAATCAATCAAGCATTCAAGATTGGAACTCAATTAAAGCATCAATTAATGAAAGCATAATAAAAGGTTTACTGAAACAAATACATCCTAGGGTTCACAAATCCAAGTACCCAGTAGGGGGTTTAGCTTTCCATGCGGCTAGTTACAATCAACAATGAAATCTTATGTAAAAGCAAGTAATCCATGGAAAACCCCCTTGATAGTCATGACGATGGTCTTGTGGAGAAGCCTCGACTCTTCCAAAGATCCCTTTGTCCGGCATAAGATACACCTCACCGGAACGGTGCTGACAAAAGCTCTCCCACTAACCTTCTTCCAAATGGAGCGATGTCGAAACCGTAGAATCTCTCCAAATCCCTTGACAATACCTCTCAAAACCCTAGCCGTAGCTCTCTCTCAAGTTGGAGAAAAGATGAAGAGAAGACTGCTGAAATCAGAGCTGAAATCTGCTTTAAATAGGGATGGAATCGGGCATACACATGCCCCTGTGGATTCTCCACACGGGCCTGTGGAAATTCCACACGGGCATGGATAATTTTCACACGCCCGTGTGGATTATCTGAACTTCACTTTTTTGGCTGGCTGTGAACAGTACCTGCTATAGTGAATTGCTGGACTGCTTTGCTACAGTGCCCTCGTGCAGTACCGGCCCAAAACACTCCTGAATCCATGCTTTCATCGAGGTAACGTAAATGGGTACACATTTACATTATAGATCGCTTTGCCTCTTCATTAAACAGCTTCATTAGTGAAGATCTTGCTATCAGTGGACAAGCCGAGATACTCGAATGTGACTGCCCTTCTGCTCCTCCAAACCATCGTGCTAACTTGAATATAAGAAGGTTAGCACACATTTTTGCATCTTGAACCCGACGTATGTCTTTGCGTTTGAACCATCTCAAAATTTCCTCCAAATAGTGCCTTCACGATCTAAATTGGCTTCTTTCTTTACCATTCGGCTTCACAACCCTATATACATGAAAGTAATATAAATGCACACATATTAGCACTAAAACCCGATAAAAGTAATGCTCATAATAAGGAAAAAACACTTCGCATTCTTATCACTGACAAGGTCCCCTTGCGTATATCCCGCAAGTGCACGTGTTTGTCGAAGTAATAATCCCGGATGAGCGGGTATCGAATCCACAGGGAATAGGGATTAAAAATACTTAATTCGATTCTTAGCTATATGAAAGATCAATGATGATAAGTGTGACAATGATTCAATTCTCAACAATAAAAACAACAAGTAAGATAGCAAAAGTAAAGAAGGGGGTAAGGCAATCGATAAAGATGGGGTACCCGGATAATGCTCCGCCTAGGATAATTGTTTCAAGTACAAGAACCCTCTATTATGCTTCCTAATCAATGCAATGGTGAGTCGTAGAAATCCATAATTACATAGTCCCAAATCTAAGGTCAACTATGCCTAACTCTATACATGTCCCGGAGGAGAGATTGGATAACCTCTCAACCTCGCACTCGCATAGAGTTGCAATGAGCTCTAGGGATTCCAACTGATAAATCTCTTCCTAATTATAGACCTAACCCTTTGGTCCAGGTGGAAGGTCCCTAACCACGATTAAGCCCTAGATACTAAGATCACCTCAATGCTTCACTCCGTTGCACACGCAACTAAGCCCTAGCGGAAGTTCATCCCTTAGACCATTCACTCTATTATGGCCGCAAAGAACTCGAGGAACGGAGGTAGAATCTATCACGTCGGAGAGAAAAGGGGGCGCTCCTGTACCTTTTGACTCACCCTCTCAACCCTCTCCAACCTATCTTTGTCTAATGCTCGTGGTGTGTCACTCACTCACAAGGGTACCAACGAGAACTCTCAACCCTAGTGTCACTCTAGGGGAGATGTTCATACAATCAAGCATTCAAGGTTGGAACTCACAATAAACATTAATTAATTGAAAGCATAATAAAGAGATTCAATGAAACGAATACATCCTAGGGTTCACAAATACCCAAGTACCCACTAGGAGTTTATCTCTCCATGTAGCTAAGTACAATCAAAGAAATAGAATGTAAAAAGCAATGAATCCATAAAAGAAACACCACGGATAGTCGTGAAAAGTCCTCTCGACTATCGAGGGGTGTGGAAAGATCCTCTACTAGATCGTCAAGGATTCCCTCATCCGGTATAGGATACGCCTCGTGGAGCTCCCCTATCAACCTTCTTCCCTAAGGAATGAGCGATGTCGGAGCCATAGAACCTATCCAAAACCTTGGCTAATACCGCTCAAAACCCTAACCCGAAGCCCTCTCTCAAGTTGGGGAAAAAAAGCGGAGAAAAAGAATACTAAAATCGGGGCTGATTTGGCTTTAAATAGGTCTGGAATCGGGCGACTACACGGGAATGGATGCTTCACTCGCCCGTGCGGAATTTCCACACGAGCGTGGATAATTTCCACATGCTTGTGTGGATTCTCTGAACTTCATTTTCTCGGCCGGGTTGTGATCGGTCTTTGCTCATGATGCCACCGTATTGCTACATTTCCTTGCTACAGTATTCGGCCTGAATAGCTTCCCGAATCCATACTTTCATCGGAGTAATGCAAACGGGTACACGTTCATGTCGTGGATCACTTGCTTCTTCAATGATAGGAAAGTTGGTGGAGCTCTTGTTCTATGTGCATAAATCGGAATGCTCAAGTGTGACTGCCTTTGTGCTCCTCCAAATGGATGTGCCAAACTCGAATACGAGGAGGTTGGCACACACTCTAGCATCTCACATCCGACCTATGTCTTCGTGTTTGGACCTTAGCAAGATTTCCTCCAAAATCGGTGCATTGTGATCCACATTGGCGTTTTTCCTTAATACTCGGCCTCCCAACCCTACATGCACGAAAGTAACATAAAAACACACATATTAGTGTAAAAACCCGAGAAAAGTAATGCTCAACATAAGGAATGAACGCTTCACATTCATATTGCACAAGCACTTATCAATCACACAAGCACTTATCACTTGGTCATGTCCGATGCGTGATAGTAGATGCACTACACCAATACAAATACAACTTTAGAGGTAGAGAGGGAAAGTCAGTTTTCTAAAAATGGCTCGAATGGTTGGTATGGAAAATTACAAACTACTTTTAGAACCCCAATTTGCAATAGCCGTATCTTGGTGTTAAAATATTAAAACGTAAATAAAAATTTTTGGCCCCTTTCTTTCTCTGCCGATATCCATCAACATGTTGTTGACAACCACACTATGAAGGCATCGCCAGCATCCAGCACAACGCGTTCTATTTGCATCATGATCGAGTTTAAGTTAGCCCCATTAATCTCTCCTCGTCCTACTTTTCCCCTTATCCAAAATCCTAATTCTCCTATGCTGATGATGGATGTGGAGTTCTCCATTGTAGGATTCCAACAATGTAAAGGATGCGCTCAATTTCTCAGCCCAGATGCCCTCCAAGCTCCATACCTTCTAGCTCTTACCCCAAAAGTACTACAAGCTATGTTCGTGTTGTCCTTAGATCTTTTTGTGTGGATTCTTAAGGTTTTGTTGTTGATTTCAGTTTGATTTGATTGTTAGATATGCATGCGTTTAACAAGTTGAGGAAGATGGAAATGCTCTTAAAGGATGAGACCAAACAGAGCTACTCAATGATCGATCTATGAGCTTGTGCAACATCTTTGGAAACACATCTTGGTGTTTTCCTCAAGTTTGAGTTGCAATGTAGCTCACTTATTTAATTTCTTTTTTTCTCTAAATCATTATTGTATTTTTTTGTTAATATTTGTATATGTTTGTGTATCGATTTGTGAACATAACATGGCTAGTGAACAAGCTGAGTTATGGATCTGTTTGTTGCTCACCATCTTAGGTTACCTTCATGACATTGTCTACGCCATCACCTAGTAATTAAATCCGCTTCATCTTTATGATCCTCATAAAGTATAAATTAACCTTTTCAACAATTTCTCTTTTATTTCATCTTTCTAAAATATTTTTTTCTAAAATCTAATTAATGAATCAATTAATAAACTTTACTATTTTGTTCAATAAATTGGCATGGGGAGATGAATTGGTGGTGGTGGTGGTGTGCATGATGTGTGACAACTTAAATTAATTCATGTTTATAACGTGCTTGCAGATTTCTGATAAGTGCTTGAGTAAACATGTTTTTGTACGTGTTTTACTTGCATTGAGCATCATTTTATATATGGTTTATGTCTCATATCACGTATTAGGTGTTCTTTTATGCGAGTAGGTTATGAATGCTTTGAAGATTCGAAAGAAAGCAAAGATAGGCTATTAAGGCATGATGTTGAGAGTTCTTGTGTAATTCAAAGATGAAGACACGAGAGGAGTTTATGAATGAGGAGAGATGTGCCAACTTCCAAGGAGATTCAAGTCAATGCACTAATTCGAAGGGCACAAAGGTAGTCATATCCTCGCATTCCTTTTCTTTGTGAAGTTTGTAAGACCTTTTGAAGATGCATCGATGAAGGAAAGTCTTATAGCCTACCACATGATCGTGTACCCGATTATGTGGCCTCAAGAGGAGAATATTCTAATTGCATTTGTGGAAATCATTGTAGCAAAAGTACCGTAACTCGCATCTTGTAGCAAATTTATTGTTCCTTTGCCGTGATGGAAATTCCTACAGCCCATGCGAGCGCGTGAAGGCACGTGACAGACATGATTCTGAGCTATAAATACGCCATTTGTTCTATTTTTCAGGGACGTTTTAGAAGAGCTTTAGGCGAGTACTTGGAGAGGAAGTCGGCTAGGGTTTAAAGAGGAGGTCTTTGCCAATTTGGAGGGCGTTCTTCACCAACTTTGATAGTTTCCTTCATCATCGTAGCAGTTGGTAAGCCACCAGCGACCTAGCTTCTGAGAGGAATCCTTCAAGACGTTGAGCTACCCACCAAGGCCAATCTACTTGAATTCAAAGGGGTTTTTCTCTATGGATTTCATTGCTTTTCATTGTATCCATTATTATGTTGTAATTAGGCCCATGGAAGGCTAAACTCTAGTGGGTATTTGGGCATGTGAACCACGGGATCTATGTTTTTTTGTATTGATTTGCTCTATATTTCTAGTTAATCTGAGTTGATTTCGGTTTTAACCTTGTGATTTCATTGCTTGCATGTGTTGTTGATTTTTTTATGATTGATTTACATTGCTTGATCTATTACTTTGATGTGCAAGGTCTCCATTAGAGTTAGAACACTAAGGTTAAAAGGGTTAAGAGGGTGAGTCATGAGATAGTGGAGTGTCCCCTTTTCCCTTCCAATTGAGTGTTTCTGCTCTCCGTATTCCCTATACTCTATGCAACCATATTTGGTGTGAGGCGTGAGATTGTTAGATTTTTCACCAGGACCTTGTAGGGGGTTAGGGATCCTTCACCGGGAAATAGGGTTGGATCTACATTTAGGAATCGGGTTTCACTCACGAGGTATCCCTAGAGCTTAGTGTGGTTATATGGGATGTGAGGTGATCGACACAAAGTGTGAACACCGCATAGGCGCACGGGTCATCAAGTAATAAACCACTCACGCACGCATCGAGTGGGTCATATTCCCCGGGGGCACGAGGGAGCTACTTTACTCACTTCTTACTTGTTGTTTAGCTCACCGATTCCAAAGGTAAGAGAAAAAGAAGAAAAGAAAGCAAAGCGAAAAAGTCAGAAATTCTAAAGAAGTGAGAAACAATCAATACAGGGAGATGCTCAAGGTTGGAAAATGGCCACGGATGTGGATTCACGAGGTGATTACTTAGTGAGTAAGAAATTGAGTAGTTCGATGACGTGCCTAGTTGGACCGAGAAAACCAAAAACCTAGGTCAACCCGATGGTCACGGCAATTGACCCCTGACCCGGTGCAAGTGTTGAGCGCGGAATTTCTTCCGCTCAACTTCCCACACGGTTGCAAGGAGAATGGCAGTTTTCACAAATTAGGGGTGGAAATACAAGTAGTTTTCAACCCTAGGAATGGAATGAGTACAAATACCCAATGGTCACGCGTGATTTATACAATAAATCTTTCTTAGTTTGGTGGAGTCTAGCACTAAGGCAATGATCATGCTACAAAGTGCTACCAAGAATTTGATACATCACTCAATCAAATGTACCAAAACAATCAATAACACCAAACAAGGATCACAACAAGCGAAACATGCATAAACTACTCAAATAATCCAAAACATCACAAGTTCAACCCCAAGGTTCACCTACATCCGGTGACATAGGGGCTTAGTTGTTCATGTTCAACAAAGAAACCCAATAATCTATACAAACAACCAAAATAAACATGAGGAACACTCCCTCAAATGGTGAAGGCCGAATGACACAAGAATCCCCAGAGAAAACCTTCCGAAGACGCCACTTGGAAGGGTGGCTTCCCGTTGTCTTCAACCTCCTAACAATGCAGCCCCTAGAAGTAGATCCTCTCGTTCTTGCTCTCCCCGCAGAGAAATGCTCGGATTTCCTCCCTTTTTGCCCTCCTCAAGCTCGGGTTCAAGTGGTGTGGAAGTGGTGTGGAAGTGGTGTTCAAAACCCTAGCCACCGCATATATACAAACATACACACTTTTTTTTCTCCTGTGAGTGTGTGTTAACTCCCAACTTGACCTCCACACCCTGGATTACCCCAAGATGCCCATTCACCCCACAAATAATGATAATGACATTAAGATGCTAAAGGCACACTCAATACTCAATTAAGAGTCCTCTGGTTCCTAGATAAAACTCTAACTTTCAAATGACTATACAACAAGCTTCAAAGGAACAAAAGAGATACCTTATTTCTTTCACACATATATACAAACATACACACTTTTTTTTCTCCTTTTTTCCTTTTTTTTTCTGAGTCCAACTAACGTAGACTGCACAAAAAAATTTACAATCTTTCTGAAGGATGCACATGCTGATTAGGCACAAGAGCCACCCAATGTACTCGAATACAGTCTACATAGACGCATTCATGCTATACTAGCAGAGGAATAGTGTCATAGACTCAAAATTATTTTTTTTATTTTTTTTCACATGTACAAACTGTATCTCATGTCCCTTGTATAGACTTGCTACAATAGTTCACTTTTAAGCTAGAGAAAAACATTAAAGGAACCCAAAAAGCTCTTAAAAAGTGCATTGAAGATAAAAATTTAGCAAATTAATGCCAAAGTCATTATGGTGGGTTGGTTGGAAACGTAGAAGGTGAAAGTAATCGTGAACAAGTATATAGGTTCACTAGAGATGAAATAGAACTACATTCAAGCACATGCAAAGGTTCTAGCTCACAACTATCATTCTACCATGCTAGGGAAGTCCTTAATAATAAAATCATAGCTATCATAGGTAGTAAGCATGCATAAGTACAAAAACACTCCAAGTAAAACAAACCATCCCCACACCTAAAGTCGTACATTGCCCTCAATGTATCTAAGTCAGCAGAGAAGAGTGGGAAATGCAAAACAATAAACAAAGAATTGGAGTGAAGAAACGTCACTGACTCCAACACCATGCCATTTAATCCCAATGTGCTCAAAGCATCCCAATCAATTTTTCTAACCTTGCGGAACACCTTGCGTGATAGGAGTGCATAACGTGTTTTATATTCTTCTTTAGAAAACCTTGGCTCTTGCATGGGAGGAGAAGGTTTTGATGAGTGTCCTGCAAGTGCATGGGGTCATCAAGTAATACCTCTCGTGCGAGCACGAGAGGGTCGTATTCCCTAGGCCCAAGGAGCTACCCTTACTTCTTTTTCACTTGTTGTCTAACCTACAAATCACTTGATGCTTAAGGCTACTAATAAAAATAAAACTAAGCGAGTAATTGTGAAAGACCGATTAAGAAAGTGGAAATCAAGAAGTGAAGAAAGTCACAGATGTGGATCCCCCCTGGGTTACTAAGGATTAGAAGAATGCTAGAAGTTCTAAGCATGCTGGGTTACATAACCGCAACAATGTTTTTTTGCTTCGAGAACATGATTTTTGGTGCTAATTTCACCACAATTGCATTCTCGAGCACTATTTAGCTTCTTTGAGGCCTGCAATAAGAAAATAACCAATCTAAGTGAAAATCGAGCACTGATTAATCTAAAATAGCACGCAAGCATATACAAAACCAACATATAAATACATACATTTAGGCTCTTATCAGGTTCCCTCCTAGCTCTCTTCGAAGCAAATCTCTTGATGGGCATCCTGCACAAAAAAAGTGGAGATCATCCAACTAGGTTACAAGCAAAGTAGGCACCAAAAGAATGAAAATTTTCAAGAAAATGGCAGTGCTACAGTTATTTCGGAAAAAAATTTCAAGAACTTTGGTTGTAAAAGTAGCCAAAAATTTTACAAATCAAGGAAAACTACTTGATAATTACCAATCACTCACACAACAACAAAAATCCAAGAAATTCCACCCACAAAAGCATGAAGAGCTCAAAGTTTTGAGGGAGAGACCAAATCTTCAACCTAGAGTAAGATGAGTGAAGTTATTGGTTAGATCCGGAAAAAAGCTTGCTCAAACTCCAATTTTATGTCACTAAAATGGAAAAGAGGAGGATAACAACAAACTAGAGCAAAAAAAATAAAGAAAAACGGTGGAGAAATGAAGGAGAAAAGGTTGGAAGAATGGGGAAGAAGAATGAATAATAACAGCCTCAAAACCCCACTTATAAAGCCCTCACTAGGGTAGTCTTGAGGGGCATCCTTGCGGCCGCAAGGATAGTCCTCAAGACTCTCTAGATGAGTCCCGAGGGGCATCCTTGTGGCTGCAAGGATGGTCCTCGGGATTTTCCTGATGCACAACTTTTTTCCTCCACACTTTGCACACTTCGCTTATGGATGAAACCTTGGAAAACAAAGCCGAAAACATCGATAAAACACTCAAAACATCAACAAGAATGCATCAAGAATATGAATTGCTCAAAGATCACATAATAAACAAGAAAACACAAAGGCTAATGAACTAAAAAAAATGATGAAAATGCAACTAAAGCCAAACCACAACTAAAACCACAAGTTAAGCACAACAACATAGATGAGAAAAAGAATATGACAAATGAAAGAAACTTGGGTTTCCTCCCAAGAAGCGCTTGTTTAATGTCATTAGCTCGACGTACCTCTTTCTTACCTAAGAAGCCTTGAATATGGTGTGTTCATCCCTGCTAAGAGTTGCATAAGAACTACCAAGAAATACAAAACCTACCCTCCGGGATGATGCAAATTTGGAGGTCAAGCATGAGTCACCTTTTGGCCTCCAAGGAAAAAGCTTGGGCCGGGAGTTGTTTAAGCTCGGCCACGGCGGGTCCTTGGAAGGTTTCAATTTCCTACCCGCATTTGCTTCCTCAACCCATGTCAAAATGCCTTAAACTACCCATAAGTGTTGTTTGGGTCTCCAAGGGAACAAATTTGGTTGAGAACTTGTTAAGCCTTGCATAGGTGGATCAATTGGTGGATTCAACATCCTATCCACAATATTTTTTTCAACCATGGTGTGATGAACATCAAGTGCCCATAACATTTGCTTGGGCCGCCAAGGAAAAATCTTTGGTTGGGAATTGCCCAAGCCCAGCATAGGTGGGTTCAATGATGACCTTGGCTTCTTACCCACATCTTCAAATACAATTTCCGGAATTTCTATTTTGCACTTGAAAATTATTGATTGGTTGATGGAATGGTCGATATTGAGGCAAGTAGTGTCTTCAAATGTGGTTGATGGAGTTTCTTCTACTTCCTCAAATGTTTCCATGTTCATAATGTCATCCCCCACCTTGTCTTCTTCAATTTCAACTTGAGGTGTAAAATCAATTATTTGCTCAAAAGGTATTGGTGGTAAATCAATTGCCTCTTCAACCTCCAACACCTCAATGCCAACTTCTACCACAATTTCATCCTTGTTCTCTTCCTTTCTAATGTCATTCTCATATATGTCTTCAATAGTTTGTGGCAGCTTGGTCAATATATTGGAAGACTCTCCCATCTTGTTTTCCATACTTTGAAGAGATTGTTGGGTATTAAAAATTGCGGTATTCATGGCTTCAAGTTTCGCACTCTCATTCATCATGAATCTTGCAAACACATCTTGTGCACTGAGACCGGAATTCGTGGGGTCAAGTTCCGCATCCATATTCATCATGAATCTTGCAAACACATCTTGTGCACTGAGACCCCGTTGATTGAGTTGCTTACTATGGTCTACAGGAGGTGGGTTGTACCATGGTATATGAAAGAAGGATATTTGTAGCAATCCATCAGGAGGGTACTCCCATTGTTGGGTATGATGAGGTGCCGAAGAGTGTGGGTGCCCTCCCCAGTATGGATTTTAAACATCAGGATATGGGTTGCTAAGGCGTACTCTCTTGGTGTCAAGTTTTTCCATTTCTTTTTCAAGTGCATACATTTTAGCGCCCAATAATTTTTCATGAAAATCCAGGGCCGGATCATTTTGGTGTGCTCTTATGGTATCTAATTCTTCCATCTGTCTTTCAAGTGCATACATTTTAGCGCAAAGCAGTTATTCTTCAAAGTCAAAGTCCATGGCCCTGTGTAAATAAACAAAACTAGCAAAAATTAGCTATCAAAGAAAACACGAAAGAAACAAAATAAGTAAATATGCACAAAAAGGTAAAAGACACATACAAAGACAAATATTTATAATGACAGAGATAAATAACTAGAGCAGTGAGCTAAAGATTTTCCTAGCATTCTTGGAGTCCCCGACAACGGCGCCAAAAACTTGATCGACAGAAAGTGTGAACACCCGCAAGCGCAAGGGGTCGTCAAGTAATAAACCACTCACGCACGCACGAGTGGGTCATATTCCCCAGGGGCCTGAGGAGCTACTTTACTCACTTCTTACTTGTTGTTTAGCTCACCGATTCCAAGGTAAGAGAAAAGAAGAAAAGAAAGCAAAATGAAAAGTGTGAGAAATTCTAAAGAAGTGCGAAACAATCAATACATGGGAGATGCTCAAGGTTGGAAAATGGTCACGGATGCGGATTCCCGAGGTGGTTACTTAAGTGAGTAAGAAATTGAGTAGTTAAGCACGTGCCTAGTTGGACCGAGAAAACCAAAACCTAGGTCAACCCGATGGTCACGGCAATTGACCCCTAACCCGGTGCAAGTGTTGATCACGGAATTTCTTCCGCCCAACTTCCCACACGGTTGCAATGAGAATGGCAGTTTTCACAAATTAGGGTGGAAATACAAGTAGTTTTCAATCCTAGGAATGGAGGGGTACAAATACCCGATGGTCACGGCATATTTATACAATAAACCCTTGTTAGTTTGGTGGAGTCTAGCACTAAGGCAATGATCATGCTACAAAGTGCTACCAAGAATTTGATACATCACTCAATCAAATGTACCAAAACAATCAAGAACACCAAACAAGGATCACAACAAGCCAAACATTCATAAACTACCCTAATAATCAAAAACATCACAAGTTCACCCCCAAGGTTCACCTACATCCGGTGACCTAGGGGTTTAGTTCTTCATGTTCAACAAAGAAACCCAATAATCCATACAAACAACCAAAATAAACATGAGGAACACTCCCTCAAATGATGAAGGCCAAATGACGCAATAATCCCTGGAGAAAACCATCCGAAGACGCCACTTGGAGTGGTGGCTTCCCGTTGTCTTCAACCTCTTAACAATGTAGTCCCTAGAAGTAGATCCTCCTCGTTCTTGCTCTCCCTGCTGAGAAATGCTCGGATTTCCTCCCTTTTTGCCCTCCTCAAGCTCGGGATCAAGTGGTGTGGAAGTGGTGTTCAAAACCCTAGCCGTCCTTGACCAAGGAAGATGAAGAATCCAGAAGAAGCCCCTAAAATGATGCCCATCAAGGCCTTATAAATGCCCATATCCCGATGGGTAAACGGGTCAGTATACCGGCCGTATGCCGACCCCTAGGGATTTTCAGTTTTCTACTGAGAAGCCCATGATGAGCCACAGTGAACTGCTACAGTGAAGTTGCTATATTAACTTCGGTACAGTGTTGTGCTGCAGTAATCCCCCAGCTCGGAAATGACATTTCGATGCCGAATGCATCCCCAATCGCGTCGCCTAGTCCTCAGGGCTTCTATTAGGCCTGAAATGCAAAAATAACCCAATTTAGACTAAAAAGGGCATCGATTCAACAAAAACTATAAAGAATAATACAAAACAAATACATGCAAAATACATACTTTTAGACGTTTATCATGAGGTAACAGGTCTGAATATGCATGTAAACTGCAAGTGCATGGGTGTGGAAGTGATAATTACCCCGGTGAGTGGGTAGTCGAACCCACAGGAAAAGGAAGTATTAGTATTAACCACTTCTTAGTTATCTAGTCAGATTCAATGAATATGGTGGAATGAACTGATTGTAAGAATTAACTAACAAACGAGTGAATGGACAAGAAAAAGAGTAGAGAAGTTCTCAATCACTAAAGATGAGGTACTCGGCCGATGCTCCCCCACACACTCCTACACCCCCTAACAAGGTCCCCTTGCGTATATCCCGCTAGTGCATGGGTTTGTCGAAGTAATAATCCCGAGTGAGCGGGTATCGAATCCACGAGGAATAGGGGATAAAAAAACACTTAATTCGATTCTTAGCTATGTGAAAGATCAATAGTGATAAATGTGACAATGATTCAATTCTCAAAAGTAAAAACAACAAGTAAGAGAGCACGAGTAAAGAGAAGGTAAGGCAATCGATAAAGATGGGGCACTCGGATAATGCTCCGCCTAGGACGATCGCTTCAAGTGCAAGAACCCTCTATTATGCTTCATAATCAATGCAATAGTGAGTCGTGGAAATCCTTCATTACATAGTCGCAAATCTAAGGTCAACTATGCCTAACTCTATACATGTCCCGGAGGAGAGATTAGATAACCTCTAAACCTCGCATTCGCATAGAGTTGCAAAGAGCTCTAGGGATTCCAAGTGATAAATCTCTTCCTAATTATAGACCTAACCCTTCGGTCCAGGTGGAATGTCCCTAACCATGATTTAGATACTAAGATCACCTCAACGCTTCACTTCGTTGCACGCGCAACTAAGCCCCAGCGGAAGTTCATCCCTGAGACCATTCACTCTATTGTGGCCGCAAAGAACTCGAGGAACGGAGGTAGAATCTATCACGTTGGAAGGGAAAGGGGATGTTCCTGTATCTCTCGGCTCACCATCTCAACCCTCTCCAACCTAGCTTTGTCTAACGCTCGTGGTGTGTCACTCACACACAAGGTTACCAACGAGAACTCTCAACCCTAGTGTCACTCTAGGGGAAATGTTCATACAATCAAGCATTCAAGGTTGGAACTCACAATAAACATCAATTAATTGAAAGCATAATAAAGAGATTCAATGAAACAAATACATCCTAGGGTTCACAAATACCCAAGTACCCACTAGGGGTTTAACTCTCCACGGAGCTAAGTACAATCAAAGAAATAGAATGTAAAAGCAATGAATCCATAGAAAAACCCCCTCGATGGTCGTGTCGATGGTCTTGTGGAGAGTCCTCTACTCGTCGCCCAAGGATTCCCTCGTCCGGTATAGGATACGCCTCGACGGAAGCTACCCTCCCAACCTTCTTCCTAAGGAATGACAATGTCAAAGCCGTAGAACCTCTCAAAAACCCTAGCCAATACCCCTCAAAACCCTAGCCGAAGCCCTCTCTCAAGTTGCGGAAAAGATGGAGAAAAGAACACCAAAATCGGGGCTGAATCAACTTTAAATAGGGCTGGAATCGGGCGACTACACCGGCCTGTGGATCTTTCACACGCCCATGTGGAATTTACGCACGGGTGTGTATAATTTCCACATACCCGTGTGGATTCTCTGAATTCCTGTTTTCTTGGCCGTACGTGAGCAGTCGCTCACATGATTTCGCTTCATTGCTCTCCTGCAGTATCCGCACTGAATAGCTTCCCGAATCCATACTTTCATCGGGGAGTACGCATAAGCGGGCACACATTCACGTCGTGGATCACTTGCTTCTTCAATGATAGGCAAGTTGGTAGAGCTCTTATTCTATGTGCATAAGTCGGAATGCTCGAGTGTGACTGCCTTTGTGCCCCTCCAAATGGATATGCCAACTAGAATACGAGGAGGTTGGCACACACTCTAGCATTTCACACCTGACCTATGTCTTCGCGTTTGAACCTTAGCAAGATTTCCTCCAAAATCAGTGTATTGTGCTCCACATTGGCTTCTTTCCTTCATACTCGGCCTCACAACCCCCGCTTTCACGAAAGTAACATAAAAACACACATATTAGTGTTAAAACCCGAGAAAAGTAATGCTCAACATAAGGAATGAACGTCAGCACTCATATCACACAAGCACTTATCAAACTCCCCACATTTAAGCTTTTGCTTGTCCTCAAGCAAAAAAATTAAACATACGTGCATCAATGAAGAAAAACATTGAAAAGTGCTTGGTCTTAGGGTTCACCAAAAGTATACAAAGAGAGAATTCTACAAGTATGTGAAATTTCAACATTAAATATGAATGATCAAAGCTCTAGCTAAAAACTTGAATCAAAAAGGAAAACAAACCCGAAATTGTGTACGTGTGTGAACTCACTCAAAACAACCCAAGGTATACTCCTTAAAGTTCTAAGTACAAGGGACTTATTTATCTACAAAAGTGACAGCAATTTCAAAGATGTTAGTAGCTTCACACATCCTCTAAGGTAGCCCTTTCCAAAGCGGCCGCTAAGGTGGCTTTCACACTTTCGAGGTGGTAGCTCTTTCTACCGGAGTGGTAGCTTTCACTCATCCTATGAGATAGCTCTTTCTCTCATTAGGGCATAGCTAGTATCCGACTTATGAGAGTAGCTTCATACTACATAGGTGGTAGCTCTTTCCACCCAACAAGCACAAATAACCAATAAAACTATATATATATATATATATATTTATATTTAACACAAGAAACAGCTATAACTAGTCCCTTTAACATAGAACATGAGTTTTCAAAAGAGTTTAAAGAGTGAGTAGTACACTGAGTGTAAATAGGGTAAAAATTCCTAGAAATTCAAGCAAGAACTAGAGCATGAAAACATTCAATGTTAAAATTTCTCATAAACTCAAGAATACAATCATTGCAACTAAGGTGAACCGCCATTAGCTATGTGAGCATATATCAATCAAGAACAATTGAAAGGATGTGTGCACTATGAAACTCCCCCCTCCCCCCAAACACTTAAGATGTACATTGTCCCCAATGTACACATGCAAGCTTACTCAAAATGTATATCATTCAAAAGCAAATGTGGGAGAAGCAATCAAAACAATACTCCCCTGACTCCTAGTGTTGCATTTGATGAAGCTAATTCCATGGGGAGTAGTGTTCCAACGGGTTGTGAAGCTCACACGGCCAAGTTCCCTAAGCACCTTGGGCGTGCCCATGACTAAGTCTCAATTCCCATGATGACAAGACCATCTGCACGCATCAGTGAAGCTCAATAAAAACAAAATAACTCGAGTATATATAAAAGATAGACAATGAATACAACTCGAGATGCAAAACGAAAATAAACTCAGAAGGAGAATCCTTTATGAGTGAACAAGTCTAAAAATAAAGATTGCAAAATAAGGAAAATGCAGAAAAAAAAATAAAGTCAAATGTCGGTGTCGTGCTCGGGGTCCGGTGCTGCTGCTGGTGAAGACGCACATGGTGGGTCCACTGGTGTCAGGGTAGGGGATGAGGGTGCAGTAGACACCGAGGGGGCCGGAGGATTCCTTGGCCGCAAGACAATTGATGAAAGAATGTCTCGCTCTAAGATCTGGTGTAATACGTCGAACCGTGCCATGAACTCTGTGTACTGAGCGGCTTGCGTAGCCCTGATCTCGGAGACCTCTGTCCGCACCACTCCTAAAGCATTCTCGAGCCTCTCAAAGCGATCATGAGCTCGAGATGGTGAAAACATACGCATGGGGGGTGCTTCCTCTGCCACTTGGGGTGCCTTGGTCTCTATTGGTGCTGGCTGAGGCTCGGGAGCGGGCTGAGATGCCTCGACTTCATCACCTTTATCCCCGAATGGTATATTCAGCACATAGACACCATTTGGATATTTACTGACCAAACCCATGAGCCTCATTGTCTCTAACCCAAGTGGTGCTGGTATTATCGTCTTTTTCGGCTCACTGATTGTGTCGCGTAGACCCATCCCCAAAATGAGTCTAGTAATGTATGGACCCGAGAAAAATGACACCAAGTCTAGGATACTCGTCCCTTGATGCTTCAAATACTCCGCTAAAAATGTGCCCCGGATGGACCCGGCTTGTTCCGAACCATGGAGTATAAGTATAAAAAGTTCTTGCTTGTTAATGACTCCGTGCTATCACCACGACCATTCATTGATTTGCTTATGATTGCGTGAAGATATCTGTAACTAGGTCGAGATAAACATGAGGCCTTAGACACTCCTGGTTCATATCGCCCCTTACCACATAGTATTTTATACTGCCCGTGGGAGATAAAACCCGATATGTCAATTGGAAGACTCTCGTACTCTTCGGGTCCCAAGATTCTCGTCATCATATAAACTAAGCCTAGTGGAAAACTGTGTGATGCTCATACTATGATGTTGCCCAAAAGCTAAGAACTGAATAGCGCCGACACTATCAAAATGAGCATAAGAGCGGTCGAACTCAAATGAAGCAAGCACCTCTAAGGTAATTGAGCAGATAGCCGGGTCATGAATATTCAATAACTTATGCCAACTACCGACCAATAATAGTTTCGCAACCTCATCAGCCATGTCATCTACTAGTTGCACCTTCCTGAGTGACCAACATCTGGGATTCGCGTTTGACCAAACTTAAGCTTCGCTAACTGCTCAAACCGAGTTCGATGCTCAGGACGTGTGAATTCCATGACTTCCGGCTCAGGGGGAGGCCCTCTAGGATGTTTAGCAACTGCCTTCTTCGATCTCGTGGCCATACCTGCATGTATTAGAGAAAGAAAATCAATCAATTTCATTCAGACTGTAGGAAATAACAACGCACGGCCGTGCGTTAATTTTGCACGCCGGTGCAATTTCACGGGGCGTGGAAGAAGCACTGCCCTTTGTAGCCATTCTTCCAGCTACACCCCCATCTCACTTCCAGATCTTCTCAAAAATAAAAAATAACTATTTTGGTAAGAAACCAATGTGGATTATCCATTTAAATCGCAGGTAATCAGCTAGACTCAAAGGAAATCGGTGACGAGAGGAAACAAAGGCTTACCGACGAGTTGAAGCTAAACACCTCTACAATCCGCACAATGCATAATGAATCGATTCAAAGACAATAATAGAAAGACAGATGAATGTCAGGAAATGTTTTGTGAACGGCTTAGGGTTAGCTGAGGAATAAGGTGTGACCAATGTATTAGGAGACCATACAGTCTTTTAATTCCAGGAGATCCACACGGGCGTGCGGGAATCACCCACGCCCGTGTGCCCTCGAACGAGGGTTTCATAGGGGCAGACGCATCTGCAGAGATCCATAAGGTCACTCATCTGCAGAGATTCACACGGGCGTGTGGAAATTACCCACGCCCATGTGTGTGATTCACAAGGTCACCCAGAGGGGCCAGTCCATGCCCTGTGGGCTCTCGGGATAATCTGCCCGACTTTGCAAGGATTCACACGCTCGTGCGGAAATTACCCACGGCCATATGACAGTCGTATTGTCGTTCACAGGGGCCGCCACACGCCCCTGTGCCTTCTCTGGATGAGCTCGCAGTCCAAATCCACGGGCGTGCGAAATTCCACACGCCTGCGTGTTTTCTATGGATGCCTTAGAAAATTCTCGAGTTTCTCAGAAAAATCTCCCGAACATGTTTACACATTCAGAGCCTGCCCTTTTATGCAAATTTTACCAGTGAAAAACATGAAACAGAGCTCAAACGACCAAACTTCGCCAATTCCACATGAAAACACATGATGAATACTCAAAGCCCACAGGAAAAACTCAGCACAAGCATCTAAAAATCAAGACACCAACACTTAACAAATTATTCATGCAAACAAACTAACTAGAAAATAAGAAAACAGTAAACACTTGGGTTGCCTCCCAAGAAGCGCTTGTTTAACGTCACTAAGCTTGACGCATCTTTGCGCTACCTCACGGGGGTTCGTGGATGAAAAATACTTCTCTATTGTCACTATGAATGTGCCCTTCTCTGGATGGTTTCAACCTGTGTCCATTCACCTTGAATGTGCCTGACACATCCGAATATGCGTATAAACCGCAAGTGCACGGGTGTCGAAGTAATAATTACCCGGTGAGTCGGGTAGTCGAATCCACAGGGAACGGAAGTATTAGTAATAACCACTTCTCAATTATCTAGTCGGAATCAATGAATATGATGAAGTGAACTAATTGCAAGCAAAGCAAACAAGTATGCAAGAAATAAAGTAGAAGAGTCTCAATCACTAAGGATGAGGTATTCGGGCAATGATCCCCCTAAGATCTTCCTTGAAGCTCAAGATTCACTAAATGCTTTAGAATCAAGTCTAATGAGTCGAGGTAGTCCAATGATAACCAATCCTTGTCTCCAAGCAAAAGGCACTAGTCCCCTACAAGGTCCCGGTGGAGAAATCGACCAATCTCAACACTTCACACCTTATATGACCGCAATATGCTATAAGGAAACCTAAGAGTGAAACTGATTACTAAATGTAGATCCAACCCTAATTCCCGGCGAAGGATCCTAACCCCCTACAAGGTCCCGGCGGAGAAATCGAGCAATCTCACTCCTCACACCAAATATGGTTACAAAGAGAATATGGAATACGGAGATAGGAAACACTGAATCGAAGGAGAAAGGGGACACTCCTCCATCTCAAGGCTCACCCTCTCAACCCTCTTTAATCTTGGAAATCTAACTCTAATGGAGACCTCTCACATCAAAGTATTAAATCATGCAATGTAAATCAACCACAAGGATTAACAACACTAGCAAGCAATTAAATCACAAGATTAAAACTCAAGATATCTCGGATTAACTAGAAGCATTAAGAGAATCAATCCAAAATATAAATCTTAGGGTTCACATGCCCAAATACCCACTAGGGTTTAGCCCTCCATGGGCCTAGTTACAAAACAATAATGGATACAATGAAGAGCACTGAAACCCATAGAGAAAACCCCCTCGAATTCGCACGGATTGGCCTTGATTGGTAGTTCTACGTCTTGAAGGGTTCCTCTCCGAAGCTAGGTCACCAATGGCTCCCCAAAATGCTATGACGTCGAAGGAAACTATCAAAGTTGGTGAAGAACTCCCTCTCAATTGGCGAAGACCTTCTCCTCAAACCCTAACCGCCTCTCTCTCAATGTCTATGCTCAAAGCTCCGCCAAAAGTCCCTTTAGAATCGGCCAAAAGGTGTATTTATAGCCTCACATCGCGTCTGTCACGTGCCCCCACGCGCCATGTGGATTTTTCACGCGCCCGCATGGGCTGCAGGAATTTCCACGTGGGCGCATGAACAGTAATCCTGCTACAGTAAAAATTAATACAGTACATGATGATAAACATTCTCCTCTTAAGGCTACACGATCGGGCACACGATCATATGGTAGGCTATACGGCTTTTGCTTCATCAATGCGTCTTGAAAGGTCTTGAAATCTTTACAAAGTGGAGGAATGTGGAGACATGGCTGTCTTTGTGCCCTTCCATTAATAAATTGGCTTGCAAAACTATAGAAGTTGGCACACATCTCCTCATACACGAACTCCTCTTGTGTCTTCCAACTTGATTTGTACAAGAACTCCCAATATTATGCCATGATAGCCTATCTTCAGTCCCTTTTGAATTCCCAATGCCTTCACAACCTATATGCATAAAAAGAACACCCAATACACGAAATGAGACATAAACCGTATAAAAATATGATGCTCAATGTATGTAAAACATGCATAAAAACATGTTCACTCAAGCACTTATCAGTGCCCTTCTCTGGATGGTTAATCTCAATGGCTCCGTGAGGTGAAACTTGATTTACTGATATCTGGACCGAGACCACCTTGATTTGATTTTCCCCAGAAATAAACGTAGACGAGAGTTGAATAGTAACACTTGATCGCCTACTTTGAAGTCCTTCGGACTCTTAATATGCTTGTCATGCCACATCGGAATTCTTTCCTTATATATCCTTGCATTCTCGTATGGATTCATCCTTCATTCGTCTAACTTGTTGAGATGTAATATTCGTTGCTCTCCGGATTTGCGCAAGTCGAAATTCATCACTTTAATTGCCCAATATGCTTTGTGCTCTAATTCCACCGGTAAATGGCAAGATTATTTATAAGTGCTTGTGCAATATGAATGCGAAGTGTTCATTCCTTATGTTGAGCATTACTTTTCTCAGGTTTTTACATTAATATGTATGTTTTTATGTTACTTTTATGCAGGTATGGTTGTGAGGCTGAGTATGAAGGAAATAGGCCAATGTGGATCATAATGCACCTATTTAGGAGGAGATCTTGCTAAGGTTCAAACGCGAAGACATAGGACAGGTGTGAGATGCTAGAGTGTGTGCCAACCTCCTCGCATTCGAGTGAGCACATCCATTTGGAGGGGTACAAAGGCAGTCACACTCGAGCATTCCATCTTATCATTGAAGAAGCAAGTGATTCACGACGTGAACATGTGCCCGTTTGCGTTACCCTGATGAAAGTATGGAATTGGGAAGTTATTCAGGTCGAAGATTGCGAGCAATATTGTAGCAAGTCATCTGTAAAGCGAGACTGTTCACAGAGCCGAGAAATCGAGAAAGCAGAGAATCCACACGGCCGTGTGGAAATTATCCACGCCCGTGTGGAAATTCCGCACGAGTGCGTGTAGCATCCACGCCCGAGTGGAGTTGCCCGATTCGACCCTATTTAAAAGCCGATTCAGACCCCGATTTTTGGTATTCTTTTCTCGCATCTTTTCTCCAACTTGAGAGAGGGCTTTGGCTAGGTTTTTGAGGGGTATTGGCCAAGGTTTTGGAGAGGTTCTATGGCTCGATATCGCTCATTCCCGAGGAACAAGGTTCGTAGGGAGAGCTTTTCGCTCTAGGGCGTATCCTATACCTGGGACGAGGGAATCCTTGGATGCCGAGTAGAGGACTCTCCGCAAGACCATGACATGACCATCGAGGAGGTTTCTTTATGGATTCATTGCTTTTACATTCGATTTCTTTGATTGTACTTAGCTCCATGGAGAGCTACACCCCTAGTGGGTACTTGGGTGATTGTGAACCCTAGGATGTATTCGCTTTTCTTTGAACTTCTTTATTATGCTTTCAATAAATTAATGTTTATTGTGAGTTCCAACCTTGAATGCTTGATTGTATGAACATTTCCCCTAGAGTGACACTAGGGTTGAGAGTTCTTGTTGGTAACCTTGTAAGTGAGTGACACACCATGAGCGTTAGACAAAGCTAGGTTG
>NC_052477.1:15194312-15213173 GCF_009730915.1 Dioscorea cayenensis subsp. rotundata | reverse complement strand
AAACCAAACCCTAACCCTAACTAGTATAATGTCACAAGCAATCATAAGAAGAGGAGAAACAAAATAAATTAGAACCTTAACCCAACATTAAGAGTTCTACAATTTTTTAAGATCTGATGAAGAGGATGATTACCTTAACAATAACAATGAATTAACAAAACCCGTGATGGTGAGATTCTTCCTCGTCCCTGGCACCACATGTAATCAAGGAGAAATGCTAGATTTAACTTTTGTTTTTTTAAACGACAAGACTAAGATAGAAGAAGGCGAAGGGGTGCTTAGGGTTTTGAAAAAAATAACTTAAAGATAAAGTATAAAATTAAAATAAATAAATAAATAAATAAATGTAACCGCAGAATTTAATATTAGAATTTTAAAAAAATGGTGGGGCCCACAAGTCACATGATTCGCAGCAAATAAATATTAACTTTCTAATGAATGAATATAATTACAATATATATATATTTGATAAATATAATAACAAACATTAACTAAATCAGATTTAAGAATAAATTCATTAATATGTTTAAATAAATACTTTATAGATATTTTATTTTATCAAAATAATAATAATAATAATAATAATAATAAATGAGCATAATTTCATTGTAAAATATACAAATAAAGATATTCCAACTAAATAAAAATATAAGAAATTAAAAAAATCGATAAATCATATAATTTATTATTCATATAAAAAGATAAGAATTAGTGAGTGAAATTTTTTTATCCACTCTAACAAAAATCAACTAATAAACAAACAAATAAATAAAAATCAGCTAAAACAAAAGCAGAAAAGTTCAATAACTATATATTGAAATATTACATTGGTCACTAATTCACAAAATTGAGAAAATAAATGGCATAGTTAGAAAACATTAATGTATATAGGGTCATTTATTAATTTAAATATATTGGTTTTTAATTATAATTAAGGTTTTAATGTTATATTTGTTCATTACGAATTATTATAATATAATTTTAATATTTTATTATTGACCCGGTTCAACTCTTGTTTGACTCATCGGCCCTTAACCGCTGAGTTTGGCTAGGTCAATATCCATACCAAGTCCAACTCCCTTGCAAATAAGTTGGTTCGGTAATAATTTAAGCAATTAGGCCTTGTTTGGATTGGCTTTTGGAAAACCCAGAAGTGTTTTTTTTTATAAGTTAAGAACTTCTGGGTTCCAAAAATGTTGTTTGTATTAGCTTTTCTGAAAAAGCAAAAGCTGTAAAAAAAAGCTGAAAAATAGCTTTTTTTCAAAAGCTAGTCATGATCAGCTTATGGAAAAAGTTGTTTTTTAGCTTATTTTTACAGTTTTTACTTCTACATAAAAGCTAATCCAAAGAGAAAAATACAAAAAGTGCTTAACTTATTCTGGAGAAGCACTTTTTTTCAAAAGCACTTTTACTAAACTAAAAAAAAGCACTTTTTTGATAAGCCAATCCAAACAAGGCCTTAGAAGCACGATGTAGTGAGTCTTTCATTGAATCTATGACCATTAATAATCTTCGTTCTGACGTAAATAGAACGATATCATTCTATAAATATTGTTACACAAGGATCTCATTTATTCAGCTTTCCATTTGTCAAAGAACAATACTCTCTCTCTCTCTCTCTCTCTCTCTCTCTCTCTCTCTCTCTCTCTCTCTCTAGCTCTTGCAAAATGACAGGAGTGGGGAAAATCTTTCTTTCAAGCATTTTGCAAGGTCTCCTACAATGGTTTCTTCCTTACTTGCTAGACGAATTGAAGAAGTTTGATCATGATCTTGCTGGAGAAGTGGAGAAGCTCTCTGGAAGTTTATCTTCAATTAAAAGTTTCCTTGAAAGAGTGGATTTATTCTATACTACTAAACATGGCTACATCGTGCTCAAGATGTTGTTTACAAAGCCAATGATCTCCTTGATGGAATTGAAGGTGAAATGCTTCGACAATGTATCATTGAACTCTTCCCTGAGTTAAGGGAAAAACTATATAACTTTAGCATCCCATGTGCTGCATTCAAACAATAGGCCTCAAAAGAGTTGAGTGATATAAATGTGGAATTTGATGGGATTATAAAGAAAAGCAACTTGATGAGACGATTGAACAGTGGTGGGAGTTCAGCACGGAGGAGGGAGAATTTACAGACTATCTTCTTCGAAGATGGTCCTCTTTTTGGTAGGGGAGATGAAGTGAAGTTCATCTTAGGTTGGATCTCTAACCCAAGAAGTTCAGCAAACAACAATATTCTCTCCATACAAGGCATGCCTAGTATGGGCAAGACGAGGCTTGCTCAGAAAATCTTTAATGACAAGAGCCTTGCCAATCAATTTGGTATGAGGCCAATATGGGTTCATGCAACTCAAGACACAGATGTTAGGAAGCTCTTTAAATCAATAATTGAGTCCATTACCGGTAATTGGGTCCTACTATCTAATTTGAACAACATGAACTTGAAACTCTGAGAGTTGCTGGGTCAAGAAAAGTATCTACTTGCTTTAGATGGGATGCCCACTGAGAATGATCATTAATGGCAAAACGTCAAAACTCTTTTGCGTGTTGGAGCAGCTAATGGGAGCAAGGTCGTCATCACAACATGCAAGCGATGTTTGGATAATCAGAGAAAAACACACAAAGAACACTCAAAAAAGAAGAGAATATTTTTTGACGCGATCAACAAACTCACGTCATTTCTATCTTTTTATATTGATATTGATAACTAAATTCAAACTAAGTTCGCCACCAAGAAACTAAATAGATTCAAACTAACAAACTTATCCAAACATAATCCTAACATAATTTTAAATACAAATGTAATTTATAAAATAAGAAGAGTTATAACTGCAAACTTAAATGCATAAATGCAACAATGCAATGTATAAATAAAATAGGGTCCTAAATGCAATAACAAGATTAATTCTAACATTCACCCCCTTAATCTTCTTATGTCTTCCTCATGTCCTTCAGGCTATCTTATCTCGTAACTCGATGAAAGGCTTTGTCAGGACGTCTTCAAGCTGCTCCTTTGTTTGTCGTGCTCAACTTCGATGTCACCCTTTTGAACACAATCACAAATGAAGTGATATTTAATGTCGATGTGCTTACTCCTTTCATCATGTACTGGATTCTTCATCAAGACGCTCAATGCTCGAAAATTCTAATGATAATACCAAGCATACCATAGCCATGCCACATCTCCATGTTCTCCAAGCAAACACACAAAATGTACTGCCCTAACATTAAGTATATATAATCTATTCTTTGATCTCTCCGCCCTTGCGAATAGCCTTCCACCTTTATCATACACACACAAATATCCTCCTTTTATCACTGACTCACATCCATGCTCATCAAGTTGGCCCAAACTCACAATATTGCTGCACAAACTAGGTATGAAGTAAACATCTATGAGAAGACGATGCTCACCATTTTGACACTGAAACATTACAGTGCCTTTTCCTTGGATGTCTACGACGGAATCATCACCGAACTTAACTCTCCCAATTATTGTCTCGTCCAACTCTGAGAACTGGCTTTGGCTCTCGGTCATGTGGTTGCTTGCACCCGTATCAAGATACCACAAGTTCTTCCCATACACTATTTCCTTAGTTCTAACACTAGGCTTGATGTTCACCTCATGCAATATGATCTCCTCTGCCGCATGCTTCATGTCTTGCAAGGGTTCACATACTTCTGTCATGAGTAGCGCCGGCTCATCATCATCATCATCTTGTTTTTCCACAAGATGGGCTTCCTCATCCTTTTTCTTGGATCTGCACCCATAGGCATAATGACCAAAATAATGACAATTATAGCATTTCACCTTGGTCTTGTCAAACTTCTTCTCTTGATGAGTGTCTTCATTTCCACTGCTATCATCACTGCGTCCGCGTCCACGTCCAAGGCCATGCTAGTTGCTTCTTCCTCGTCCTTTTAACAAGTTTGACGCACCTTCACCTTCTTCTCTCGCCTTCCATTCGGCCTTTGTTAATAGGATGTGTTCTTCTTTCTCATCCTCGTAACCCCGCAATCACTCTTCATGGGCTTTAAGTGACCCGATGACCTCCTCCATAATCATCATTTGGAGATTGCTGATCTGCTCAATCGTCGATGCAATCTGAATAAACTTAGAAGGGATAGCACGCAGGAGCTTCTTGACGACATAGGCTTCATCCATCTTGTCGCCCAATGCACGAATTTTGTTGACAATTGTGGTCAACTTTGTGGCAAAGTCATCCACCATCTCCGCTTCACGCATGCGTAGACCTTCAACCTCACTTCTCAGAGTCTGGATCTTTGCCTCCTTGATGTGCTCGGTGCCCATGTGCATTGTCTTCAACATCTCCCATACCTCCTTGGTTGTCTCATTCTCAGCCAACACAAGGAGCTTCTCCTTGCTAATACCCTGATAGATGGCAGCAAGGGCCATCTGATCCTTCTGTGTCTCTATCTCCTCATTAGGATCAATAGGCTCAGTGGCATCCCACACGCCTTGCTCACGCATGTACACCTTCATCTTGAGCGCCCATGCGGAGTAGTTACTCTTCGTGAGCAACGGATATTGGAGGGTCACCATCCCGTCTCTTGTTGGAGCCTTCAATTTTGCTATGTCGATGGTTGTTTCACTCTTTAATGATAAACCTAACATGATCTTTGGTATCTACTCCGAACCTAGCTCTGATAGCAAATGTTAGGATAATCATCGAAAAACACACAAAGAACACTAAAAAAAAAAGAAAATATTTTTTTACGCGGTTAACAAACTCACGTCCTTTCTATCTTTTTATATTGATATTGATAACTGAATTCAAACTAAGTTACTTCACCACCAAAAAACTAAACAGATTCAAACTAACAAACTTATCTAAACATAATGCAAACTTAAATGCATAAATGCAACAATGCCTAAACGTAATATATAAATAACATAGGGTCCAAAATGCAATAACAAGATTAATTCTAACAAGCAAAATATACCTCATCCAGACGATGTTGTGCCATGTCTGCTGGAGGGATTATTAGAAGATGATAGTCTGATGTTGTTCAACGCTCATGCACTTGGAGATCCCCATCCCAAGGCTGATAAAAAATTAAATGAGGATCGGAGGAAGATTCTAGAGAAATGGAAAGGTTTGCCTTCTGCTTTGGTTGAGTTTGGGAGGAGCCGCAGTGTGCGGCGTCTTATACCACCCCTGCATCATGACAACTTCCTCGACCATTGGAAGCTCATGGCTAGCAAGGAGGCAGGAGAAGTCATTGGGCTTAATAGTGAGATCTTTCACACCATGTCATCTACCATGAATAGATGCTTTGTACATTGTTCTACCTTTCCTCATGGTTTCCAGTTCAAGAAAGAGATGTTAGTCCAACTATGGATGGCTCAAAATTTTTCTCACCAAGCAGACAAATGTGATCAGATCTTTGATTATATGTATAATTGGTATCTCTTGGAGTTCTTGGATTATGATTACAAGAAGACACGGCAAACGTTTGTTATGCCTGATATCATTCGTAATACCAGTCAATTTATGGCTGAAGACATGTGTTGTATGGTAGATATTCAAGTCAACAACAACAATATATGTGGCACGACACTTCATGTCTTAACTGTTGGCAATCCAAATCTTCCAATTTGTGTTGCAGATTTCAGGTCAGTTTATGTTGCCAAAGGCTTGTATTCACTTCTATTATTAAGCCTTCAAAACAGGAATAAGGTGAACTTGCAGAGAGCTGTCCTTAATGATCTTACAATGAAGTTACCACGATTGCAATCATTAGACTTAAGCAACACGAGCATTGAAGAACTGCATGATTCCATTGGCGATCTCATTCACTTGAGGTATCTTGCTCTTCGAAACACAGGAATCAAGAAGTTTCCTGATTCAATTACAAACCTTTGCCATCTTTAGACACTTGGACTTGCTAATTGTTATGCCCTTGAAGAATTACCAAGTAACCTAAAGAAATTATGCAAGCTTATGTACCTAGATCTAAAGCTTGATGACGATTCCAATCCAGGTGAATTGAAACGCATGCCACCACACATGAACAAACTTAAAGGTCTGAGAACATTTTCAAAATTTGTGGCAAGTGATAAAAAACATTGTGGGGTGAGTGAATTGAGGGCTTTTAACAAACTAAGAGATCTTTGTATTTCAAATCTTGCTTCTGTTGATGTTAGACAAGCCGAAGCAGCAAACTTGAAAGATAAAAATCATCTGAGTGTGTTGGAGCTGCAATGGGATCTTTGTCAGAGGACTACTGCCAGAGATGAAACTGATGTTCTTGAGCATCTAAGACCACATACTAATCTCAAAGAGCTGACAATAAGAGGCTATGCTAGTTGTTCATTCCCTGATTGGATGACTAGTCCTGTTAGCAATTGCCAGGAATTCTGCATTTTAGGTTTTCCAACAAATCCTTCATTCTCTTTCCTTGCAACACTGAAGCTCATCGACTGCAGGGTTTGCAACCATCTCCCATCCCTCGGCCACCTCTCTTCTCTCGAACAACTCTTCATCAAAGGCATGGATGGCATAACGACTATAGATTGCGACCTCTGTGGTCGTACTGAACCAAACACTAGGTTTCGATCATTGAAAAAATGCAAGTAGAGAGCATGCATAATCTGCAATCATGGGTCGGAGACCAAGATACCTGCAACTTCCCCTTACTCGTGGAGCCGCACGCACTGCCTTCTCCTCGATGAGCTCGCGATAGCAAATCCCGCACGTCTGGAAATTCCACACGCCTGCGTGTTTTCTCTCGGATGCCTTTAGAAAAATTCTCGCAGCTCTGCGTAACTATTTTGAACATGTTTACACACTCGTAGCCCCGCTATATTATGCAAAATTTACCGTATAAAAAAACAAGAAATAGAACTCAAGCGACTGTAACTTCACCAAAAACACATGAAAGCACAAGATAACACCAACGGTCCACAAGAAAAAGCATAGCAATGGCATATAAGAATCCAAACACCAACACTCAAGCTCTTATTCATGCAAACACTAAACTAAAAACTAGGAAAACAGTAATTGCTTGGGTTGCCTCCCAAGAAGCGATTGTTTTACGTCACTAAGCTTGACGTACCTCTTTTTTACCTTATGGAGGCTTGAAAAGAGAACGTTCCTCCCGACTAGACATTGCATAGCTACTTCCCTTAAACCAAAAATTTGCTTGCCGGGTGGAATATTTTGTTGGAGAGTCCAACCATCTTACCTTTGGCCTCCAAGGAAACAATTTGGGTTAGGGAATTGTCCAAGCTTAGCATAGGTGGGTCATTGGATGGTTTCAATCTCCTACCCACATCTTCTCCCAACCCCAAAAATCTCTTTCTTGCAATTTACGAATTGATCAATCCCAAAGAGTGGTGCTTGTTCCATTACCTTAGATTTACTTCTTCTTGTGTATTTTTCAGCTTGAAAGGAACATGACACTAGCAAATCCCCTTTTAAAAATTTTTCTCGCTCACAAGCACAATCTTCATTCACACTCGTTTAAAAATCTCAAAAATGGTATTCACTTCTCCCTTTTCATTTTCTACACCAATGTACTCAATTTGACCAACTTCTCATTGTCGTTCACTACCACATCATCTCTACAAGGAACTTGAATTGCTTGCTCAAATGCTTCTTGTTCCTTGAGAGTGTGTCAAAGTATCCCTCCCTAATTGATGCTCAAGGTTTTTATAGGAGGCTTCATGACATCTTAGTGTGGTCTCCATATTTTTGGACCTTGAACATCGGATGCTTCAATGAAGTTAGCTAATACTCTTTGCAACTGAAATGCATCCTCTCCGAGTATCTCACCCTTTTGACTTTCCTCTTGAGGGGTTTCCCAATATTGTCCATCACTATTCCACAAGAAGTTTGGGTAGCCCTTTTCAATTGGATGATATGTGTTGCAACAAGAAATGCTCGGTTGTTGTGAAGCAAAAATTCTATCAACTTTTTCACTCAGAGCTTCAACCTGCAAATATAGAGCAACGACTGGGTCAATCATCATTTAAAATCCTTGCAAGAAAAAGTAAGACATGACAAAAGAAAACAAATGAGAATGATGGAAGAATAAGAAAGTGTGAAATAATAGAATAAATCGAACGGTGATAGAGAAGAGATGTGAAATAGAATGAAGGGTAAATAGCTAAGAAAACAAAGTGCAAAGTATCTCTAAACACCTATTCCCCGGCAACGGCGCCAAAAACTTGACAAGGTCCCCTTGCGTATATCTCGCAAGTGCACGGGTTTGTCGAAGTAATAATCCCGGGTGAGCGGGGTCGAATCCACAGGGAGTAGAGAGTAAAGACACTTAATTCGATTCTTAGCTATGTGGAGTATCAACAATGGTAAGTGTGGTAATGATTCAATTCTCAGAAATTAAAAGCAACAAGTAAGAGAGTAAAAGTAAGGAGGAGGCAAGGCAATCGATAAAGATGCGGTACTTGGATGATGCTTCACCTAGGATAATCGCTTCAAGTACAAGAACTCTCTATTATGCTTGTTAATCAATGCAATGGTGAGTCGTGGAAATCCTTACATACATAGTCCCAAATCTAAGGTTAACTATGCCTAACTCTATACATGTCCCGGAGGAGAAATCGAACAATCTCAACACCTCGCACTCGCATAGAGTTGCAATGAGCTCTAGGGATTCCAAGTGATAAATCTCTTCCTAGATTTAGACCTAACCCTTTGGTCCAGGCGGAAGGTCCCTAGCCACAATTAAGCCCTAGATACTAAGATCATCTCAACGCTTCACTCCATTGCAGGCGCAACTAGGCCCCAGCGGAGGTTCATCCCTTAGATCATTCACTCTATTATGGCTGCAAAGAACTCAAGGAATGGAGGTAGAATCTATCACGTCGGAGGGGAAAGGGGACGCTCCTGTACCTCTCGACTCACCCTCTCAACCCTCTCCAACCTAGCTTTGTCTAACGCTCGTGGTGTATCACTCACTCATAAGGTTACCAACAAGAACTCTCAACCCTAGTGTCACTCTAGGGGAAATGTTCATACAATCAGGTATTCAAGGTTGGAACTCACAATAAACATCAATTTATTGAAAGCATAATAAAGAAGTTCAATGAAGCGAATACATCCTAGGGTTCACAATCACCCAAGTACCCACTAGGGGTTTTAGCTCTCCATGGAGCTAAAGTACAATCAAAAGAAATCGAATGTAAAAAGCAATGAATCCATAAAAGAAACCCACTCGATGGTCGTGTCGATGGTCTTGTGGAAAGTCCTCTACTCGTCAGTCCAAAGGATTCCTTCAGTCCGGTATAGGATACGCCTCGATCGAGCTCCCCTACCAACCTTCTTCCTAATGGAATCACGATGTCGAACCATAGAACCTCTCCAAAACCTTGGCCAATACCCTCGAAACCCTAGCCGAAGCCCTCTCTGAAGTTGGGGAAAAGATAGAGAAAAGAATACCAAAATCGGGGCTGAATCGGCTTTAAATAGGGCTGGAATCGGGGGACTCCATGGGTGTGTACGGTACACGCGCTCGTGCGGAATTTCCACACGGCCGTGTGGATTCTCTGAAACTGTCATTTTCGGCCGGCTGTGATCAGTAAGTGCTATAGTGATTTGCTACAGTACCTGCTACAGTACTGTGCCAAAAATACTCCCGAATCCACTTTTCATCCAAGTAACATAAATGAGCACACGTTTATGTCGTGGATCGCTTTTCTTCTTCAATGACGGATAAGTTGATGGAGATCTTATTCTATGTGCATAAGTCGGAATGCTTGAGTGTGACTGCCTTGTGCCCCTCCAAATGGTTGTGCAAACTCAAATACGGGGAGGTTGGCACACACTCTAGCATCTCGCACCCGACTTATATCTTCGCGTTTGAACCTTAGCAAGATTTCCTACAAAATCGGTGCATTGTGATTCACATTGGCTTCTTTCCTTCATAATTGGTTTCACAACCCTACCTGCATAAAAGTAACATAAAAACACACATATTAATGTAAAAACCCGAGAAAAGTAATGCTCAACATAAGGAAAGAATGCTTCTCATTCATATCACACAAGCACTTATCACCCTCCCTCGCTCCCGGCCGCCGTCCCTCTCTCGTTTGGCTTTGAAGAGAAACTAGGGCACAGGTCGGCCCTAGTTTGTGTCTCTCTCGTGTGGGACTCTCTCTCTCTCTCTCGTTTGTGTCTGTGCTCCAGGCCGTCGCTTCCCTCCCCTGCTCCCGGCCGCCGCACCTCTCTCGTTTGGCTTTGAAAAGAAACTAGAGCCGACCTGTTGGTGGTGCACAAGAGCTTCCGCTTCCTCTCGCTCTCTCTCGTGTGGTTGGCTCTCTGAAATTCTTGGCACAAAAGCCCGGCTCGCCTTGAAATCAAGTACAGAGGCAATGATGATGCCCTAAAAATTTCTAGCCTGCCTCGTCTCTCTACAACAATGGCATAGTGGCTTGGATGGCCTAGTAGGCAACCACTACTCTTATTGTTGTAGAGGGAGGGGGAAGGATGGGAGATGATCAGTACTGTTGAATCTGAGCCTCCATTTTGATTCTATTGCTTGATACTTTATCTATATTCAGCATGAATCATGTTTTTGCATCATGTATTTCTATCTGCCGATGTGGCTGGTTTGTGTGGTTGCGTCGCTCTATATAGCATTACTCTTAGTAATTATGTTCTTGGCCATGATGATTTGCCTTATAAAAGAGTATATAGATTGGGTGGATTGATAACTTTAGTTGCAGCCCTTGAATCGTGTTTATCCATGCGAAAGAATAGAGTGGCAAGATCTGAGCCTTTTTCTCCTTCTTAAATTGGTCTGCAGCCCTTGAATCATGTTTATCTAGCCCTCTAATTTCGTTTGATTTTTCACTTGGATTGGTCAAATTTGGTCTGTGTTTTGATTTCATGGGTTTTTGTTGTTCAGTGTTCATTGTTTTGTATTCATTGAGTTTTTATGGATATTTTCTGTGAAGCAACATTTGTATGGATTGAGATGCTTGCATTCTGTGGGAAGCAATTATTACCTTGTTAAAATGTGAATTATTTTTGCAGAATTCTTTTAGTGAGCCTGAGCCTCATCCCATTGTGCATAATTTCTTTATTACTTACAAATAATTGCCTGCAATTTTGTGTGAGTGATGATTGTGTATCTTGTTGTTCAGCTGAGTTTGCAGGGTTCAGGTAGGTATTTTGTGCAGTCTTTAGCTGGTGGTAGTGGAAATGCTTTCATGTTAAAAGTTTTCCATTTTTTTCATCAACTTTTTTGATTTTAATCTGTTTGATAGTGTTGAATGGATTTAAAGTTGCCTATTTGTGGTTTAAATGCCTGATCTTACTTTAGTATCAGTTTGATCTTGTTACTGATAATCTTTTTCAATCTTTGATTGATATTGAGAACATTCATTTGGGTAGGTTCTTTGATCTGGCAATTTCATGATTGCTGTGATATTGTAGTATAATTGGTGTTTTCAATCCCTTTTTGGTATAATCAGCCAAAAGCTTTTACTTGTTGTTTTCTGTGTGCCTTTATGTCTTTTGGGGTCTTTGAGTATGTTTATTTGTGGAAATTTTGGTATTGTTATTTGTAGCCATGTCTCCTTAGTCTTTTAAAGATTGATCAGATCTGTGATCTGGGCAGCATGTTTGTTGTGGCTTGAGCATCAAGCTTGAAGAATGCTTTGTTCGATCCAAGGGAATATATTGTTTGCTTGATGACTGAGCAGTCAGAGTTGCTTGTTGATATGTATTTGAGCATAATGTTATTGGTAGCTAAGGCATAAATCTGACTTTCGTACTTAAAAAAAGAAAAAAAAAATTTGATCCTTGATTGCCTTAACCTTAATTCTAATCCAACTGTTGAAAAAATCTGAAAATGGTTTCAGGTCCTAAAAGCAGTGATACTGGATTTTTCTTAATCTGTTGCATATAGACTTGAATTTATCCCTGCATACTGGGATCCCTCCCTATATGTGGATGGAATCAGTGGAAGGCCTCCTTGAATTTATACTCTCAAAGGAAGGCATCTGTAAGCTGCTGATCATCCACTTTTATTTTTTTGCTTGTTTTTGCTAATTGTTGTATATTGATTTAGCTTCTATAATTGTAATCCAGGTTTGACGAGCCCATCAAAGTTAATCCATCTTCTTCTTGATTTGGCATAGAAGATCAGGAACTCCTAGAAATTGTGATGTCCAGGTTAAATCCGTTTTTTCCATTGTGAAGATGTTGTATGTTTATTATCCATGTGGAAAAGGGGGGCTGAAGGCTGCAGACTTTCTCCAGCGACAAGAAGGAAGATTGGTTGTTTATTATCCGTTTTGTGAAGATGTTGTTTGTTTATTATCCCTTTTTTCTGGGTTCCATCATTATCGTATTAACAAATTTCCGTATTCATCAATGGGATATTGGTTGTTGGGTATCAGAAAGTTGTATAAATCTCTCAGACTTTTGTTATAATTGACTGTTATGCAAAATACAAATTTTAGAATGTCACTGCGAATTAAAAATACAAATCAATTCTGTTATGCATTCAAGAATAATAACACTACCAATAGAATAAAGCATGGAAATCTATTCTCCAAGAATGGAAGCATGGACACCTGCGCATACTACAAAATCAAACTATATCTCTTCATCTAACATAAGCAACACACAACATCTCTTCATCAAACATAAGCAACACACATACTACAAAATCAAACAACATCTCATGGATACCTTCTTTTACTACAAAATTTTATAACATGAACACAAATACTTATAACACAAACAAACCATCTCTTCATCAAACATAAGCAACAAACACAAAAATTTTATAACATGAACACAAATACTTAGAACACAAACTTTGAACACAAAATTTCTGGTTTCCTTCCATGAGCATGAACACGAATATGAACACAAAAATTAACCCTTGCGCTATATAAGTAACTTGCACCACAATACGATTCCCTAAAAAAATAAAATGGATAATACATCTCAACTTCATGAAACCAAAAATCTTAATCATTAAGTATTAAATACAAAAATAAATATGTACATCTTGCAACTCACCTTAATTAGAGATTATTGCATTGGCTTGTAAAACCTAAAGAAGAACTGTGATGCATGTCTAATAAGTGCTTGTGCGATAAGAATATGAAGTATTCTTTCCTTGTATTGAGCATTACTTTTCTCAGGTTTTAACGCTAATATGTGTGTATTTATGTTACTTTTATGCAGGTAGGGTGGTGAGGCCGAATATGAGAGAAAGAAGCCAATATCGTAATGCACCAATTTGGAGGAAATCTTGCTAAGGTTCAAACATGAAGACATAGGTCGGGTTCGAGATGTGGGAATGTGTGTCAACCTCCTCGTATTCGAGTTAGCACAACTATTTGGAGGGGCACAAGGGCAGTCACATTCAAGCATTCTGACTTATACATATAGAACAAGATCTCCACCAATATGTCCGTTATTGAAGAAGGAAAGCGATCTACGATGTAAACATGTGCCCGTTTGCGTTACCTCGATGAAAGCATGGATTCGAGAGTATTTCGGGCCGGTACTGTAGCAAGAATACTGTACCAGCACTGTTCACAGCCGGCCGAGAAAACAGAAAAATAGAGAATCCACAAGGGCGTGTGGAAATTCCACACGCCCGTGTGAAAAATCTATAGGGGCGCTCACACGGGCGTGTGAAATCCTGATTCCAGCCCTTTAAAAGCCGATTTCAGCCCCGATTTCAGCATTCTTTTCTTCATCTTTTCACCAACTTGAGAGAGGGTTGCGGCTAGGATTTTGAGAGGTATTGGCTAGGGCTTTGGAGAGGTTCTACGGCTCTGACATCGCGCACCGTTTAGAAAAAGGTTAGTGGGAGAGCTTTCGTCGGCACTGATCCGGCGAGGTGTATCCTAGACCGGACAAAGGGACCCTTGCGATGAGTAGAGGACTCTCCACAAGACCATCGCCATGACTAACGAGTGGGTTTTCTATGGATGCTTTGTTTTTACATTTGATTTCATTGATTGTATCTAGCTCCATGGAGAGGTAAACCCCTAGTGGGTACTTGGGTATTTGTGAACCCTAGGATGTATTCATTTCATTGACTCTCTTTATTATGCTTTCAATTAATTAATGTTTATTGTGAGTTCCAATCTTTTATGCTTGATTCTATGAATACTCCCCTAGAGTGACACTAGGGTTGAGAGTTTTTCTTTGTAACACTTGTGAGTGCGTGGCACACTATGAGAGTTAGACAAAGCTAGATTAGAGAGGGTTGAGAGTATGAGTCGAGAGGTAGCGGAGCGTCTCTTTTCCCCTCCAGTGTGATCTATCCTACCTCCACATTCCAAGAGTTCTTTGCGGCCATAGTAGAGTGAATGGGCTAAGGGATGACCTTCCGCTGGGGCTTAGTTGCGAGTGCAACGGAGTGAAGCGTTGAAGTGATTTTAGCGTCTAGGGCTTAATTGTGGCTAGGGATCTTTCACCTGGACCAAAGGGTTAAGGTCTATACATAGGAATAGGGTTTATCATTTGAAATCCCTATAGCTCATTGCAATTCTATATAAGTGCGAGGTGTTGAGATTGTTCGATTTCTCCTCCGGGACATGTATAGAGTTAGGCATGGATGACCTTAGATTTGGGACTATGCAATTAAGGATTTTCACGACTCACTATTGCATTAATTAGGAAAAATAATAGAGGTTTCTTGCACTTGAAACGATTGTCCTAGGCGGAACAATATCCGGGTACCCCATTTTTATCGATTGCCTTACCTTCTCCTTTACTTGTGCTCTTTTTCTTGTTGTTTTTACTTTTGAGAATTGAATCTTGTCACACATATCACTATTTATCTTCCACATTAGTTAAGAAACAACTTAAGTGTCTTTATTCCCTACTCTCTGTGGATACGATACCCACTCATCTGGAATTATTACTTCGACACCCGTGCACTTGCGGTTTACACGCATATACGGACGTGTCAAGTTTTTGGCGCCGTTGCCGGGGAGTAGGCGTTTAGAGATATTTTGTACTTTGTTTTTCTTAGCTATTCATTTATTCATTCTATTTCATATTTTCTTATTCTATCATCATTCTGATTTTTTTCTTTCTTTTTGGGTACAGCTCCAGGTTATGACCCGAGAGAACCCCTCTATATTGATTGAAGGAGATCCCGAGCTCGAACGTACACTTAGAAGAAAAGGGAAAGAACCCATGCAAGAACAGTCTAATCTAGCTGATTTGGAAGTAGAAGAATCTGAAAACATGGCAGAACAGAATAAGCAGCAGCAAACATTATCCGATTATGCCAAACCTTCAGTATTGGGGACACAATCGAGCATTGTGCATCCCCCGATTATAGCTCAGAATTTTGAGCTGAAGCCGGCATTCATCCATATGTTGCAGCAATCCGCACAGTTTAATGGTTTGGCCGATGAGGATCCAAGCAGGAATATAGAGAACTTTCTCGAGGTGTGTGATATGCTGAAAATAAATGGGGTAACGGATGATGCCATCAAGTTCAGAGCCTTCCCATTTTGCATGAAAGGGAGAGCGAAGCAGTGGCTACACTCATTACCTAAAGCATCAATTACCACATGGAAAGAGATGGTAAAAGCTTTTCTTGGTCGTTATTTCCTTCCCAGAAAATTTGCAAAGCTTAGGAATGAGATCTCGTCATTTGTACAGTTAGAATTAGAGTTTCTATTTAAGACGTGGGAAAGGTTCAAGGAGCTCCTGAGAAAGTGCCCGTAACACGGATTCCCAGAGTGGATGATTGTTCAGACCTTTTACAACGGTCTGAATCCGAGTACAAGGCAACTCTTTCATATGGCAGTAGGAGGCACCTTAGGCAGCAAGACCCCCGATGAGGCCCGTCAATTAATTGAAGAAATGGGGTTAAACAACTACCAATGGAATGCCACGGAGAAGAAAAAGGTGGCCGGTCTCCATGAGATAGTTGCAGTGACTTCGTTGGCGGCTCAAGTGGAATCATTGAGTAAGAAGTTAGATCTTCTAACTTCGAACAAAGTAGCGGCCGTGATTACTTGCACTCGGTGTGGTGGAAGACATGCTCCCTCCGATTGCCCGATATCTATTGGTGATGTATCTTCAGTTGAGAACATCGATTTTGTGGGTAATGGCATGAGGAATCAAGGAAATCCATACAGTAATACCTACAATCCGGGTTGGAAGAGTCATCCCAATTTCTCGTGGAGCAACTAAGGTCCACAAAAGGCCATGGGGCCACCGGGTTTCCAACAACAAGGCCCAAATGTGGAAAACAGAGTTTCAGGTTTGAAGACCCGAATGACCGATTTGGAGAAGGCCTTCACTAGGTTAGTGTAATCGTCAAATATAAGGTTTGAATCATTTGAGGCTACACTTCACAACCATACCGCCTCCTTACATAATCTTGAAAATCAAGTGGGGCAGATTGCGAAGTCTCTATCGGAAAGGCCACATGGAAGCTTACCGAGTAATACCGAGACCAACCCTAGAGAGCATGTGAAGGCGATCACTTTGAGAAATGGTCGTGAGGTCATGGTAGGCTTCCAAGTGAGAAGACAAATGAACACGCACCCGAGGTTATAGAGGTTGAAGAGGGAACAAGAAAAGAGAAGGAGATGGCACCCCAACCTTTCAAGCCAAGGATCCCTTATCCCTCTAGATTGTAGAATGACTAAGGGGATGAACAGTACAAGAAGTTCCTAAGTTTGTTCAAGCAATTCCACATCAATATTCCTTTCGTTAAGGCATTGGCCCAAATGCCTAAGTATGCAAAATTTTTGAAAGACTTGTTGACCAACAAGAGGAAGTTGGAGGAGAGTGGTTTAGTGATCTTAGATGAGTCTTGCTCGGCGGTCTTGCAAAAGAACATGTCGAACAAGAAGAAGGACCCGGGAAGCTTCATCATTCCGTGTAATATTGCCAATCTAGGTGAAGAAATGGCATTGGCAGACTCAGGGGCTAGCATCAACGTCATGCTATACACATTCTTTCAAAAGCTAGGCTTGAGCGAGCCTAGACCTACTAGGATGACTTTGCAACTAGCGGACCGAACGGTGAGAGATCCGAGAGGCATCATCGAGGACATGCTTGTCAAGGTGGAGAAGTATATTTTTTCGGTTGACTTCGTAGTGCTAGACGTCGATGAGGATGCGGATGTACCCTTGATACCTTGGAGGCCGTTTTTGCGTACTTCCAAGGCATTGATTGACATGGACGGCGGAGAGCTAACTTTGAGAGTTGGATATGACAAGCTCACTTACCGCCTTGCTAAAGTCATGCGGTATTCTCTTGATTTCGATGATACTTTGTATTTTCTAGACGCTACTGATGAGATTGTTAATGAATACATATAGGAAATGTTCAATCCGGATCCATACGAAGGCTTATTCGACCAAGGGAGGACAATGAAGAGATCATGATGCTTGGTTCGACAGAAACAGTACCATCTACTCTGGGGATCTTGAAGAAGGTGCTCCGAAAATTGAAGAGGGCTAGGAGATGCCATCGGAAACACTCCAAGGCTGTTGGAGACATGCATGAACCGAACAAACTGGGTGAATCATTGCTAGGAAGTTCCAAGCCCGACAATTCACCCTCTACCCTCAAGAGATTTTGCTCATCATGTTTCCAAGCCATGGGTAAGAGGGAAACTTTCATCTATGAGCTCCCATGAGGTAAGACAGGGCACGCCAAACTAAGTGACATTAAACAAGCGCTTCTTGGGAGGCAACCCGAGTGTTTACTGTTTTCTTAATTTGGTAGTTTAGTGTTGCTTGAATAAATTGTTGAGTGTTGGTGTCTTGATGTTTTATATTTCTGCTGTGATTTAATCGTAGGTTTTCAAGTTCATCGTGTGTTTTCATGTGAATTTGGAGAAATTTTGGTTGTTTGAGCTATTTCTCATGGTTTTCACTGGTATAAATTGCATATTGGGCCAGGCTCTGAGTGTGTAAAACATGCTCAGAAATTTTTTGCAGAGCTTGCAGAATTTTCTGAGGCATCCAGAGAAAACACACGGGCGTGTGGAATTAACACACTGCCGTGTTTTTTTATTGCAAGCTTATCTAGAGAAGGCATAGGGGCGTGGACTCGGCACTATGAATGACCATGCAATCCTCGCACGCCCGTGGGTAATTTCCGCACGGGCATGTGAAGTCCTCGCAGATTGGCGCACTTTCCCAGCACAGCAGATGGGCGTGGACTCGCCCCGTGGGCGACCTTATGAAAATCGCACGGGCGTGGGTAATTTATGCACGCCCGCTGCGAATCTCGCAGAGGAGATCTCTTCATCTCGAGAAGTCACGGGGCGTGCGCTGCCCACCGTGAGTTGGGCTTCTGAATGCCCACGCCGGTGTAGAATTTCCACACGAGCGTGCGGAATACGTAGAAATTTTTCTCAGATGTCCAGAGCAGCCACAGGGCATGCAGGGTCGCCTCGTGGGTCGGGGGCATTGGCGTGGGTATTTTTCACATGCCCGTCTATTTGCGTTAAGAGGCAGTGAGTGTTTTCCCGAGAGCACACAGGGGCGTGCACCTGCCCCTGTTAAGCTTTCCTGTGGAGGCAATGATAAGTGCTTGTGTGATATGAAAGCAAAGCATTCTTTCCTTATTTTGAGCATTACTTTTCTCGGGTTTTTACACTAACATGTGTGTTTTTATGTTACTTTCGTGTAGGTAGGGTTGTGAGGTCGAGTATGAAGGAAAGAAGCCAATGTGGATCATAATGCACCGATTTTGGAGGAAACCTTGCTAAGGTTCAAACGAGAAGACATAGGTCGGGTGCGAGATGCTAGAGTGTGTGCCAACCTCCTCGTATTTGAGTTAGCATAACCATTTGGAGAGGCACAAGGTCAGTCACACTCAAGCATTCCGACTTATGCACATAGAACAAGATCTCCACCAAC
>NC_052477.1:15181326-15193312 GCF_009730915.1 Dioscorea cayenensis subsp. rotundata | reverse complement strand
ACATGTTCACTCAAGCACTTATCACCTAACCTCGAGGAGGTTGATTGGAGTGGGTGAGTTACAAAGGGGAGTCTATTGCATCGGGTCAGCGGTGGTTTGCGAGGGTGCTTCGATCGAGACCGTGACAATTGTCAATATATGAAATCGAAGGCTAGGTCATCCATCTTTTCAAGTCATGAGTATGATTCCAAGTATTTCTTTTAATAAGAAACATGAACATGTTTGTGATACATGTCACCATGCAAAACAAGCACGCCATCTTTTCCATTAAGCTAACCACTCTAGATTTGACTTATTACATTTTGATATTTGGGGTCCCTATCGTATGAAGTCTCTTTCCAGGGCACACTATTTGCTAACCACTCTAGATGATTTTACTTAGGCACATGGATATATTTGATGAAAGAAAAATTTGAGGTCTTTCGTTTCTTAACCTCTTTCTCACAATGGTTTGAACTCAGTTTGGGCATGTTATTAGATATGTTCGTACTGATAATGGCAAAGAATTTTATCGGGCCAAATTCAAAAATTGTTCCATGATCATGGCATTATTCATCAAACAACATGTGTTTATAGTCATCAACAAAATGGTCATGTTGAGCGAAAAGATCATCATATTATTAATGTGGCCCAGGCTCTTAGCTTTCAAGCGTACTTCCCTGTTAAGTTTTGGGGTGAATTTATTTTAACAGCTGCTCATTTGATTAATCATACCCCCACCACATTGTTGTCTGGAAAATCCCCTCTTGAGCTTCTTTACCACACTTCCATCTCCTATTATCATCTTAGGGTTTTCGGTTGTTTGTGTTATGCCAAGGTTTTCCTATGTAATACCAATAAATTTGCACCTCATGCTCGTCATTACATTTTCTTGGGATATCCTCTTGCTACCAAAGGGTGGAACGCTTGTGATTTAGAGTCAAAAGAAAATTATGTCTCTCGAGATGTGACATTTCATGAATACAGTTTTCCATTCCAAAAATCAACCACTTCTCCAACTTATTTTCCATCCCCCTAGAGCTCCTCAGATCCTATTTCCAATAACTTGGACTTTCAACCCAATTTGGGCCTTCTTTTGACTTCTACCTAGCCCATCACCTCTCAGCCCCCCTATAACCTTTGAGCTCAACGCCCAATTCATAAATCAACCCACCCCTTCGCTCATTTGTTCAATCTACCTCAATGAGCCCACTCACCACCAATCCACCTTTGGCTCAATCTATTTCTAGCCCTGCCATCGATTCGTCTCAATTGCCTACATCCCACAATGACCCACATACTCTTGTTCATCAAGTCCAACCCTTGGCTCCACTTACCTCTGACCCCCGCCTCTAATGTTACTTCAGATCGGTCTCGTTGACCCCCACTCATCTCAATAACTACATCTGCTACACAACTGTAATGCCTTCCCTTTGTCTCGCACCCACCTTGTCTCCCTCCTTAGGTGTGGTTCATCCGATGCAGAGTTTTATCACATACCATAATTTTTCTCGGCCTCACCTTACCTATCTAGTTGTTCTTGACTCTGAAGTTGAGCCCAGATCGTACAAGGATGTTGTTTAGGATGCACATTAGCGGGATGCCATGAGCACTGAGATATGGGCTCTCGAGGAGAATGGGACATGGATAATTGAATCATTACCGTCAGCCAAGCAACCCATTGGCTGCAAATGGATGTATAAGATCAAGCGTCGGGCCGATGGCAGTATTGAGCGCTTCAAGGCCCACCTTGTGGCGAAGGGCTTCACTCAATTTGAAGGTCTCGATTTCCATGAAATATATGCCCCCATCGCAAAGATGACCATGGTATGTTACTTTCTCATGGTTGCCCTCATTAATTACTGGGAATTACATCAGATGGATGTGAATACCACCTTCTTTCACGGTGACTTGGACAAGGACATTTTTTTGGGTTTGCCTCCGGGGTATTCGGTGCCCATTGTTGGATTAGGTTATCAGTTACGTAAGTCTTTATATGGTTTACAACAAGCCTCTCGTAATTGGTTTGCTAAATTTACTACTGCTTTACGAGCTTATAGTTTATGTTAGTCCCAGGCACAATATTCTTTATTCACATTTCATTTGGGAACTAATTTTTTGGCGGTCCTTGTTAACATTGATAATCTCATCATTGCCGAGAATAATACCACTTGGTGCACTTCCTTCAAATCCTATCTTGATAGTTGCTTCAAGATTAAGGATTTGGGCCCCTTAAAGTTATTTTTGGGCATTGAGATCACACACACCCACATTGGTTTCTTTCTTTCAAGAAGAAAGTATACGCTTGAGATATTGGAAGACTGCAATTTATTCATTGTTAAACCTGCCACCTCCTGATCGAGCAACGTCATCAACTAAAGTCCTCACCTGCTACAGTTTTGTTTGATCCTTCTCGTTATCGCCGTGTTGTAGGTCATCTTTTCTATCCCCTCATCAATCATCCTGAGCTTTCCTACGTAGTTCATTTACTTGCTCAGTTCATGCATGAGCCTAGTAAGAGGCATTAGGGCAAACAGGACAATGTAAATATGAAGTAATAGTATATCGAGAAAGGTTAGATCTTGTCGGTAAAATATTGTGTTAGGTACACCAAAGAAATGTTTGAACTTTTAGAGGAACACTTAATCCCCAACACCCTATCCATTTCGAGATGAGAGAAGGCCAAGCAAGGTCTAGCATCATTCTTGCAGCTCAATAATTAATATTGATAGAGTATAAACATTAAGTTGAGAAAAACCGACCCAAATGATCCGGAATAGAGCAAAAGGAAAGTGGTATGTGTCTGATGGCCTACACATCTCTTTCATGAAAAACATCATTGAGGAGATCCACATCCCACTCCTTGTATGTAGTAAAAACAAATGCTTAATAAGGGTGTTCTCCAAACCTATAACTGTTTGAGTATGAACCTAAGAATCCCACACAGTAGGTAGCCATGAGTCTCACTAAACATTCACTCGAGAAGCATATCCTATTCTCCAAACTAAGCCTTTGCTTATAAGTTCTTGAGAAGCTAATATACTACTCCAAATAAAGATAGGGTTACTACCCAGTACTACATGCATGAAAACCTGCACCCTCTAGAAACCCAGACCTCTAAACTTCTTTAGCCAACATAGCTTCTCCCATGAGCACGAGCATAGCCCTTGATTGAGAGTACCCATTTTATCTCCACCAAAAACATTTAAATAAAGACTCTAACTCATAACAAATAGTTTTGGGTAGTAGAAACAACCCCATTAAGTATACAGGAAGGGCCTGAACTACATCCTTCTATTGAATCTCTTTTCCTACTTGAGAAAGAAACTTGCTAACAATCAACTTCAAGTTCTATCTAAAATATTTTGAAAAAATTCTCTCTTACACCAGCCTATCATGAATGAAATACTGAAATACTTTCCTGGTTGACTGACTACAGATACCTTTAGAGTAGCTCCCAAGGAAACTTGCTCGCACTAAGAGTCATTACAATTGAATGAGATCACAAACTTATCAAAATCCACCTTCTACTGCAAGGGTCATTTATAGACTCGAAGACACTCATTAGTTATGGTACACTCTTCTGCATTAGTGTGAAAAAAAATAAGAGAGTGTTATCAACAATAAACAAATGAGAAATTAAAGGAGCTTGCCTCACCACGTAACAACCTTGAAGCATCCCAAATTATTCGACACACTACAAGTGGTGTTTTGGTCTTTTGTGAACGGCGACTCAAAGTGCTAGTCAAGTGTTGTTTGATTTTGCCTTGGTAGTTTTGACCGAGTCAATTGAAGGGTGTTCGAGCCATTTACACTTGTGCGCTCACCTTCTCACCTTGGACCATAGGTCAGGCCTCGTGCCGGTGTTCCTTGGGTAGGTGTTGGGGCTGCTAGATAGCCCGATGGGTCGTCTTTGCCCATAATGTGGGTGTAGGGCTCGCTTTGGCCCTTTTTAAGGCCTTTCTGAGCCTTCTTGTTGGTGTTTTATCCCCATATTTATTCCTCTCTTCCTCTCTTCTCCCTTGGTGTGCTTTGGAGCTAGAAGTTTGGGCTTGGTTGATCCCCATTCTTGTTAGTTTGGAACTTTAGATCCTTCCTTGCTCTTTGAGATCTAAAGGTAAGCTCTCATCATCTCCTTTCTTCCTTGTTGTTTGGATGAATGGTGGATCTAGGGTTAGGATTGTGAGTTGACTCTTGTTCTTCTTCTTGCCCATTGTTGTTCGAACCTGAGAGGATAATTGCATTGTTGATTCTTCCTTGATTCAATGTAACCAAGAACTAGATTTTGCTGGACTTTGTGGTCACTGTAGCACTACTATAGTACTGGTAGAACTTGCTTATTTCCTTACTTTCTTGTTTTGGTTAAAGCCAAGAACTCTTAGGAACTCCTTGGAAACATTTAAACCCAGTTTTGAGCCAACTCTAGGACAGGTTTAGGGTTGCATTGCATCTTTAAACTTAGGGTTTCATTTGTGTTTTCTTTTGCTTAATTTTTTGCTTGTTTATGGGTGAGTGTGTTTGGTTAGGTGGTAAGAGCTTGGCTCAAGGCAAGGAGACAGCGGAGGAGTAACGCACTTGGGGTTTTAATCACCTAAGTTGTGAGTGGGTTATGTGATTGCACATTTCTAGTAGAATACAATCTAAATATCTTTATGGTTTCATTTAAAGGAAATCCTTGGTTTATCTTATTAAACTAATGATTTGATCGGTTTAGAAAGAGTTTCTATGCTTTCTGTTTTATCAACGAAAGTCTTGCTGTTTAATGAAAATGTTTATGGCTATGTTGGTATATCGGGTTTGAAATGAGTTATGAAACTTGATACATATTTTACACTTTTGATATTAGTTTATATATAAATGAGGTTAATTCCGGATATGTGAATATTTGTCCTAGACAAGCACCCTTTGATATGATTTGTGTGGATTGTATTATTGATGCACCTTTGAGGTGGTTTGGATGGTGACATCCTGCTGTAATAGGCTGTCTTTGTGGCCAGCCTGTTGAGGTAGAGTGGAAGACTGACTGATTTATTTGTCCAGTTTAGGTGGGAGTGTAGAACCTTGATTAGATATTCATTGGAAAGAGGAAGTTACAACACGGTTGACACGACGGAATATGCGTGTAAACCGCAAGTGCACGGGTGTCGAAGTAATAATACCCCGGTGAGAGGGTAGTCAAATCGACAAGGAATAGTGCTTAGAACCACCAAGATTGCTATTTAACTAGAATGAAAATATGTTGAAAGTGATGTGAAAACAAACTCAATGCTAATGAAAATAAGAAAAGATAAAGGAGGCGTAAGTAAAAGATAGGGGAGGCAATCGACGATAAATGGGGTACCAGGATATTGTTCCGCCTAAGACAATCGTTTCAAGTGCAAAACCCCATATTATGCTTTCTAACTAATGCATTAATGAGTCATGGAGATCCTTTAATACATGGTCCCAAATCTAAGGTCAACCATACCTAACTCTATACATGTCCCGGAGGAGAAATTGAATAACCTCTCAACCTCGCACTCGTATAGAATTGCAATGAGTTCTAGGGATTCCAAGTGATAAACCCTATTCCTATGTATAGACCTAACCCTTTGGTCCAGGTGGAAGGTCCCTAACCACAATTAAGCCCTAGGTGCTAAAATTATTTCAACGCTTCACTCCGTTGCACTCGCAACTAAGCCACAGCGGAAGGTCATCCCTTAGCCCATTCACTCTACTATGGCCACAAAGAACTCTTGGAACGTGGAGGTAGGATAGATCACACCAGAGGGGAAAGGGGATGCTCCGCTACCTCTCGACTTACCCTCTAAACCCTCTCCAATCTAGCTTTGTCTAACTCTCGTGGTGTGTCACTCACTCACAAGAGTTACCAACAAGAACTCTCAACCCTAGTGTCATTCTAGGGGAGTATTCAAACAATCAAGCCTACAAGATTGGAACTCACAATAAACATCAATTAATTGGAAGCATAATAAAGAGATTCAATGAAATGAATACATCCTAGAGTTCACAAATACCCAAGTACCCACTAGGGGTTTAGCTCTCCATGGAGCAAAATACAATAGATAATGAAATCAAAAGTAAAGAGATGTAATCCATGAATGAAAACCCCCCTTGTGTTCATTTCGAAGGTCTTGTAGATCGCCCGCCTCTTCTTCAAACGTCCCCTCGTCAAACCTAGGGCACACCTCAACGGATCGGTGCCGACAAAAGCTCCCCCAATAGCTCTCTTCCAAAGGAAACGCGGTGTCAAAGGCCGTCAAACCTCTCCAAAGCCTTGCCAAAGCCTCTCCAAACCCTAGCCGTTGGCGCCTCCAAAGATGGGGAAAGATGGAAGAAAAGATAGAGAAATATGGGATGAATCGTGGCTTTTAAAGGGCTGGAATCGGGCATCGACACAGGCCTGTGCATGTTCCACGTGCCCGTGTGAATTCTCTGGAATTATGATATTTTAGCCGGCTATGAACAGTAAGTGCTACCGTGTTTGCTACAGTATCTACTGCGGTACTCCCAACCAAAAACACTCCCGAATCCACTTTTCATCAAATCAACATAAACGGGCACAACGTTTATGCTGTAGATTGCATCGCTTCTTCAATAAACGGTTTCACTGGTGAAGATCTTGCTATCATTGCACAAGTTGGGATACGTATATGTGACTGCCTTCGTGCCCCTCCAGCTCATTGTAATGGCATGAATACATGGAGGTTGGCACACATTCACGTATCTTAGAGCCCCACTTGTGTCTTCGCGTTGTTTCTTCTAAGATTCCACCAAATAGTGCGTACACGATCTACTTTTTGCTTCTTTTCTTAAAACATATCTTCACAACCCTACATGCGCAAAAGAACACAAATACACATGTATTAGTGCTTAAACCTGATAAAAATAATGCTCATTGTAAGGAAAGAACACTTCGCATTCTTATCACACAAGCACTTATCGACGGTGAACGGATAGGTCAACGTCAATGGCATGTGTACTTTGATGGCTCTAAACTTACATGCGACCACGACTAATGTTTAGAGAGATTTCTAGACCATTATTCATTTGCTTGAGATGCAAACTTTGTATTTTAAGAAATTATGTCTTTATGCAAAGCAAACACTGGAGTTGTGATTATTTGTAAACTTTTTGGAAAGTAAATTATTTTGATGGCGAGTATCATGTTTTATTGTTTTTAAAACTTGTGTTATGCCATTCATGAGCTACGAATGTTGCAACCATCATTTGAGCAAAAGTGATTCTTTTGTGCTATCTATGGTTTTCTTATATTTATGTATATTGTTGTATGCTGAAATGTTCTAATCTATACGTATTATTACAAAAGCTTGGCTTTGTCGATTTTATCGATTATTTTGCATATTCTATCAAAGTTGTGTTTACCCATTCACTGAGTGACCTGGTTACTAACCCTCTCTCTCCTTTCCAAGCTTTAGCTTCTAGTGGTGTTGCAGCAGGATGGAGTGCTGAGCATCCTTCTAACTATCTTTCTTAATTTCAGTCTTATGTATGTTTCTTCTTGAGCATGTTACATTGTATAAGAACATGGATCCACTAATATATTTGTCACTCTATATGCATGGTTTGTATGCTTGTCTAGTTTCTTGAAAACCTTGTGGTATTTATGACTAGTACATTCCTTGAACTCTTTTATCAGGTTTTGGTGTTGTTGCTTCCTCTGTGCTATTGTTGTACTCCTTGCTTTGTATTTTTTCACTTAAATATTCTGTTCAGTTTGTTCATTCCAGATGTTTGTTAGCCTTGCGGTAACCCGAGGGTTGAGTGGCGTGGGTGTACCTCCTCGGGTTGTAGCACCGATTATTAGGTGTTGGTGTAACACTGCAGTAGTCTTGAGAGTCCTTAGTCGCAAATTAGAAATAGGCATGGTGATAATGGATCCCCATGATGTAAACCTCGATATGGTTTGAAAGGCATTGTTCGCATTCCATCAATATGGATGCAATATTCCAATTTGGAAACACACATAATAATGAGTTGAACCCAAGCTTTTGAGAACCCCAAAGCTTGTATCATAAAATGCAAAAACTCCCACTCCACCCGATCATAAGCCTTCGCTATCTCAATCTTCAATAAAGATAATCCCACTCGGTCTTTAGGTTTAATTTTTAAATGATGGCACATCTTATGAGTAATCATGATGCTATTTGTTATTAATCTTCCTGGAAGAAAAGCAGATTGGTTTCAAAAAATCACACTATAAAGGACTTGCTTTAATTTATTCTTCACCAACACTTCAGAAGTAGATTTAAAGATCATACAGGGAGTTAGGACTTGCTTATTCACCAAGACTATAAAGGCTTATGCTTTGAGATCAAGACTAATGAAGTGGCATTCTACCCTCTGCATGCTTTAAGGTATGATAAGTATAAATAAAGTTTTTTTTTACTTGGTGCTTAAAATTTCTAAAAAAATTCATATATTTTTTTTATTTTGTAAATATTTTTGTAGAATATCTTTCAAATTATTTTTACAAAATTAAGCCAATTTTAATTATATTTATCAAGCTAAATTATTTTATTATATAGTTTAATTGCTACTTAATTTTAAATGTATTTCTCAATGCAAATTATTTTTACTCTATATTAATATTAGAGTTATTTTCATGTATATTTTCTATGCAAATTATTTTGTTATAAATGATACAAGGAAGTTGCCCAAACACATATTATGATCTACAATGTAAATAAAATGGTGTAATTTGGACCTATTAACTAAGATCTAGACTATCCGCAATCCAACGAAGAAGCATGAAACTCCAACTGAAGAAGACCTAATCTAGAGATTATGGAATTTGGAGGAAAGGATTGAGATTCTCATCTAGGCTCTCAAGTAAAGGAAGCAAAGGGTGTATCAACTTCCAGGAAAGATGACCTCCCATGAAGAAGTGAGGAAACTAATCTCTCAGTTCCTTGAAACCAAGGACAAACTTCAAGTGATGAATCCAAAAGAACTAATTTAGGCAACATGAAACATGAGATCATTTCACTATACCGGGGAGAGGGGAAGAGCCAGTTTTTAAAACTGGCTCAAATGGTTGGTTTGAAAATGAGCGATGCTATTTTTATTAAATAGATTTACCGACTAGGTTTCCCGAATGACGTGGATGCCCAACGTGTAATCCACATCCTCATCCACATCATTATTTTTTTTTTATATAAACTTCAAATTTAAACCAAAAAATCATTAAATTCTTAAAAAATTTTAAAAAAAATTATAAAACTATATCTAAAATCTTAAACCCAAATACTACAAAATCTATATTCTAAAAATCTATAAACTCAAACTCTAAATAATAAATACTAAACCCTAAACCTTAAACCATAAATCCTAAGCCCTAAACCTTAAACCCTAAATCCTTTTCCCTAAACCCTAAACTGGAAATCACAAATCTCCTACATGGTTTTGTGATTTCTAGTTTAGGGTTTAGGGAGGGGGTTTTCGGTTTATAATTTACAGGTTTATCTTTTACGATTAAAGGTTTAAATTAAGGATTTAGATAATAAAGAGAGATTAATTTTCTTTTAAAAAAAAGAACAGATAAAAAAAAAGAATGACTTGAATGTTGACATGAATGCCAACTTGACATCCACATTAGAAAATCTATTCGGTAAAAACATCATTACCCTTTCAAAAATTCCACCCCCCCCCCCAAACCCACTCTTTTAGATCCGATTTATAACAACCGCCTGTCATTGTTAAAAATATTTTAAAAAAATTGCTGCCTTTCTTTCTTGATCGATATCTATCGATGGGTTGTCGGTGACCACATGCAGGAGGATGCTTAATGCTATAGCTGAAGATGAAAAGAAATGGCTGGCTGAAGGCATCGCCAACTTCCATCTCAATGCATTCTACATGCATCACGCTTTGGTTCTCACCATCGATCTCTCCTTGTCCTCCTTTTCCCTCTATCCAAAACAATAATTCTTCAATAGTGATGTTGAATTCTGAGTTTGTCCTTTCTAGGATTCAAACAATTTGAAGGAGCCAATATGTTCTCCAAGCTCTACATCTTCCGGGTTCTACACACAAGTACTACGAGCTATGTATGCACTTTCCTTGGGTCTTTTTGTGGTGATTCTTGGGTTTTTTTTTGCTGTTGATTTCAATTTGCTTTGATATTGTTAGATTTGTGGGTGTTTGACATGTTGAGCAAGGTGGCGATGTTCTTGGTGGAGAAGGCCAAGTGAGGTTGCTCAGTTCTTGATCTGTATGAGCTTGTGAAGTATATTGGGAACATTTTTCCCCGAGTGTAAGAAAATTCACCTCTTGACCTTCTTGTATTTTTTTATTAATGCTCCCTGATCCTACTTCCATCCTAAAAATAGATTTGTTATTCCCATTGTAACACCACAATTAGTAATTGTTCTTAATTGTCTTCTCTTATCAATTGTTTCAATGTTTGTGTGTTTCATGTAGGATAAGCATGGTCTTTGATTGCTTTATATGATATGGAGTTTGGAATGTTTATTGGCAGGTATATCCTTTGCACAGTAGGATCTATATATATAAAATCAAAAGTTTGCATTCCATTAGTTAATTAGTGCCTGTATATATGTAACCAAAAAATAAAAGGCTAAATCAATAAAATGTTTCTTAGTGCATGTGTCTATGGCTTGAGTCACCAAGTGCACACACACACACACATATAGCGTTGGAGATTGATTGAAGAGAAGAGGAGATAGTATGAAGTGAAGGTGTTCTGTTGAGAGGGTTTTGTTCAGAGTTTTTGTTCTTCTTTTTGTGTTATGTTTAACTGTGCGTGTGTTGTCATCAGAGGGGTAGCATTGTAAATTTATGTGTTTGAATAGTTGTTAAGTTTCTTAAGCACAAACCTTCAATTATACATCAAGGTTTTGCCAAACATTTACTGAGATATTTATCAGGTATAGTTGATTTTAGTATTCTATATAGTAAGACTGGTACAAATGGTTTAATACAAGGATTTTCTGACAGTGATTAGGGGGCTAATCCAATGGATAGGAAGAGTACTAGTGGTGTGGTGTTTAATATGGGTTCAAGTGCTATTACTTGGATGTCTAAGAAGCAAGACATTGTAGCTTTATGTTCATTAGAGGTTGAATATATAGCATTGTGTGTAACTTGTTGTCAAGATGTGTTATTAAAGCAAGTACTTGAAGATTGTGGATTGAAATATGCTGGATCAATCAGGATTAATTATGATAACAAATCGTGTATTGCAATTGCTCAAAATCCCATTCTCCATGGAAGAACAAATCATGTGGCTGTAAAGTTTCACTATATCAAAGATTTAGTAGCAGAGAATACTATAAGTTTACATTATTGTACATCCAAAAATCAAATTGCAAATATAATGACAAAGTGTTTGGATGGAAAAAAATTTCTGAAATTTTGGGAGATGCTGGTGTTTGTAAGCTTCAATCAAGGGGGAGATTGTTGGAGGCAGATCCAAGAGAAGAGGAGATAATATGAGATGAAGGTGTTTTGCTGAGAGGGTTCTGTTCGGAGTTTTTGTTCTTTTTTTTGTGTTCTGTTTAACTCGATGTTTTAAAAACTGGACCATCTGTCGACCTGCTTAGGCAACCAGTTCACGGTCCAACCGGTTGAACTTGCTGGTTCAACCGGATTTAATATTTTTCAAATAAATAAATTTTTAAAAATTTAAAATTTAAAAATAAGTAAAAAAATAATTTAAAAAATAAAGACAAAATAAAAAAATACAAAATTACATATTGCAAAGTTATATTGCCTTTATAAGGTCAAAGTGTCAACTCTACATAAAATTGAATTTTTCAAAATACAAATATACAAGAATACAACCATACAACAAATATTCAAAAATAAATAATTAAATAAAATATAAGTATAAAACAACAACAACAACAACAACAACAAAAACAACAATAAAAAATGAGAAATAAAATAAAATACAAGTATATAATATCTTGTTTTTTGGTTTTTGGAACAGATTTAACTTTAAAAATTTAAAATAAATAAACCA
>NC_052477.1:14911344-15180326 GCF_009730915.1 Dioscorea cayenensis subsp. rotundata | reverse complement strand
CTCATAGTGTATCATCTGATGTAAGTATTGTAACTTGATGTTGTTTTTTCTTGATCATCAGTTTAGATCTCTGCATGTATAAAAAGCATGTGCTTTGTTATGATATTCTTTTTCTAGAAGGTAACAACACTTAGCTCTTCTCTACTTGAGTTCAAGTGCTTGTTTTTCTTCAAGTGCCCATCTTCATCATCTTTATCACCATCATGGTCACCATCATTGTTTTCTTTCTTTCTCTCTTTCTCATCTATATATATATATATATATCTTCACAAACATATGGGTCGGTTGGGTAACTGCTGCAGCCCATGGATTGTTTGTTTGGGGATGAATGAGTAGAGATTGAAGATTGGTGAAGTCTGGGGTGATTTAGGGTTCCTTACATCTGTTGTTTTGATACCGATCTGAGCATGGATCTCTGTTTTTCTGCATTTATTCTATTTTTCATGTGGTTTTTGATGATTTTTTTATTTGTTTTTTACTTTGCTCTCTTGATCAAATCCTTCTATTTTCTGATTTTGCTCGTCTTGCAAATTTAAAAAAAAAGGGATAGTTTTGGTTTTGTGGGTAATATAATATATTAAGGATGGATTTCATGGGAAACTATTTATGAGATTAGGATTGTCATCTTCCTGGAACAGTGTTGTTATATTTTGTATGCCTTTTTTAAGATGAGTATGGATTTAATCATTTGATTGAAATATTCTTAGTTCTTTTAGAAAGATGGATCTTATTTAATCATTTTAAGTGTTACTTCTCTCAAGAATGACTAATTCTAAATGCAACTATGACTTTTATGGGCATGGCAATTTTGGGAGGGAACGGGAGGCTTCATCAAAGAAATCTCTTTCATGACACACCAAAAAGATATAGATGAATACTAATTGTCTTCCTGCCTCCCATCAAGAGAAATATAGAATACGTACTTTTAATTTCACATGTTTCAAAAATAACTTCCTCGATTCAGAAACCCAATGATGTTACGCGTAACTAGTGGTGATTGAGAGGTATAAGGGGTATGCTTGTAACTTACATCAGGTTTGATTTTTGAATTATATTACAAGGATAGGATGATCTTTTCACAACAAAGTTTTTGTTAGAATCTCGTTAAACTAAAAAGCGTGTTTTCAAAAAATAAGAGTGAATTGGAGATAATTACGAGGGAGGATAGATTACCATTTCATTAAAAATAGAGGAGCTCTTTCTCATTTTTCTATTTATTAGTTTAAATATATATTTTTAATTATTTTTATATTTTTTTATACTAATTTAATATCTCATAAATTATTTTTAAAATTAAAAATTTTATTATTGTTTTTCAATTTCACTCGCAACATGCAAAGCATGCAACTTGTCACAAAGATCGAAATACACGGAAGCCTAAAACTTTCATTTTCTCATTTTAAGGCAAGCATCAACACCCAACTGCTTTTAGTTCCGTAATTTAAAAACCGCTTGAGTAATGACATGGGGACTCAATAATATTTGTATACAAATAGTGTTGTATACAAATACTATGCATATCCAAAAATTGCCATGCCCATAATCTTTGTGAATGTAACACTTAATGCAATTGTTTTAGGTACATGAGTGACTCAAAATGTTTTCCTAACTCGATTATACATGAAATTATAGATTCTTGAGACATGCATGTATAGACATCTATTACTGAATTAACTTGACATGATTGGATCTCAAGCAGGTTTATATATACATATATAGATATTTTAAATTCACACATTCATGTATACAAATCAATTTGGTATTATTTTTCCATATTCAATAATGCTTTTTAGTTATTTTTGCCATGCTAGCTAGTGAGGTACTCGGTTCTAAGTTATTTTTATTGTTGTAAATTTCTTCAACAATAGAAAATGAGTATATACATTTTCTTCATGAGTCTATTGTTATTATTCTTTCTCACGCTTCTTGTTGGTTGAGATTGAGCAGATCTTCCTTCCTTTGAGTTATATCTTTTTACATTACAAGATAAATTCCCTGAAGCCTTTTATTTGTTATGTATTATTATGATCTAATTATAGAAGGAGATGAGATTAAATATATGAGAAGTTTGTATATATGCCATGCATGTATACTCTTATAAAATTTTTTTATTTGTGCTTGTTTAAACATCTCCACATGTGTTTCTAGTTCTATTATGTGAATAATAGGCGACAAGCGTCTTTTACTATGTAATATAAGCAGTCTATACACAGATCAGAATCCGAATGTCATAGATGTACGTACGCATTGTAGAATAAGATAAAATCCCGGGATGAGCAGACTGTATAAACAGTGATAAATGATCAGTCTTTGTCGGTGGAGGATTTGAACCTCATGACTCCCCCTTATATTTGGTGTCACCATCGGCCATCCAAATGTATCAGCTGGATTGCTTCTATATACTTTATATAATTACACAAAAAGGATGATAAAACGTCCTTTTCTTTTTCTATTCTCTGTTGCCTACATTTTAATTTTTATGTTTATATAATTACACAAAAATTAAAATGTAGGCAATAGAGAATAAGAAAAAAAAAGGAAAAAAAACACTAAACGAGATGTTAATGAATTACTTACATTATTATTGTGGTTGTTTGTGTTGTAGCAATTAAAAAGCAAGCAAGCAGGATTGATATTTGGATCTAGTCCACCAGCCATTCATTGGTTGTTAATTTTATTTATTTATTTATTTTATTTTGGTGATTATGCTTTTATTGGTTATCACCCACCCTTTTCTTAGGAAGTCTTGTCATTTTTTGGAAAAGTCAAAAACCATGTTTCCATTTTCTGGGACTCATTTTATTGTATCTAACAAAGTTCCAATGCTAAAAAATAAACCAGTGTTTGGCCCAACCAATTAAATTCATGCCGTACCATCAGACCATTAGGTGGTGGGAAGCTTTCAAAGTCAGCATTTGCTATCATGTGTGCTCCATGACTTCTAGTTTTACTTGTATATATATATATATATATATATATATATATATATATATATAATATTAGAATACAATAATTAAAAGAGTTATATTTAATTATTTTTAGGATCCGCTATCTAAATCACATTATTCTATAAAAATCAAAAATACTAAATAAGCAGTATAATTTCTTTTTGATTTTTATTAAATAATGCTTTATCTCAAAAGAGTTTTTTATATTTTTCTCGTGGCATCTATCGGTCGATTATTTATTAATTTGTTTATAATAAGTGCTACTCCAAATCTATTTTTCTAATTTATTTAAATTTTTATTAGTTAGACCTCTATTTCTAACCATTTTCCTTGTTGCTGCAGTTTTATTTGCATTTCGTGCGATTTGATGGGGTGAAAGTAGTTTAGTTCTCAATTGTTTGTTGGTAAAGAGAAGGTATCGCCTTTTTCCTGTAGAAATCATATTTGTTTTTTGCCTGATGTATTTCTTAAAAGGATCTTGTTAACAAACTATTGCATAAGTGAGCTATATAAATGGACCAATTATTGATGTTTGAAATAGTTATCCTAATGGGTCAATTGTACATTTTTAGTTGATATTAGCTAACAACTTAGCTTTTATATGACCATTTTATTCTCATTTTTTGTTTGTTTTTTAGTTAATGAATTTATGGGCTAATGATAAAATGAGTGTGTTGACTGATTTTACATTTTTAACACAGAACTATTAGTAACATGGCTGCAAATAGGAGTTGGATGTATGCTAGGCTTAACGATGGACTTTTGAATCCCAATTTCTTGCGAGGAATAAATGAGTTCATTGATTTTGCAAAAATGCATCCAGAGTGTATGGATGGTATCAAAATTAAGTGCCCATGTAATCATCGCAAGTGCCAAAATCTATAAGGTAAGCGGAACAATTTTTTGTGGGGTTTTCAATTATAGACTTTGTCTACAATGTTTTGTGAGTTTATATTAAATTTTTTTTAGAATAATATTTAATGAGTTAAGTTAACTGATGTAGAATCGCTATTTGGAGCTTGTGGAGCAAGCATCTCAAACACAAGAAGGACATGATGAGCTTTCTATTGTGGATGAAACAGACTCTATACTATGAGGCTGTTGGGGGAGGAAAGAAAAATCGGGTTTATGGAATAGGATCCCAAGCTTGTTTCTTTTATCCACAATTATCAAGTTTTTCCACAGGCTCATCATCTGAGACACTACAGGCCGAGGTTAGAGATTTGCGTCAAACTCTTACTCAAGTCCAAGATCGTGAGGAGAGGCTTAAACAAACTCTTAGTCAAGTCCAAGATCGTGAGGAGACGCTTCAACAAAGTTTGCTTGAAATGAAAGAGGAGAGGGACCAATATCGTGAGGAGATGATGCGTCAAATGAAGGACATGATGATGAGTTTTGAGAAGAGGATTCTTCAGCAGTCGCAGTTTACTACACAGGACTCACAACCATTGACTGATGATCATGATGTTGACTTATAGGTGTATTTGTCATATGTTTTTTATTTTGTGTTGAACATATATACTTAAAAATTTCTTTTTGTATGAATTGAGGAATTTATCTTATTTGTTGGTATTTTAGGTTTAAAAATAAAATTCATGTGCCAGGTCTAAAAAAAATCATGAATATAATTTTTATTTTTTTTACTTGAATGTTAGAAACGGATTAGAAAGCGGATTTATTTGTTTTAATATTGTTTTTTTAAATTAAAAACTTAGAAACGGATTAGGAACAAAAACTTTTTGTTTCTAATGAGGACATAAAAATAAAAACAAAACATATTCCATTTGGAATCCGTTTCTAACTTTTGTATGAGTAAAAACCTTTTTGTTTTTAAATTGATTTCTAAATCTAGAAACGGAATTACAGCGAAATTTTTGAAAACGGATTAGCAACATACATCATTCCGTTTTCATTTTTCAAAAATTAGAAACATATTGGTGTCCATTTCTAATCCGTTTCTAGATTTAGAAACGGAACATTTTTCCTTTTCTATTTAAATTAGAAACAAGAGTTTTTTTGAAGCAGATAAATTCCGTTTTCTAATCGGTTTCTAAACTAGATTAGCAACGGATTAGAAAGCAAAAACGTTGTTTCTAAAGCGATGAATTTTCTTGTAGTCTTTCGGATGTTAGGGTCGTGGATTTTATTGGCTTCATGAATTCATGCATGTGATTTTTAGTTATTCATATTTTAAAATGGATAATATAAAATATTCATTTGCTAGTCGTTGTTACGTAATCACATCGCTGTAGAATGGTTGTATGTTCTTGACCTTGGTCGGAAAGTGGAAAATGAGTGTTGAAAGCTGCGTAAAAATATTCGAACATGGTCATGCAATGAATTGGAATAAGTTGAGCAGTCTCAAGTGGGATTTAATTTTTGAACCCATTTATTCCCACTCGAATAAAAAGTGATGAATTATTGCGCTTTTGCTGTTTTTGAGAAAGGCGACAAGCACCAGAATCCATGAGCGTGCACGTGTGGGGAGCAAGGCTCAAAGCCGACCCATGTGCCCTCACCTTATGTAGGACATGAGGTTCGATCCTGGGTCCTCCTTGAAACGAACGCCCTACGCAAGGGACCCAATACCAATTGACCCAAAGGCCGTTGGTGCGCTTTGCAGTTGTTTTCAACAATATCTAATATTCAAACTATTTTCCAATAAATCTACATATTGAAAAAAATACCATTATTTATGTTTCTCAACCTTTGCATATTACAAAATTCCACAAAAATATATGTTTTAATTATTTTTAAATACCCAATATATAATGCCACACAACTAAAAATATATAATGCATGGAAGTATAATTCCATTCCATATACTTCCATGCATTGGTCATGCCTAAAATATGACAAATTTTGTTAACACGACATAAATTTGTTAGCCCATTACCAATCCAAACTCTATTTTTAGCGCTTAAGTACTAAAAAATACAGCTTCTATAGTGAAAGTTTCTCCAACAACTATCTCTATTTTTAACTCTAAAATAAAATATTCTAAGAATATTCTTCTTTTTTAACAATATATATATATTCATACTATCAACAAATTTAATCATTTTTAAATCTTTTTCGCTTTTAACCATTGAATTTAAATATTATACTATTTAAAATATGATTTTTTATTTTTATATTTATTAAATATAAAATAAAATTTGATTGATAAAAAAATATAAATACAAATACGAACATTACATTAATTACTTACTAAAAACGTAACATACAAACAAGCACCATCAGTAAAAACGACACATTATTGGAAACTAAAGAAACACACAAGTTTTTAATTATCTTCGTTATTTTCATAGCGTAACCATAAATGTTCAATCAATGCATTGTGAAGTGCAATATGAGTGTCTTTGTTCTTAATTACCCTGTAACGACCAAGAAATTGTTCAAATCAAGCATCTTCATTTTGTACCAATTCAACTACTAGGGTCACTACTTCTCTTACATCCACGATTGGTGCATTGAGATCTCGTTGATCCTCGACTATCATGTTGTGCATTACAATGCATGCAATCATTATGTCATGTAAGACATTTTTCCTCCAAAACAGTGTTGGTCCTCCCATAGTTGCAAAACGAGATTGTAGAACACCAAATGCTCTCTCAACGTCTTTTCGCCATACTTCTTATCTCATTACAAAATATTTTTCTTCGGAGTTCGTGATTGATGAATAATTTGTACAATAGTAGATCATTTTGGATATATGTTATTAGCTAAATAATATCCCATACGGTACTCATTTTCTTAAATGACGTAATGAGATGGAGGAGCAATACCTTGTGCTATGTTGGAGAGCAAATTAGAAGTCTCCAAAACATATATGCTGCAATATCATTAGCATTAGGTGATCTAAGATATTGCTCAGCGAAAATCTCTACTATGGCTCGACAAAATCTTTTGAAACTTTCAATTGCAGTTGATTCACCAATTTTGATATATTCTTTTGTAGAATCAGCAGGGTAAAACCATATGCCAACATTCAAAAAGCAAAGAATAATTTTTGTAAAGTAGATAACCCAACTCGACCAAGACCATCACAGTGTTGTTGGAAGCAACTATTATGGTCCTTAACTGACTCAACAATGCGAAATAACCAACTTGGTGGCATTTGATATCTTTGGCGAACCATTTTAGCATTATATCGTGGATTCTCTGAAAAATAATCATTCCACAAATTGTGATATGCTATTTCTCGATTACGATTGATAACAACATGGCTTGAAATAAAGCTACCATGGGAGCGATGGTTGTTCAGATGACTAAGGGTTAACTCTAATATTATGCTATTATTTTGAATAACACGATGTATTGCATCATTTTCTACTAAAAAGAGATCATACATCTGCAACATATTGTCAACATCATCTAAAGATGATGGCGACAATATGTTATTTTCAGTATTCGAAGCTCCTCCAATGCTGCAATTTATTTTGAGTATATGTTTATGAGCTCTATGAATGGAAAGAATAATAAAATGGTCAATTTATAATAAACGGTTTGATAAGATAAGGTTTGATAGGATGAATTCAAATCCAATGGTGTTAATCTAAATGAAATCTATCTAATAGTTGGTAAGAAGATAAGGTGACACATTATTCAATTTGTTTATCTTTTGGCATTGGGAAGTGTCACATTATTCAAATTGCTTATCTTTTGGCATTGGAAAGTATGATAAGATAGGGTTTAATAGGATGAATTCAAATCCAATAGTACGTGTTGATGTAAATGAAATCCATCCAATAGTTGGTAAGAAGATAAGTTGACACATTATTCAATTTGCTTATCTTTTGCCATTGGGAAGTGTCACATTATTCAAATTGCTTATCTTCTAGAACATTATTCAATTATTGTGTTGTCTATATAAACAACTTCATGTTATCTCTAATTTCAACCATTATTATAAAAAAATCTCTCTTTCATTGTAACCCAAGAAAAATGTCTAAACGATCTCTTAGTTCGGGGTACTCTCCTTATGAAGATGTCCATCTCTGTGAAATTTACATGGAAATGACTGAAGACCCCATTATTTGTACAAACCAGTCTTTAGAGCAATTATGGGCTCGAATGGAGGAAAATAGAATTTGATAAGAGATAAATCTTGGGTTGAACGTTCTGCTAGGTCTTTACAATGTCGGATGCAAACAATAGAATATCCATAAACTAGTATTTTATTGGGTTTACCATGTTTTAGACTAATATGGAAATTCTAACTTAAAGAATATCCATAAACTAGTCTAATTTCTACATAAAAATTGGATTTTTTTATTCTCTATATTTTTTTTTTCAAGTTTGTTATGCATAAAGATGCGATTTTATTGGGTTTGTTTGTTTGGACTCCATTGATGTTAGCTACAATGAGTGGGAAGGATGCCTGCAAACATTTAAAATTAACTTGAAGTATCAATGTAATGACAAAAATTAAAAAAAGAAAAAGAATTACGTAAAAAATTCATAAAGCTTAATAATTAGATTAACGTGATTTGAGTGGGAAAAAGCTAGGGAGATTCTAAGAGGAGAAGTGATGGAAAAGAGGCTAGACTAAGAAGTCTCGAGAGGAGAAAAATTAAGCTTAAGAGGCGTAATATCACTTTGGAGCGGGAAAAGAAAATTTCATGGAATGAAAAAATTAAAAAAAAAACATTTGGAAAGAAATAGTTTGAAAAGAGAGAATGTGGCATGAAATGGGAAAGTGGGCATGAGGCGATCAAGATTCGGTGTTTGGAGATCGGTCTCCGATGTTCGACAAGGTGAAGAGCACACTAGCGAAGGGGCATCCGATCGTCTTAGATTTAGAAATTAAAATTTAATTTCAAATGAGATGATAAGGTAATAAAAGTTTTTTAAAAAAAAAAAATTAATCGCTGGAGTAAGTGGCGAATTAGATAGGCTGACATGGCTATAATATCTCGCAAATTTTTATTGGAAGGGAACACAAGCTAAGTTGCTATCATTGTTGCATAGAATCCTTACTCAATCACTGGGACTACAGTTCCACGTTTAATAAATATATATAGAGAGAGAATTAATTATTCATAGACTCTAGACTTTATATGTCATATACTTTTATTAGTGAACATTGATTATTTTAGATTTATTGAAAATAAAATAAAGGTTATCAATGAAAGTTTAAAGGTTTTCAAATAATGTAGAAAATTCGAAGAGACAAAAATATGGACAATGAAATGATAGAAGGCAATGGAATTTAAAAAATTGAACGACTTTCTAAACATGGTGTATTAGCAAAATTTTAATGAAGAGGAACAATATAATTTAGGGCTGCTTTGTTGACCATGTCATTTAATACTCAAAATAGGAATTATGGTTGTTTCGATTCTTTCAATGTATTGTTAAAAAAGTGATGAAATATATTATTGCGTAATTATATTTATCATTTTTATTTCTTTTCTAAATATTATTTTTATTATATTTTTTTATGTTGTTCTTTTGTTGGGCATTGTTTCTTTGTAGTTTCTCTTATTACGTATTCCATATTATTTTTAGTTTTTAATTATTTTATTACTATTTCAACTATATTGGGTTTTCATTTACTGTTATTTAGCATTGGTTTATTAAGTTGCTAATTGTGAAATTTTAGGGTTAATAATATGAGAAAAAGTTTTATTAAAAAATTTGTGCTACAAATAAAAAAATACATAGCCCAAAAACTATTACAATTATGAAAAACTTATAAAAAAACCTTGGGAATTTACCTAGTATATATAAAAATTAATTGTAAATATTTATAATATTAATAAGTAACCATATATAATAAGAAGACTAACTTTTTGTAATACTAAAATATTTATTTTAATTAGCATTAGTTACATTACTCAATAGGGTAGATCATCCTCCAAAAAACAATTTTTAAACTTTCAAACATCAAGTCTACAACCCTCGAGAAAAACCAAACACATAAAAAGTTTATGTATATTTAAATAAAAAAATGCGAGAATGATTTTTCAAATATTGGATTAGAAGGGAAATTTTTATTCTAGTAAACAAAATTTTTATTTATTAATACAAGTCAAAATCAAATGTTTTTATATGTAAATTTTATTTTCTAAATAGTGATAATTTTTTATTAATATTAACAGGTTTTTAAGATTAATATAATTTACCGCCAGTTTGATGCAACACTATGAGCATTGCATCATGCCCAGGTGCATCACTTAATGCTAAGAACATCTCCATTCCTGTGCCATTTTCGAAGAAAAATTAGATTTGGCGAAAGGGTAGGCCAACCCGACGCAATACCCTGTGCAAAATCTAATTTTTGCTACAGTGGCTAGCAAGATATTGCGAGCCATTGTAGCAACACTATTTTATTTTATATTTCTGTTTTTTTATTCTGTTTTTTTTTTAAATTTATATTTATAATTTTATATTTTAATTATATTAATAACTTATAATTTAAGTTTATATTTTTCAATTAATAAGAAATATAAAATTAAAAAAATAATTTATGAAATATAAATTCATTAAAATTAACAAAAATTACATGAGTGATAAAATAAAAACATAGAAAAATAATCCTAAAAACATACATTATCATCGATACCAAAAAGAATAAAAACCACAACACCCAAAAATAGAAATATGAAGTTTGAAGTAGATGGAGCTAATAGTCTCTGCTATGTTATTGCCACTACCACCAAAAATTGCCAATTATGTCATTAAAAAATATTAGATCCAAAAAGGGGGTGGTTGTTGAAAAATGACCTCTTTCTCAGAAAAATTTCTTGTTGATGTGCTTGTATATAAGCACAAATATTTTGGATCGATGATATAATTCAAATATAGCATCAAAATTTTCTCCTCATATCTCATTTGTTGAAAAGCAAGATTTTTACTCTGCATTTCTATGAATATTTGTCGATCTGCATTAGTCTTCTCTAACATCTCCATAATCTTAGAGTTATCATCTTTTAGATGACTAGGAGAAGATGCCACTTCGTCATCCAGTTCTTTCTTTAATTTGGCTTTCTTGTCCGATTGAGTGTTCAGAAGGTGAGCCACCGACACCATCATCTAAGTTAAGAGAAAATTGAGAAAGTCCAAGAGATTCTGGTGCTTAAGATTCTGGCGTGGGATTTTCATATTCTGATGATACATAGTCAAATGCATGTTTTCAAGTAATTTGTTTAGATGTTATAACATTATCTTTAAACTTCTCGAAGTTCCTCACAATGTGCCACACATGATCAAACTTGAACCATTTCTTCTAGTTAGGATCATCCAAAAGCATCCTCTTTGCTCAATTCATCTGTAAATGAATTCACAGTTATGTATTTGTAAAACTATAAACTTACGAAGAATAAAATGTATAAAATACGAAAACATTACCGCCTGTTACATGCTAATCTTTTCTGATTACCACATTTGGATTGGTGATGGTGGTAATATTGATGGTAATCTGTGATTACCAACCTTGGAAGATTACCAAAAAACTTGGTAATCCCATTACAACCAAAATATGTGGCTATGTTGATTACCAAGTGAGCGGTAATATGAAATATTTTTTGGACAAATATGCCCTTTATTTAAAAATAATAATTTTCATACTTTATTCGTTGGATAAAAAAATTAAATTTGAATAACATTATTTTAGGAATATGTTGAACTTCAAAAATTTAATTTTTTTATTCAAAATTTTATTTTACTTTAAATTTAAACTTGCACAAAATAGGTAGATACAAGGGTATTTTGGAAAATTTAGAACATTACAAAGTTGATTACTATGTAATATGAGTTTCCAACCAAACATGGTTATCATAAATTACCACAACATTCCTGGGCATATACCATTCCCGATTTCATTACCATTGTAATCTTATTATGTGGTTATATATCATTACCACGAACGAAACGACCCCTGAGGGGCGTTCATTTCAAGAGAAGTGATCTGATGTAGAGAAGTGGGAGAAGTGATATCACTTTCTACACTTGTGTGTTTCATTTGTCTGAAAAGTAAGAATAGAATTGAGAATTCAAGTGTTGGGTGAAGATCTATGGGCTCGAAAAAGACTTTTGGAAGTAAGGGAAGCTTAGTTTTTATAGATTTGCTCACTTACCCCCAACACACACACACTTACTTTATTAAAAAAATGCTTAAGTGGTTTTAGTTCAAAATCCACTTAAGATGGAAGTGGCGGAAGTGACACTTCTCCAGTTCAGAACAAATGAACACAAGTGGGGAAAGTCACACCACTTTCCCCAAAAATGAATACAAAAATTTTATTAACCTAAGATTTACCTAAATGACCTGATGATTGAACCATTTAACAGAGGGCTAGAACTTTGTAAGATTTGATATTTAAAATAGTTTTAATAACTATACTCCAAATAACACACAAACTGTTAATATACTTTATCTCACAAAATAAAAATAAATTTTTTAATAGTTATAGTTGGTTTGAAATATGTAATGGAACATTTAATGAAAACAAATAAATAGAATTAAGCATTTCTCATTGCTTATATCGTCATCTAATACAAAAACAATTACTTAAAAAATTCAATAGGAGAAATTCTTAACAAAATTTAAAAAGATCTTATGTGAATCTCTCAATGAATATTATACAGCTACTTTAAATATATGTATAGACAATTTAAATAATTAAATATTAAAAAAGTTGATAGGATATAAAGTTTTGGTTGGAGCTTCAGCATAAGCCATAATAAGCACTATAATGCACAACCAAATATTGCAATATAGTTTTTAGTTTCTTTTTCTAAATGTAAATTTTTTTATTATTATGTAAATCATTTGTTTTTAATTTGAATATTATTTTTACTACAAAATTTCTGTCATATTAAAATTAGTTAAACAACATAAAGTGGATGAAAAGTTTGGTTCTGTTTTTGTGAATTATCTTGTTGGACTTAAATTGAAAACAAAAAATCTCTGATCTATTTGGTTCTATTCATATTGAAATTTCATCGTAATATTTCCATTCTCAATTTTGATTATTTTTTTATTAGAGCATGCACATGTTTTTTAGTTAATTTTTTTTTAATAGACAAAGCATTCATGTGAATGTATTTTAGGCAAAGCGCCAGCCTTTTGTAGAATGGCCACATGTTCCCAACCTTGTGTGTAACGTGTAAATTAGTAAAACAATATAAAGTGCTTGGAAAGTGTACTGAGCAATGAATTGGAAATTTGGAATAAATGAGCCTAGTATTTGTTTATCTCAAGTGGGTTGTTAGATTATTTCTTTAATGATTAAAGTTTGCAAAGAAAATAAAAGTCTTTGATGATAATTAAAGTTCGCAAAGAGATTAAAGAAGCCAATAGTGCCAGTCCTTTTGTTTTATTTTCCTGAACTTTTCCTTTTCAAATTTTTTTTTTAATATAATTCTATGGAAACCGATTGACCAAATGTTAGAAAACCATATTTCATTTATATTTATGAGCATTTTATTTTAACATGTTTGATATATAAAGATTCTGGATTGGAGGATAACCATATTACAAAACTCAATTCCTAAACTATGTTTTTATGTTAATAATATATTTAATATATGAAAAGATTAGGGCTTTGTATCATGTAAAAGAGTGGACATACTTGAAAGGGATTAGTTTCTTATACAATCATGAAATGTATGCATAAAAAGCCAAATATATCAATTTATACATTAATTGAAACAGAGGAAATATAAATACTTTGGTTTTATTGTAGCATAATTTGAGTTGCTCAATCCTAACTTGGATGATAAACTATCATGGAGGGAGAACAAATCTTGAAGGTAATGGAGCCTAATCTACTTAACCATCAGTTTATATGTTGAAATCACAAAAATCCTCCTCACTTTTTATTTTTTGATAAAATATAAATGAGCTACATTAGGGACGTGTATAAGTGTGGAATTAGTCTTTCAACATACCTATATTAGCATTCTACACAAACTGAGACTTAAACCCTTCTCTTTAATAGAATATAAACATCCTACACAAGCGACTCGAAGTAAACTAAGATTTCTCAAAAGTTGGGACTTGATTTAGAAATTTGAGAGTTCCAATTGGGAATGAAGAAGTGTTGATTCATGTTGTGCTTAAGCGGAATTCAAAGCCTTATAGATTGCAATTTGGGGGAAACTTCATCACCATTCCTTGTTCAAGAAGTTTGAGGGAGTTTTCCACTACGATAGCATTCTTTCCTCTCATTTTGGATTGTACTAAGATTTGCTATACTATGAGAGGCTAAACACTAGTGCCTCAGACCATGAATTTTGAGGATTGTTTTCGTAATTAACTTCTTTATTTTCATATATTGATTTGTTGCTTGCTTGTGAATCTTCTATGTTCATCAACGCTTGTGATTGTTAGTGTAATTACTCAGTTGCATATTTGAATGGTATGATTACGATTGAGAAATCGATCATAAATGTTAGGGTTTAAGTACTCGCTTACAAATAGCGAGTACAGTGTCAAACCTTCTAGATTAGGGTAGCACCTAATAGTGGGTTTTACGGATCTCTAATGCAATCATATGGTGATGATTATGGTCGTATGGGATTAGTGTTAGCCGGCCAAACTAGGGGCCTATACTATATTAGGAAACTCCACGTTCACAAGACTCTCAACATAGAGTCAATCTAGGGTTTCAATCGCAAAGAAACCTTAAGGGAATTGGTATCCGAGGCACTGTCTATCCCAATGATATCTTCCTGAATTCACCAACTCATCCTTTATTTTAGTTCCCAATCATTGATTAGAATAGACATCAACCTTTATTCCAATTAGCTGATAACATAGCAGAAGTTATTACTAGGAGTACCGGTCCCTATGGATTTGACTACCTGACCTTTAGAGCACACTTTTACTACTTCCTATGACCCATGCACTTGTGGGTATACACAAGGATGGTATCAATTTTTGGTGCCATATCGGGGACCGATATTCTAAGAACGTTAGGATTTTGTTAGTCTGGCCATATTGTTTCTTTATTTTTTTCTTTATCTTTTTCATAGCCTTCATAATTATTTTTTGTTTCATGGAATTTTCGTAATAATGGATTGATTTTGTTTTTGTCTTGTGTAGGTGCATTTGTATGACTTGAGGAAAATTTTCTCGACTTGTTGAGGCTGATTTTGATATTGAGCGCACTTTTCACCAAAGATTAAGAACTGCAATTTTAAGGGAAACATGATCAATGGAAGTTAGTGTTGAGATTGAGCAAACTAAGCCAATGGTAGCACCTCAACAAAGCATTTCAGACTATGCAAGGACAAACATGCAGGCGCCACCTCTAACATTATTTGACCACCGATTGTTGTGAAAACTTTGAGTTGAAACTGAATTTCATTCAAATGGTTCAACAGATATGCCAGTTCAATGGATTTCTAGATAAGGATCTATATGCATATTTGACAAACTTTTAAAATTTTGTGACACATTTAAGGTGAATGGAGTGTCTGAGGATGCAAGTCACCTTTGACTATTCCCTATTTGGTGCGAGGAAGGGACAAACAATGGCTAAGTTCCTCTCTCCAAGGGTTGATCATATGGTCATAACTAGCTGAGAAGTTCCTTACTCGTTATTTTCCTCTAGTGAAGATCAATATATTACAGAGTGATTTGTCTTCTTACAAGGAAATGGAGTCCAAAACTCTCTATGATACACAGGAGAGGTACAAGGAGCTCTTGAGGAAATGCCCCTAACATAGAATCATTGAGTGGATGCAAATTAAGATTTTATACAATGGTTTCAATGTCATCACAAAGCAAATGGTGGATATGGTCATCAGTCTTTCATTGTGTAGCAAACAACACAATGCAAATCTTGATTGAGGAAATGACAATGAATGGTTATCAATGGAGTTTTGAGAATAAGCCAAGTAAAGTGGCCGGAATCTATTAAATTGATGTATTAACTACTTTGGCCACCCAAGTTAAAGCCATCACTAAGGTACTTGATGGGATGCATCTTCCCCAAAAATAAGCACTAAGGATGAGTTGTGGGACATGTGGGGTACTAGTAAATTCAATGTGCTATGTCTCTGATTCAAGTGCTTGGCCTATTGAGCAATTAGACTTCGTTAACAACACCAACCTATTCTAAAACAACCTATATAGCAATAGTTATAACACTGAAAGGAGGAATCACCCCAATTTTTCAATAAGTACTTCAGGACAAGCTCATGGATAAGGGTCAAAGGTTAGCCATGCCCAAGCCAATCACTGAGGTTTGGATAACCAAGTCAAGAGAGAAGGGAATCAAGTATGGAGAGCTTGATTTCTACCTACATCCAATGGAATGACTTATGCCTCACTAAGCATGAAGAGATTATAAGGAACCAATAAGCTTCATTTTAAAATTTGGAGCACCAAGTAGCCCAAATTTCCAAGTTGTTAGCCTAGTGACCATAAGGGAGTCTCCTGAATAATATGGAGGCCAATACAAGAGAATTCCTCAAGGAAATTACTCTTATTAGTGGAAAGGAATTTGCTTCTACTAAAGTGGAGAAAGATGAAGATCAAGCCATTTTGGTAAAGAAGAGTGAGCTCTCCAAAGATGAGGAAGTAGAGAAATTGGCCAATGATAAGGAAGTTGAAAGACCAAAGTTGTCGAAGAATCAACCAAGTCTTCCTTACCCAGCCAAAGTGAGGAAAGATCAACAAGATGAACAATTTGAGAAATTTATGGACATGTTCAAGACTCTTCACATTAATGCCTCTTTTGTGGATGTGTTAGCTCAGATGCGGTGTTACGCCAAATTTTTGAAGGAGTTGCTCACTAACAAGAAGAAGTTGGAAGATGTGTCAATGGTAACCCTTAGTGAAGAATGTTCAGTTGTCCTCACCAACTAAATTCCAATGAAAGAAAAAGATCCAGGGAGCTTTGTAGTCCCTTGTACCATTGGGGGAGTAGTTGATAAAATGGCCTTGGCTGATTTGGTGGCAAGCATTAATCTCAGGCCCTAAAAAATCTTCCAAAAACTTGGATTTGGAGAACCGAAGTTGACTACAATGACTCTCCAATTGGATGACAGGTTTGTCTGCCACCAAAGAGGTGTTGATTGCTTCCCTACAAATGTACGGGATCGCCAAGTAATACCTCGTGTGAAGACACAAGGATCGTATTCCACGGGGCTAAGGATCTCCTATTACTCCTTCTAGAGCTATTATCTAGCCTAAGATCTCAAGTGATGGACTTTTACTCTACTAAATGTAATTAAAGCTAAAACGAGATTATGACCAAATTAGAGAGAACAAGCAATAAGCAAGCAAGAAAATCAATGAGATGCAAAGGCCTATGGATGAGGATCCCCTTGAGGGGTTATCATGCAACATGGATGATGATCTAAAGATGCAAGGGTAAAATGGACCATGAGATTCCAAGATTAGAACAACCCCAATTTCTCGGCGATTGAACCCTAATCCCATACGAACATAAATAGGAATTTCTTCCAAATCCACATTCCTACGATTGCATTGAGTACGAGGAAATCTCACTTAGGATTAAAGCTACTCTTCTTCGGATTAAACCTACATGGAGGGCTACCAAACACCCGATTTCTCGGCGTGATGATACAAGCATCCCTTTTTAATCCATTCATGACCTAATACATGCGAGCAAGTTACATCTACATGCATCATTCATAAAAGAGCTACGGATTTCTCCTAAGTGTAGCACTTAGCATGAAAACAATGGATTAAATCTCAAAACTACCCAAGCATGGAATTAACAAGTTATCATCCAACATACATGATAAAAACCCCAAAGGTTCACCAACATCCGGTGGCCTTAGGGGTCTAGTGTGTCATCATCCCACAACAAGTAATACAAACAAGCAAAACATGAAACAAAAGCATAAATGTCACTCCCTAGATGAAATGGTAGAGGAGGAGGTGAAGAATATGCTGAATGATGCTTTCCCCACCAAAGGAGTGCCAAATGACGCTTCCTCTAGCCGCGGGTCTCCTTCCTTCAAATCATGGTAGATCTCCCCTTGAATGATGTTGCCTTCTTGCCTTGAGAGTCTTGGACCTTGGGCTTGAATGATCTTCTAGCTTCATTGCCCTTCTTCTCCTTTCCAAGGCCACCCAAAATCTATCAAGTGGTCTCACCAAAATCGGCCAAGAAAAAGTCCAGCCCAAAAGTCTAGCCAAAAGTCCTTGTTCTGCCCTAAAAGTTGGTATTTATACCCCCCGAGGCATACGGGTCATATGGGGGTCGTATAGCACTCAAAAACCCTAGATTCGCGTTCCATACGGGGTGGATATGGCCTCCATACGGCCCTATATACTGGGTAGTATGGAAATCTGGGCAGACACTACAAATCATTCCGCTACTATAGCGCATACGGCCCCCATACTGGGTAGTATGGGGGTAGTATGAAATTTCTGTTTTCTTCTCTTTTCACCCAAATGATATCTTCTTGTTCTCCATGGCTTCCTTATGCCCTCCAAAGCAAATAGTAGATGATTAAGCGCAAAACGGGCATCAAACCTCACAAAATACATGAAAAGTGAATACAATATATACATGAAAACATCTACATTTAGACACTTATCAGGTGTCATTGAGGACATGATAGTGAAATGGATAAGTTCATCCTTTCAGTGGACTTAGTGATTCCAAACCTTCATGATAAGGTGGAGGTACCTTTAATTCTTGGGTGATCATCCTTAGCAACCTTATAAGCATTAATTGATGTCAACCAAGGGACTCACTTATAAAGAGAAACTTAGATTACATCTTAGTGGGGGAATAGTAGAGGAAAATTCAGTTGAAGGAAGAACATGTGCAAAGCAATGCACCACTCCCTCTAAGAAATGATGGTAAAAAGTGGAGTCTAAGAAGAAGCTACAACCAATTTTCCCTAAATTAGGTTCACTCCATGCCTCTCCATTTGACTTAGGTGATTTTGATTTTATTGCATTTCTAAATAGGTACATGATTGGACATGATGCTTCCAACATGGTGGGTAAGAGGCTTCATCTATTTGAGCCTTCATAATATACGAATAGGTAAGTCAAGTTAGTGATGAAAACAAAATCTTTTTGGGGACAACCCAAGATTTTAGTTTAGTTTTGTGTTTTTCATTGTGGGTTCTCATGAGATTTTATGTTTATACTGGTATTTGTGATGCTCCCTTGGTGATTTGTCAGTGAGATGTTGTCTATACAGAGCTTAATTGTCACATTTTTATTATAGTAGCAAGTAACATGCATGGACAGGGCTTAAACAAGGTATAGCTAAGACCTCAAGGACATGCTAGGTCTGTGCTCTAGCCGTGCAATTGACAAATTTAAGGAGAAAGAACAGGAATTTTGGAAGCACACCAGTGTTTTTCCCTGTATTATGTTTTGAATTTAGATGGAGTAAACCTAAGAGTAGCACGCCCATACTCTCAAAACAAAGCACGCCTGTGCTTTCCTCAAGAGAAGAGATTGTTCATCTTCTTCCTTGATCTTTTCTTATGTGTTTTCACATTCTTTCACAAGCATGCTCGCATGGTTAGAATTCCTTTAGGGTGAATATACATCAAACCTAGGGCTAGAAATCAAAATTTTTCATGTTTAAAATGAAGAAACTATTGAAATCTAGTTGCCCATGCTTTTTCTCAGTTATAGCTATTTTTCATGAGTAAGCACTGAATATGTTGCCCCTAGCACGACCGTGATACCCAAAAACACCCCGTACTTTTGAGAAGCTTGGGCATCCTTTCACTGCTTTTTTGCATCCTTTATTTATTTATTTTTTCTATAGTACAATATTTCAAGGAAATCATGCGCATCACTAGCTAGCCACATTCAAGTAGCCTTAAAGGAGAGGGACCCGTGGGATGGAGATGGTTGGGAAAAGTCACCTTGATCGCTGTGGACACTCTCCGAAAAATAGGGATATTGTGAGCAACAATGATTTTCAGCAAAGATATGCCATCTCAAGTCCTTTTAACGCAGCCTCAAGTCCTCGCAGTAGCCAACTTGTACTACCACCAGCTGTTTAGCACTAGCATCTAATTCTCCTACTTTTCAGGGTTGGATGATAAGGAGTGTCTACGGGATCGCCGCTCACCTTGGTGTCTAGCTTTCGCCCTCACTACCTTTTTCCTCATGTATTTCTCGCCATGTGGGGATGGACATCAAGCTCCTGCCCGGTGGCTCTAACTTCTCTAATTTGCCCGAGAGTCAGGATTTTAGAGCAGCACTAGCATGTCTATTTTTGTATTTGTTTTTTTATTTTTTATTATTTTAGACTTTTTATTTGCATCATGCTAGTAAGGGGAGCCCTTTGCTAAATAGTTTTTATGCACTTATTTTATTTTGCATTTTGCCTTTTATTTTATTTTCTATTTCTTGAGCTTCACATATCTCTCTCTCTCTCTTACTTCTTAGGCTATGTGTTGTATGGATGGCATTTTGGACACTTGGAACCCTCAACTCAAGAGTGGCAACATAGTTCTTCATGTTTAAGAAAGCCCCCAATCTCTCCCTTGCATTTATAGTGCCCTTTTTTTTTTTAAATTATTTATGCATGTATTATGTACATTGGGGACAATGTACAATTCAAGTGTAAGGAAGGGTTTTATTTGTGGATGCATTTATGGTTGATGCTAAGTGTTGAACAATGATGATCTATGATATTAAGTTGGGACACTTTAGTCTATGACACCACTATTGTAAATCTTTATTTTAATCTTTATTGTTAGTTGCATCTTCAGTTGGAAAATCACACCAATTGAGCACAAAACCCTAACCTTTGTGTTCTTGTTTACATAGGGTAGGCTTTTGCTAAGTTGACCATGAGTTGTCTCTTATATTTCCATAAAAAAAATGTTATGAATAAAATTGGGAAGTCGGATTCTTTTTGATTGCCCTACGGGGAAAATTAGAATTGTAAGATGGTGGAAAGAGCTATCATCTTTGATGAGTGAAAGCCATTCTTGAGTAGTTATATTGTGTGCATTACCAATGTATATTTGATAACCTCCTGGAGGTTAACATACAAGAAAGGAGTACAAGTGTGAGGTGGAATCTATTTTTCTTTGAAAACTGATAAGTGCTTGTGTATAAGTAATACAAAGTACACTTTTCTTACATTGAGCATCACTTTTTTCAGATTTTATGGCTCATTCGTGTGTATTTGTGTTCTTTTGTACATTTATACAATCAAGCATTCAAGGTTGGAACTTACAATAAACATCAATTAATTGAAAGCATAATAAAGAGATTCAATGAAATGAATACATCCTAGGGTTCACAAATACCCAAGTACCCACTAGGGGTTTAGCTCTCCATGGAGCTAAATACAATCAAAGAAATAGAATGTAAAAGCAATGAATCCATAGAAAAACCCCCTCGATGGTCGTGTCGATGGTCTTGTAGAAAGTCCTCTACTCGTCGTCCCAAGGATTCCCCTCATCCGGGTATAGGATACGCCTCGACGAAGCTCCCTACCAACCTTCTTCCTAAGGAATGACGATGTCGGAGCCGTGAGAACCTCTCCAAAACCCTTGGCCAATACCCTCAAAACCCTAGCAGGCGCCTGCAAGTTGGGGAAAAAGATGGAGAAAAGAATAGAAAAATCGGGGTTGAATCGGGCTTTTAAATAGGGTCGAATCGAGGCGACTCCACGGCGCGCATAATATCCACAAGCCCTCGGAATTTTCCACACGGGCGTGGATAATTTTCACACGCCCGTGTGGATTCCTCGTTTCCTCGCTTTTCTCGCCGGGCTCGTGAACAATGTCACATGATGATTTTTACCACATTGTTGCTATAGTGCTCTGCTACAGTATCTGGGCTGAATAGCTTCCCAAATCCATGCTTTCATCGGGGTAACGCAAACGGGCACACGCGTTCACGCCGTGGATCACTTGCTTCTTCAATGATAGGTAAGTTGGTGGAGCTCTTGTTTTATGTGCATAAGTCGGAATGCTCGAGTGTGACTACCTTTGTGCCCCTCCAAATGGATGTACCCACTGAATACGAGGAGGGATTGGCACACACTCTAGCATCTCACACCTAATTTATGTCTTCGATTTGAACCTTAGCAAAGATTTCCTCCAAAAATCGGTGCATTATGATCCACATTGGCTTCTTTCCTTCATACTCAGCCTCACAGCCCTACCTGCATAAAAGTAACATAAAAACACACATATTAATATAAAAACCCGAGAAAAAGTAATGCTCAACATAAGGAATGAAACGCTTCGCATTCATATCGCACATAGCACTTATCACTATCGCGTTTTGGGGATTCTAGAAATGTGGTATCATTGGGATTTGAGAAGATTCTCCACCTTCATCAATTCTCGATGGATAGGGAGTTTCACTATGAATTTTTACTTGTTTTGTCTTGATTTTGTGATTCCCTCCCATTTATGTAGAACTAAATTCCCAAGGCTACCAGGCATTGGTGAACCTTGGGAGGAAAACTTTGTACGGATGATTAATTTTCTTACCAATGCATGTTGGCTTGTTCTTTGTTTTTAATCTATGATACTTCATGCTTAATCTACAATGGATGGATTCCATAGGTTAGTTTTCAATTGTATGTGTAGAACAAGATATTTGCATATACTCAATCATACTTAGATTAATGAGATTTTATTGTATTTACACAATCGGAGGTTCCAGTGTTGATGACCTTTGCATTAGGGTTTTATTATAGATTTAGAGATTCCTTGCACCCAATACAATCATAGGGGTGTTTGAGAAATGAAACCGAATGGGATTAGGGGTTATTTCATCAAGGTTTTTGGGCTAGTCGACATTAGAATCTCGTGGTCTAAACTTGGCAATAGCTATGTTAGCTTCATATCATCCATACATTGGTAGTACTAGGGATCCTTGCTCGAGGCCCTACTTCATTCATAGATTCTTTACCTCCATTGAGTCGCTTTTGGTGCAATTTTTGTTAGTTTATTTTTAGTTTCAATTAAGACATCATTCTCTTTGATTGGTAGACTAAATAATAATAGAAAGAGAAAGTACTAATACTTTTTGGGGCCATAGTATCTGGCTCTCTCATGCTCATGCGCGGGAGAAGTTTATTACTTGACGATCGGTGAACTTGCGTCCAGGAAGGTCGTATTGCTCATCCTCACCATCAAATGGTATCACTTTCATCCCTTTTATTAGCATGCGATGAGTAGATAGTAAGGACCTACTAGGTGGAAGATCCTTATCCCTATTACTTTTCTTTTTCTCTTTTCTTTATTTTTATTTGCATTGATATTGTTCACTCAAATCACAAATTGGTTCACTCTATAGTTAAATAGAATTACTACTTGATTCTTAACAACTATTCCCTACGGATACGACTACCCACTCACCGGGGTACTTTATTACTTTGACAACCCGTGTACTTGTGGTACACACACGCAAATGGTGTGTCAATTACCTCTCTTTATTCCTTTTTCTTGTTCTCTTTTCTCTTTTACTTTCCTTTGCATTAATTTCTTGAATCAACATCAAATTGGTTTTTACTCTAGCTAAATACCAATACTTTGTGTTTCCGAGCAACTATTCCTCGTGGGATTCGACTCACCCACTCACCGGTTATTTTATTACTTCGACGACCTGCGTGTACTTGTGGTACACATACGCAAGGGGTGTGTTAATTATTTTGGTATAGTTCTGGTGGAGTTGTGCTAACGTCCCCTCACTAAGTAACTGTGGTTGCTCACCCACCCTTCTTTCCTTTCCCAGGTGTTGGTTTAGCAAAACAACGCGGATGTGGAGTGCAAGGCAAGAGTTAGTTTTAGTGTAGTTACTTGAGTCATTTGTATAGATTCCCAGTTCTTGTTTTGTAGCATGTAGAATCCATTAATGTAAACTTCTTGTTAACTTTTGTGTATTCATTTCTGTATCTTAAGAACCCTTGTATTAGTTGTGGTCTAAGTGTTGCATGAGAACCATACTCAACGTTTGTTTTGTATTAAAATTTTGTATTATGAAGTGTGAGCATTATGTCTCTTATCTTTAGTTTGTCAAGTTAGTCTTGTGAAGAGAATTGTTCATTTAGTTTATTGTTAAGTTATTCCTACTTGTCATAGTAGTTTTGTACAAGGAACAGGTTAGCCTTACGGTGATCTGCGGCTGAGGCAAGTGTTCGGCCTCCCTTGGGTTGTCATGGCGGTATGTTGCATGTGGGGCCCGTGGTTCAAGGTGTAACATCTTCCATATTCTAAGAGATTTCGGCGAGGTTTCTCAAAGTTAACCAAACGATCATCATTAGAGGAAGGCACAAGTGACACACATCATCTCGACAAACTTGGGATCCTCTCATCCTCAACCTTAGCGGACCCATTGAAGGGAGTTAGTTTAGGAATTTTATTGAATGACTATTTATTCTTGGTCTTATGGTTTTCTTTTTCTTTAATTGTCTATTTTATAATCCATAATAACTTAATTGGAGGGAATTGTATGTCTAGGTCCCTCGATTATTGTTTATGAAGCTTGATTATTTAATCCAATAATCTTTTTAGTTTTTGTGAATTATTGCATGTGTCCTTGAATGATATGTTTGTTAATGTGGATGAGGAATATATGCCCCCACATTAGGAAATCCATGCTATGTTGGATCTATACATGCTCTAAGAGGTTAAAGTATTGCTAGATCTTTGGATTAGGGCATTGATTGCCCCTTTAGCCATAGGCTTTGATTTATCCTTTTCTCGTGGAATTCCAAAAAGCACTTAAGACAAACATAGGAGGCTGGGGTGGAAGAGATTTGATTTTAAGTTCCTTGTGATTTAGACCTAGTTGCCAAGAGATTTGGGACTAGTAGGTCTTCAATTCCCATGGTAAAAATTCTAGAACACGATTGTCGCACTAAACGGCTATCATAAGTAATAATCAAGATAACTATCATACAATCTCGCGACTCTATCCAATTGTGCTTAACGATTCTCCAATTGCATTGTGAATTATATTGTAGAAGTAGATTAAAAGAAAGAACGTAAACGCTTTAGGCTATTGATTAAGTGAAAAATAATAGGAGCCTCTTTTGTTCCCTGTGGAAATACGACTCTCATGCTCATCCATAAGTTATTACTTGATGACCAGTAGTACTTGCGTATTAACGGACCAATTATAATACTAATTGCATATTCGCATGTTGACACTTGCACATATTTGACATCACACATAAAAGCTGTCCACGCTATGCTCGTAAGGAGGAGCATGAAGATAACCTGGAGGACCTTACGGGTAGAACTTGAGCTAGTAAGTCAGATCGGCCCAAAGGAGTTTACAAGCACAACATGCTCCAGTAAGGATGGTCATAGGGCAATCCATAAGAGGTTACGGTCCATCACTTACGACGATAAGATGGGCCATAACACATGATAGAATACCTCATGGATGGGACTTACAGGCGTAAGTGATCCCGTAAGGTTCATGACTCATCATCCCTACTCCATAAGGCTACATTTTTTACATCCGTAAGACTCAACCGGGTAGGTATAACTATTTCAAGAGGGTTTCTAGGGGTATCATTTGTCCTATTCAAAGGCAATGCTTGAGGGAAGAAAAGGGGTGGATTTCTAGTGTTTTGAAATGAATTAGGAGGGAGAATCAACCCACCTATCTTGGAGAAGAAGGATTGCAACTCGCCAAGATTAGCTTGGTGGCGTTCTGTAAGGTCCTTAGGCGTTCTTTGGTAATCATCTCGGCACCATTGAGAAGGGGGTTTTCATATCTCTTTGATTCTCATTGTATCTTGTTGTTTGGATGCTTACTTCCATTAGTTGAGAGCTAATTTTATAGATGTTCGGGTATAGTTAAACTCTAGGTTTTTATTCTATATTGACTTGTTGATCTTGTTGCTTTAATTATTCCTTAATTAGATCCAATTGCATGTTTTGAATAGCTTGATTGCTAACATGGTGAAAGCAATAGTTCTCATGTATGATGTGCTTTGTGACAAGTAAAAATACCCACATAGCATAGACATGCCGTGATTGGAGGAGATTGTGAGTAAGCTCTACTAATGGGGGTACTTTAGAGTTGAGAGTTCTCTCCCTTAATCCTTCCTCGTGAATAACAAGTGATTTCCATGCTCTTTGTAATCGTAGGGGATAGATTTTAAGAGAAATGACATTTCTATTCTGTATGGGATTATGGATAATCTCTTCACAAGAAGGATTATCTATTTCAGATATTTGTTGGTTCACATTGAGATTTCGTAGAGTGCAATGCGATTGTGAGGTGTCTGTATCAGCACTGTATTGAAGCAGTTACTAATCATCCTTACAAGAGGGGTTTACTATATTTTAGGATTTCTCTTGGTTCAAATAGGATTATATACTTTTACAACCTTTGTTATGAACTTAACAAACCCTAAAAGGATACTATGCCCGGTATCCCTTTTCCTCCTTGTTTCTTGACCAATTTTATTTCCCTATTCTTGTTTTCTTTTCTCTTGTTTCTTAGTTTGCTTATACACATTACAACCTTTGTTTAGGCTAGTTTTTAGTATTAGGACTAGTACTAGTATTCTCAATCTTCACCATATATCGATACCCCGCTTTTAAGCACTTTATTACACAATTAGCATGTACACTTGTAGCTATAGTAACCTTTTCAAACATGCTCTTATCCAAGCATATATGAATAAGAACAAGTGCTTATTGGTCCTTCTTTCTTACCTTCTGAAACGGATCCTTGTCAATGCTTCCTCATTCTTCGACTGCTCATAGCCATTTTCTACAATGTCCCACACATGCTTTGATCCAAGCAAGGCTCTCATTATACTACACCAATTTTCATAATTATCCTTTGTGAGCTTTGGAATGTGAAAGGGAAACATGTTGCTCATGGTTTCAAGCAGCAAAGTACTCCTTGACCTTCTAAATATTCAAAACTTTCTTTTCTATTCCTTATACAAGCAAGCCTCTAGTTAAAAATCTCCTAGATCCTATTGCCGATGATGGAACACTCACATTCACTAAAACTCTCCTTCTTCATTTGATAGTCAACTCTCACTAGGTGTCTTTATACCACCATACTACTTGGAATTTGTGGAATTGGGCCCAGATCTAATGCAATTTGGGTCAAATCTGAAATTTTGAGTAGCTTGTAGAGATGTTATTGGATAAATGTTATTGGATAAATGGCCGGCAATGTTGAAGAACAAGGTTGCCGAAACAAGGCTAACGAGTTGGGATTTAGATACCATTTTGTTAAACCAAATACAACAAACAACAGTTTCCCATGCTCAAGTAGACATATAGAACAATAAAATCACCATAAAATCCATACAATAAAGTAGTCCATGCGTGATTTACAGCAACAAATAAAAGCGTTTCAGAGTGCACTAGGGTTGTGGTAAGCTGTTGACAAAAATCAGACTCTGATTTACTGGTAATTGCTAGTGCATGCTGCGAAGAAGCTTGGATGAAAGCTATTGTAAAAATCACTGTTATGAAGATAAAAAAACAAAGGGTTGGAATTCAATTAGTGGAGAACTTACATGAAGTGCCCAATTACACATTGACACATGTCCCATGTGTAGTCCCACTTCCCTTTTCCTTTTCTCCAGTTAACTCAAGCCCTCCATTAACCTTCACTTATTCCAAGGAAGCAAAAACTATATTATATTAGAAAGCTAACTTTTTATGTTTCCATGTTTGATGATGCATCAGCAGAGAAAAACAAAATGGAAATATTTATATATATATATATATATATAAAGCAGAGTTTCACATGTTTGATGATGCATGACATAATAACAAAGCATAAAATGGCATTGCAATTTGTAAACTCCTAAACTGTGGCAAAGATAATAAAATGATATTGTAAAAATATCTATTTGAAAAATCATGGGATAAATAATTCTAACGGAGGGCTTCAACTCTCTTTAGGATGGCATCGGGCGGGGCGGGACGAGGCAGACCTCTACCACCACCGTCCAACTTGAACCATCAATGCCCCCCTTGCCCACCCCCACCCCCACCCCCTTGCCCGCTCACTGCTCAAATAGTGGTATTGTAAATACCACAACCACTACCACGCTTTTTTTCTTTATGCCCCACCCACCATTATTATTATTATTTTTTCCATTGTATAATTATGAATGTAAAGGTACAAACAATCAAATAAAATTGGGAAGAAATTACAAAAAACCAAAATTGTCAATCCCCTATAATATATAATATTTATCAATAAATTAAAATTATAATATTTTATTGAATTTTTTTAAGTTAAACAATTAAAATACAAAAGTATAATCAAAACATACAATAATCATAATTGAGTGGATATTATAATTGGCAAATTAAGAAAACCTAAAATTACATGTATATATATAAGGGCATATAAATATAAATAAATGCTTATCGTAGGGGGTGAGGGGCGGGCGGGGGTGGGGCAAGATAAAACCAAAACTGCCCGCCCTGCACCCCTCACAAAAATTCCCCGCCCCACTCCGTCTCCTAACCCATTCTCTAATAGAAAAAAAAAAACCCGTTCAGGGCTAATTGGATTGGAAACCACAGATTGGTTCGAGTTTTACCATTCCTCAAGCTTGGAGTTAGAGTGGTTTGGAGAAGAAGAAGAAGAATATAATATAGTTTTTTTTTTCTTTTGCTTCCTTGGAATAAATGAAGGTTAGCGGAGGGCTTGAGTTAACCGGAGAAAAGGAGAAGAGAAGTGGAGCTAAACATTGGACATGTGTTAATGTGTAATTGTGCACAACATGAAATGCATACAAAGCACTTCATGCAAGTTCTCCCCATTCAATTAACACACCTCTTCACATCACACATTTTTAAAAATAATGTTTATAACATTACAAGTGATAACAACTATACGATCAAAAGCACACATATCTCAATAGGTCTCATTGCAATAAGAATGCATAACATCATAACACTTATTTGGCCACAATAGTGATGCCAAAAAAAGTAATTAAAAAAAAATAAATAGTGAAAAAATATAATAGAAATTACGTGGATAACATAAGAGAATTCTAGAGGAAGGTTATTCGCTAAAGCTATATGGAATGTTTAGCCTTGTAACTCATCTTGAATAAAAAAGGTTTCACTAGTATAAATGAAAATCCCTTTTGAATCGCTGAAAATGAGAGAACATTAAGATCCGCATGGGTTGAAATTAAATATCATTCATCATTAAAGTAATGTCTATCAAAGGAGATCTGCACATTTATTGAATTGAATACTTCTTCAAGCACCAACCCCAAAGTTAGGCCCATTGACAGACTAACAGCATCCAACATGACTGGGCTACACTCAATGCAAGGCCTCGGATCTCGGATCTAGTCAGAAATATCACCAACAGACAAGAATAAAACAAAAAAAAAATACAAAAATACAAACCAATAATAATACATAGAGATAATTCATGTACGGGCTTCAGCAACCCTACAAAGATACAGTGCCACATTTAACAAACAGAATCAGGAACACAAATGGAATTCAAAGCTCTCACACATACAACAAACTATAGTAACATGACCTCATAAAATAATTGCAGAAGTGTATATCTCCCTTACTAATAAACAGAATCAACAGCTTGAGTCTAGATCTTCGACTGTGAAATAGGAACAAACAGAATATCAACAACCGCAACCAAATCTTCGATTGCAATCAGAAAAGATACTCATGTCCGGTAGTGCTACTACAGAAAACATGTGCACATGGTAGGACTTATTCCTCCTAGCTGGGTAATTTACCAGGGATAGAGATGTACTAAAAACCGCAGAAAATACAGAATACAGACAGAATTATACAGGTGCGAGAGCCTACCAGGTTCCGAGCTATTGAGTTGGGTTCACCAAATGCCATGAATTAAGGCTCGCTAGAGGATCTACCCAATAATAATAATAAAAAAAAGCTATACTTAGATTACAAACTCTGGACTAGGCCTTAACTTACAACTAAAACCCATGCCTTGAAGAGGGTTAATCTAAACAATGAACAACTCTAATACACAAGACTAAAAAAAGAAAAAATCAGAACTTACAAATATCAAAAACATTTAAAAATTTTTAAAAGGATGAATCAGAAAAATAAGGTAATATTATAATTTTCTAAACATCCACTCACTTAAACCACAACATTAACTTAATATCACCAAATAATACAGAAAGAGAACAAGCATTTTAAGACCATCTTTTTCAACATGAAACCAGAAAAAACTTTTCATAAATACCAAAATGATGAACAAAATTTAAGATCTTATGCATACTTATATGTATACATATATTCACAAAATACACTAATGCAGGGATTTTTAAAAGATATGGCTTTCAAAACAATTCACACAACTCTATTGAAAGGCAAAAAGCAACATGATAATTAAACATCAAATTAAGCACGGTTTTTTTAAACACATCCTATTAACAAAAACAAGGTTCATCAAGTCAACAAGTAAGAAGGGAAAATAATGATAATAAGAGGAAGAAGAATCGGATCGAGAAGGAAGAGAAAAAAAAAGATTCACTCCCACTCAAATGAGTCTCGTGGCTAACCCAAGGCTTCAGATGACACATGCATATATAAATATAAGAATTAAACTAAGACTGCATGCTTAATTACAAAACCTGATGCATAAGAACATTTATATATACATAAATATAATGAATTAAACTAAGACTGCATGCTTACAAGGAGAATAAAATAAACCAAGATGTGATTTCCATGCATGGACATGAGAGTAAAATCGAGAGCAAAGTAGTTATACTTCAGAACTCAGAACCAGAATACATGTCAACATTCATGGACTGCTTGCAAGTAATTAATAAAAACAGAACAAAACATCAGAACCAGAATACCATTTCAACATGGTTGTAATTTTGACACCAAGGCCCGCAACGATCTACAATAGCAAGGGTGACCTACCTCTAAGCTTGTCGGTGAGATGCCGGTGAAGAGTTTCCTTCTTCCGTCAAAAAGAGCTTCAAGAGAAAAACTGAATTTCGGCTTTCTTTTGACACCAAAAACTCCAAAGGTTGAGTTGTTTTGAAGGAGAAGAAGAGAGCTTTATAGAGGAATTTGGCCTTCAATTATTGCAGCTCAAATGAAGTTCCACCAGGCCGACATGATCCGGAATTTTACGAAGGCATGCCAAAATGCAGTCAATGATTAACTCAGAAAGATTCTACTTAAGACTTAAAGCAAATTAATTAGTCTAAGACAGCCTTAAACTGAGGAGACTTGAGTCAAAACATGGTCAAACATCACACAAGTAAACCCAACCAACACAATGCAAATCTTTCAAGGAACCCTTATTTAAAATTTAAAATAAACCGCTGACATAATGACACAAGCAATGATCACCCGTGAACAACATCATCACGCAGCATACTTCCAAATCTAAGGCTTGGAACCAAAATAAAAGTTTGCACAAGTGGTTTGTCGAAACAGCAGAGAAGAGCTAAACCGAAGAACCGAAGTAGCCAAATCAAACTCCAAGAAGTTATTCTCCAGTTGATGCCCACCAATCACAATCGAAGTACGAGGGTTCAATCCTCCATCAACCAAACCCAAGCAAACCACTCCTTTCTCCTTCACCTCCACCATTGAGTTAGCTCCGAACACCCTCCAATAAACATCCTCACTGCCCAAAACCAGGTCAATAATTGGCACGTCAGGCCCAATCCTGGTGCTCTTTATACTCTCAGAGCTAAAACAAGTCTTGAATGGTTTCACTGGTGCCACACTCTTCATCTTCTTAGCTTCAGCTGCCTTGATGAATGCCCTGGTGACTGCCTTGTAAATGCTTGTCTCCATGCTAGTGAATGGTGTCACCGTGCTTAGCTTTGTTCCCCCAACTCCTTCATGATCTATTTCCAGCAGTTTTGTGTTTATCTTCACTGCTTTGCCGTCTATCTTTACTGAGCTAACGCCAATGAAATACTCAGACGAACTTTCACCTTTGAAGGAGACTCGAGTGCTCACTGGGTTAGGAATAAGTAGTGTTTTCATGAGAGAGCTAGAAACATCAATACCAGGGGCTAGCTTGTAATTGCCTCCATTACCAACAAAGATGAAACCATTTGAGGATCGAGTTGAAGAAAGACACAGTGCGAACTGTGGATGAATGTTGAAAACTGATGACAACTGAACTGGGACGGCCATCTGGGTACTGCCAAAGCCAGCAACACCTTGAACACCACTGGCCAAACCTTCTAGCAAGTTATTTGACCCACAGGAGAAAAGAAAGTGAGGAACTTTGGCAAAGTTCCCGTCAATTGACCTAAAGAGAGCGACATCATCGATGACATCGCCAGTGGTGCTGAGGTTGATGATGGAGTTCTCCGGGAAGAGACCACAAGTGTTGTTATTGCAGTTGGGACCGGGAGCGTCATTGCAGGTGTTGCAGGTAAGGGACTCGGCGACGGAACACTCTATTGAGTTGCACTGCGCTGGACGGTAAGATGATGAGATGTAGTGATCGTCACAGTTTACCCACATGAAACCGCTTCCGATATCGACGAGGAGCTTAACGGGGGACGAGAGGTGTTCTTTGGTAAATGCTGGTGATGTATTGGAGGGTGGTGGGATCTTTTTCTGACAGGGAAAAACTAAGGTTTCATGGTTTTGTGTAGAGAGGGAGATGAAGAGAAAGAGTAGAGTGGAGAGGAGTAGTTCATGGTAGTGTTGAGAAGCCATTGAGTTGATGATGTTGTGAGGATGTTGGGCTGGATTTTATTGGCTTCATGAATTCATGCATGTGATTTTTTTATTTATTCATATATTAAAATGGATAGTATAATTTATTCATTTGCTAGCTGTTGTTGCAGAATCACATTGCAGAATAGTTGTATATTCTTGACCTTGGCTGGAGAGTGGAAATGAGAGTTGAAAATGTGTGAAATATGTGGAACATGGGTTATGCAATGAATTGGAACAAGTGGAACTGTGTCTTTGTTTATATCAAGTGGGGATTGTTAATTAATTGTCTTTTAATCGTTAAATAAAAGAGAATCAGCATACAAAGCGAATATTACTCTACAGTATCATGATGCCAGTGATTTCGAATCCGTATCTCTACCTATTTACTATCAAAATAAGAAAAACATTGTAAAATTAAAAAACTACTGCGTTAAGCAACGGTTCTCAACCGTACATATTATTATACTTTTTTCAAACTAGTTTTCAATAAATCTGCCCATTTATACTGATATTTAATTTTTCCCAACTTTTTGCATATTACAAAAATTCCATAATAATATTTTTAATTATCTTAATACAACCCAATATGTAGTTGCACACAACTAAAACTATATAATGCATGGAAGCATAATTCCATTCCATGCATGGTTCTTGCGGAGAATATGGCATAAATTTTTTCAATAATATGACATAAATTTATTAGCATAAAGTCATGCATCTGGCCAATGATGCAATGCTTATACTGTTGCGTAAAACTCCCTGTTATATTAATCTTAAAAACCTATTAGTATTAATAAAAAATTATTACTATTTAGAAAATAAAATTTACATATAAAAACATTTGATTTTGACTTGTATTAATTAAATAAAAATTTCCCTTCTAATACAATATTAAAAAAAACATTCTCACACTCTTATGTACTTAAATTAAAAACAAATATTTTAGTATTACAAAATTTAGTCTTCTATTTATATATGGTTGATTATTAATATTATAAATGTTTATAATTAATTTTATATACTAGGTAAATTCCCTTGCTTTGTGTTGGTTTTTCACAATTGTAATAATTTTGGGTATATATTTTTACTTATAGCACAATTTGTTTTCAAACTTTTCTCTTATTAGCCATAAATTTTCTCAATTAACAACTTGACCAATAGATAATAAATGAAAACCCAATACACTTGAAATAGTATTAAAGTAGTTACAAACTAAACAATAATATGCAGACAGAATTCTCGCAATATTGCATATAGATGACATATAATTAACAAATTATAATATCATACATTGAATATGTAAGAGAAACTGCAATGAAATAATGCCCAACACAAGAACAACCTAAAAAAACATTAAAATAAAAATAATATTTAGAAGAGAAATAAAAAGAAAAAATAAATGTAATTACACAATAATATATTTCCTAACTTTTCAACAACACATTGAAAGATTTTTTTTTTTAAACACATTGAAAGAATTAAAACAACCATTATTACTATTTTGAGCATTAAATCATGCAATCAATAAAGCACCCCTAAATTAATTATATTGTTCCTCTTCATTAAAATTTTTCTAATACACCATGTTTGGAAAGTCATTCAATTTTTGAAACTCCAACAACTTCTAACATTTGATTTTTCATATTTCGTTCTCAGCAATTTTTCTACATTATTTTAACACATTTAAATTTTCATTTATAACCTTATTTAATTTCCACAAAACCAAAAAATAATAAATATTCGTCATTAATGAAAGTATATGACCCACAAATTCTAGAGTCTATGATTAAATAACTCCATATATTTATTAAACAAAGACTGGGCGACCGGTGACCCAGAACCTAAACCACTCTAGACCTATGATTAGACAACTTATGTAATCAACCCTATGTAACCAACCTTGACCTATCTTAAACTGGCCAAAACTGATGAATTGTTGTGGTTTCTATGACTTGTCGAATTTTATTTTCTTGAATAAATTTTTCATTCCTTCATATTATTATATTTTATGTTAAAAACAAACAAGATGTAATTTTTGTAAACTAAAAATATTATAAAAAATACTGCTTAGTTTTTCTAATAACTACCATTAAGGCTTTTCTTTGTTAATTTTTTTGTTGTTAATTTATAATTAACATTACATAATTAACAATTTGTGGACTAAGAAATAATTTATAATTTTTAAAATAATATTTAAAAAATTTATTAACCTAGCACTTACCTAAATGACTAGATAATTGAATCATTTAACCTGAGAGCTAGAGCTTGAAAGACTTTGATGTTTAAATTGGTTTTAATAACTATACACCAAACAATACACAAACTGTTGATATACTTTATCTCTCAAAATAAAAATATTTTTTTTGATAGTTATAATTACTTTGAAATATATAATGAAACATGCATGTAATGCAAACAAATAAATGGAATTCAAGATTTCTAATTACTAATATCACATCTTAAACAAACAACGATTTAAATACAATAGGAGATGTTTTTACAAAAAATTTAAAATTTTTGTGAATCTCACTCAGAGAAGATTATACAACTACTTTAAACATATGCATAGACAATTTAAATAATTAAATATAAAAAAGTTGATAGGGGGTAGGTTTTGATTGACGCTTCAAGGGCGTTCATTTCGGGGAAGTGGAGGGAAGTGAGGGAAGTCGGGGGGTAGGGGATGTCAATGGGACCCGGCCTCGATGGTGAACCCAATTCCCGCCCGTCGGTCGGGGTCGAGAAATTTTTCGGGTCGAGGCGGGGGCCTGGGCCCGAGAAAAAAATTCCTCGTCGAGGGTGAGGCGTCGATGGGGATTATCCTCCCACCCACCCGAGCCCCCGAAATAGTAAATATTTAATTTAAATAAATAAAATTATTATTATTATTATTATTATTATAACAATTATTATTATTAAAAAAAACCTAGAATTCTAACCCCGGCATCAGGGTTAGAATTCCATTATTAAAAAAATCCTAAATTTTTAACTCTGGTGGCTGTGATTAGGCAGGAAAGCCACAATGTATTTTATTACTGATATTGATTCAGCAGAAAACTGTTTGATTGATTATTGCTTTTTGATGACATAATTTAATTACAGGTTGATGAATGCCATGTTTACAATGATATATCAGATGAATGCTTATCCTGTTTTAGATAAGAAGTCTTGAATTTATTAGATTTTAATTTGCTGATGAATGTTCATTGAAGAGATTTGCATTTCCAGTTGATTTTTGTGTTTTCATTGATTCCTTTGAACTATTGAATGTTTTATTTTTTTATATATTATTTGACTTGTCTAACATGATTTTGCTTTTGCTTTTTAGGGTGTTTTTTTTTCGCCAAGTAGAGTTGTTGAATTTTCATTGAGTTATGGAAAATTTATAATATAATATAAATTTCATATTAAATAATAATAATTTAATTTATTAATCGGGGTCGGGAATCCCCAAACAAAAAAAAAATCCCCGCATGGAAGGGGATGAGGACGGGGACGGGGACAGGGAAAAAAATTCCTCGTATTCAATTTCAGGCCTAGGTCAAGGATGGGTGTAGAAAATCTAGGCAGGGCCTCAGAATATGTCCTCCGGTGAATCCCCGCCCAATTCACACTTCTCTATTTCTGGACAAAAAACACTAGAAGTGTGGGGAAATCAAACTACTTCCCTCCACTTCTCTCTTCTTTCAAAATGAACTCCCCCATGATAACCACGGTATTACACAACCAAATATTGCTATTTATCTTTTCTAGTTTTGTTTTAAATGTAAGAAATTTTTTTATTATGTATATCATTTGTTTTAAATTTGAAACTTCAAAAAATCTGTCATATTGAAATTAGTAAAACAATATAAAGTGCTTGGAAAGTTTGGTCCTGTTTTTTATGAATAACCTTATTTGACTTGGATTAAAAATTCTCTGATCTACTTGGTTCTATTTGTATGGAAATTTCACCGTGATATTTTCCATTATCAATTATTATTATCTTTTTATTAGAGCATGATCATGTGTTTTTGTTAAGTTTTTTTTAATAGATAAAGCATTCATGTGATTGTATTTTATGCAAAGCGCCAGCCTTTCGTAGAATGGGCACATGCTCCCAACCTTGTGTGTAACGTGGAAATTAGTAAAACAATATAAAGTGCTTGGAAAGTGTACTGAGCAATGAATTGGAATTAATGAGCCTAGTATTTGTTTATCTCAAGAGGATTGTTAGATTATTTCTTTAATATTAAAGAAGCCAATAGTGCCATTGTTTTTCTGAACTTTGATTTTTCGAAATTTTTTTAATATAATTCTATAGAAAGCGATTATCCAAATGTTAGAAAACCATATTTCATTTATATTTATGAGCATTTTATTTTAACATGTTTGCTATATAAAGATTTTAGATTGGAGTATAACCATATTACAAAACTCAATTCCTAAACTATGTTTTATCTCTGATTTGCTAGTAATTGCTAGTCCATGCTGTTTTGGAGCTTGGATGAGTAGCTGCTGTTCGGCTACAAGGCCTAGATCAAAGCTACTGCAAAATCACTGTTAAGAAGAGAAAAACAAAGGGTTGGAAATTGGAATTCAATTAACCCATCTCTTCACATCACACAATTCAAAAAATAATATTTATAAGGTTACAAGAAATAACAACCACACGAACAAAAGCACACATATCCCAATAGGTCTCACTAACATATATTATTAACAATGCATAACATCATAACACTTATTTGGCCGCAACCAAGGTAGTCGGGGACTCGGGACCGAAGCCCGGACCGGTTGAACCGAGAAAAACCCGGGAGCACTACAAAAATTCTCGTTTAGAAACAGATGTTTTTCAGTTTCTAATCCGTTCGCTAAAGTGAATTAGCAGCGAATTGAAAACGAATTTCTGTTCGAATACCCTTGTTTCTAATTTAAATAAAGCGGAAAAAATATTCCATTTTCTAAATTTAGAAAGCAGTTGGAAACGAAAAGCATTATATTTCTAATTTTTGAAAAAAATTAAAAGCGGAATAAGATGTGTTGCTATCCGATTCGAAAGTTACAAAAATAGAAACGTATTCCAAACAGAATATTTTCTATTTTATTTTTGTTCCTAATCCGTTCCTAAAGTTTTTTTAAAATTAAAAAACAATATTCAAACAAATAAGACCGTTTCTAATCCGTTTCTAACATTTAAGTCAACAAAATAAAATAAAAATTATATCCCTAATTTTTTTAAAAAACCTGCTACATAAATTTTTAACCTAGAACACCAACAAATAAGATAAACTCATCAATTCATACAAAAAGAAATATTTAAGTATATATGTTTAACACAAAATAATAAGTATACGACAAATACAATCGTGATAATGATTTTTCAAATTCACTAACAATTACCAATTTAAGTACTAACGAAGCAATAATATTTGAATGATGTAGATGACATAATACTTATGCACAAATAATCTCTAGGTTTTGTGAGGATAAAATTAACGTTACAATTTATTTATCCTCACAAACAACATCAATATTTATTTTTACCAACATGTTAAGGGATTTACAAATTCAATAAATATTACAAATATAAGCAAACAAATTTATTTTAAATATTATATAAATCTTATATAATATAATAATAATAATAATAATAATAATAATAATAATAATAATAATAATAATAATAATAATATAAAAGATTATTAAAAAAATTTTAAAAAAAAGAGTTTACATATAAATAAACAATGTGCCCTAGATAAGGGCCACACTCCCATCACTCTTTTTCTCCTGCTTTTCCAAAACATACTTTGTGGGTCAACAAAGGCCTTTACCAAAAGGCACAAACATCTTGCTGGTGTTGCCCTTTGCCTTCTTTTCATGAGCATCCACACAAAAATCCAATGCCATAAAGTTTGTGAGGAATTTTATTTGCATGGCCAGACACCACTCATCCACTTTGTAGGCCTATATAGTATATAAAAACATTTTTTTTTCTTTATTAATTTAATAATAATAATTATTAATAGTATATATATTTTTTTAAAGTACCTGAGTGTTCAGCACCTGTAGTAGTAGGCCAGGTTATCTATGCACATCTATATCACAACTTTGGCATGAGAAGATTGCATGTTGTGTGTGGGTTGGATCACTTGGAAATCACTTTGGTGGTGGACTTCCATTCTTTTGGTCAATAGATTCAATTGCAAACCCTGTCCATGCATAAATGAGAAACTCATATATGAATGAAAATGTTTTAATGGATGATGCTAGTGAAGATATACAATTGGAACAAAAAATTAATATAACAAAAGTGATGTGGTCTTTTTGTAGGTGTGAAAAAACTTTTTGCAACCTTGAAATTTGGGTTCAAGCAAACAATCATGGATGATTCTATAATGATATCAACATTGACTTTTAAGACAAGCTACTTTCGTCCCTTAATTATCTATCATCAAACATACTCATATATACATAAATATATATATATATATATATCTTAATAGCATAAGATAGGTGCAATAGTCTAAACTCATGTAGACAGAGGTAGTTCTGTAGTCTCTTCAAAAAGAAAGTGATAGATATAGATAGGAAGAAAATTAAGATGGCTTAGGATTATGTTTATCTAACACTGTTGGACTTGTGCATGGCTTTGAAAAAATTCATATCCAACTTACATCTATCATATCTCCAAGAACTGATAACTGATGCTGGGTAACAAGCGTACCTATTTATGACATCTCATTATTGCATTTCATTTTGCAATAGAAGAGTTTGATGATAGTGTGAACTTGAGACTTAATTTGGTATTCAGTGCTTGGGAATTAATTAACTTACAGCAGCTAGTGGAGAAATGCCTCTCTTCCATGTGCATCTTGAAGATTTTCTCGGACAACCTGAACAGGTTTCAGTAAGAAAAGTTGATTAAGATTGAGCAAGATAGTTTCATTGCATGATTCAGATCAGTGTAAGACTACTTTGCCTCATCAAATATTATAATGAAAAGAAGATGGAAAAATAAAACAGCAATGAAGAACCAGCTGACAACCTTTGTTCTCTACGTAGAAGATTTAAGATTTATTGTTATTAACTGATATATTTAACTGAGACTTGAACTTTGCAGATGGCATTCTTCTAGAAGGAATTCTTATCATGTATGAATTGCACAACTTTTTGTGCCCCATCTTATTCCTGATGTACTCTTTCTGGATACCCCAAATTATCACCAATGTCATTCGGGATACAAGAAAACCATTGCATCCTCATTATATATTAGGCATGACCCTCACAAGACTTGCAATTCCACTCTACATATTTGGATGCCCGAGTAACTTCATGCGTATTGAGGTCAATCAAAGCTGGTGTATATTTTTGGGAGTCTTCATGGGATTGCAGGCATCTATTCTTTTCCTTCAGCATTATTTTGGTTCTCGTTGGTTCATTCCACGGTAGGTTAGAACCTTATATAATTTGCATATATAAGTTGAAGGACGGATAATTTATTTATATTGCACTCACCATGGCTGGAAATTCCCACATGAAAGTGTGCTTGCTTTTGACAACAACATGATGGATAATTTGCCTTAAAAGTTCTTTGAGAGGGTTAAAAATAATTGTGACAATTCTTACTTCATAGCTTAGAGAGGCACTATGCATGATGTCATGGAAAAATATATTTCAGAGATTATCATAACTCATCCCAAGTATTTTGTGAAAAATAAAAAATTCCAACCAGTGATATAGTTGCATCCTCTGCACCTCCAACCAGTGAAACCAGTGTAAAACATATATGTCACTTTTCCATGAATGATTCTCTTTCTTTTTTTATTTTCATGCACAATACATACGAATCTGGAAGTGGAAAAAAAAAATCTTGGTTAGCATATTCTGAGTTGTATGTAAAACATCAGCTCTCCAGGTGGAGATCAATGCCTCCGAGCTATCACTAATTACATGCCATAAATAAAAGTATATATAAGGTTGATAATGCATTTGGGCAAGAATGGACATGCTTGGACCTAAAAATCCAACCAAGCTATCTATGCAAAATAGTCAAAACAACAAGTAAAGATCATTGGTTTAAGACAATAATTGCAAGATCTACGTCGATTCTAATTTTATCACAAGACAGTCCATATACAGAAGAAGCTATTGACTGAACATGCCGAATATGAGAAAAGGAAAACGTACAAGTAGCACAAGCATAAGATTTCAAAGTTATTTGCTTTTGGAAAACCATAATGATTCAGAATTTTCAGTAAACCACAAAATTCTCTATGATATTGATCAACAAGCATGCCTTTAAAACAATATAAGTCATAAAGATGAATATAATGCACAAGGCAAGAAGACACATACTCGGCCAAGCAATCAATTCTACATATTACGCAACAACTAAAGATAATTGGTTTTAGATAACGACAGTGAGATCTTCATTGGTTCCAATTTCATCACACAACAATCTTTAGACAAAAGAAGCAATTAACTGAGCACCCCAATTACGAATATAAGGAGAAAAGGAGCATGTACAAATAGCACAAGCATTAGATGTAAAACAGTAAAAGACCTAAGAAGCCTATAATACAAGAGGCAAGAATGAACATACTCGGCCCCAGAAACTCAACCAAGCTATCCGCGCACAGCTTCTGCAGTTCCTTTTTGGGCTTGTCATTCCTCAGCAATGCCACCACATACTCAGCCAGAATAACAGGATCAGCCTTAGTTCTATCAAAAGGAAAAACAAATAATCATCAGAAGAGCATTACCAATACCCAAATTTCAATATATCCACGAATAGAAAATATACTAAAATAAGAAACAAACCAGCAACCAAGAATTCTACAATAGTACTAATCACATCAACTCTAGCTATTTAAGCTCAGAGAAACTGGTATCTAATTAGGTTTTCAATCCATCAAACAACTTGAGAGGAAAAAGGCAGGGTGGGAACTAGGATTCTCAGCTCTTCAATAGAGAAATCAAGCACTAGGAATGAGAACCCTAAAATTCCCTCAATGATCGAACTCCTCAAAGATACTAGAGCTAGAGCCTAACTCGAAAAATCAAAATCAAAGCATTGAAGAAGAAGAATAAGAAGAATAAGTACCGAGCTAGAGCCTCCGGATCGGAAGGGAACCAAGTGCTCCGAAGCGCAGCCCGACGATCAGCGGATCCAAACCCCGTCTGCACCCCGACGAAGCCCAGCAGCTTCGGCCGATCCTCCAACCCAGCACCGCCACCAACGCTAGATCTCGACCGGAAGCTCCTAAGCGTGTCCTCAGCTCTCCCACACCGGAACACCGAAACCTGCACAGTCCGCGGGGGCCGAAGGAGCACGACAATGGCGAAGACGATCCCGATGGCACCGACAAAGAAGAACACGCCGGAGATAAGCAAGGAGAGGGAGATGCGCGGCGGCGGCGGCACGGCGGCGGGGATACTTCGAGGGATCGATTGAAGAGCGGCAAAATGAAGAAGAGAAGCAAGCTTTACTTGTATTTTCCACCACACGGCAAAATCAATGGACGAGATTTGCTGGGATTTCATCGGAGGAAACAAGACCGTTCGATAGGAGTCATTCTGAGATGACCTGAGTTCATTCCAACCTTATTATTCTTCATTAATTAATGAGAAGAGATTTTTATTTGACATAAGATTAAAATTGATTTTTATTTAACCTTATTAATCAAATCAAACAGTTTTTTAAATTTATTTATTTATATATAATTTTGCACATGATTTTATAAGACTCTATGAAAGAAAAACTAAAGTTTATCAAATATGATAAATTTTAGCCTAAACTAATTATAATCATTTCAAATATTTCAATACTTCGATATAAATAATTTCTCATGTGAACTGGATTGAATAAGTATTAATTATTTGAGATGATAACATGACGTTAATAGCAAGTAATAATATATTAATTTTTAAATCCAGTCTCTTTTAATTAGAAATGATATTTGAATAATATATTAATTTTTAAATCCATTTCAGTCCTTTCTAATAGAAACGGATTAAAGCGAATATTTTTTTAATATTTAATGATATTTAAATAATATATTAACTTTTTAAATCCGTTTTTAGTCATTTTTATTAGAAACGGATTCGAAACGGATATTTTTTTAATATTTAATATTATTTAAATAATATATTAATTTTTAAATCCGTTTCTAGTCCCTTTCTAATAGAAACGGATTAGAAACGGATATTTTTTAATATTTAATGATATTTAAATAATATATTAACTTTTAAATCCGTTTGTAGTCCCTTTTTATTAGAAATGGATTAAAAACGGATATTTTTTTAATATTTAATATTATTTAAATAATATATTAATTTTTAAATCCGTTTCTAGTCCCTTTCTAATAGAAACGGATTAGAAACGGATATTTTTTAAAATTTTAATAAATCATATTTTTAAATGTCCGTTTGTAAGTCGTTATTATTAAAATCATATTTAAAACGATTGTTATTCAGTTGCTAATCTGTTGCAGAGTTCAAACAGAATAAATTCAGTTTCTAATATTACGTCTTTTTAAATTAGTAACTTTTCTTGTGAGTGAGGCAAGCCCATGTAGGGTCGGTTCGAGATACTCCATTGAATAGGGGCATGGAAAAAGCCGGTGTTAACCCGGTGACCTCAGCGGTTCAACGGAAACCCAGGTTGATTTGGTCCGATCAGCGGGGGACACTAATGTGAGGATTTTTTTAACAATATTTAATACTTTATTATTATTTTCTCATTAAAAACCACAAAATCATTTATATTTATTAATATAAATTTTCAATTTATAATCTATCTTTCAAGGGCAATTACAATATATATATCATAAACATAACAACAAAAATTAACATTTAAAAATAAAACCCATTAATATGTTATGGTAAATACTTTATAAAAATTTATTTTATTGAAGAAAATAAAATAATAAATGAGTATAATTTTATTATAAAATATAAAAATAAAATATTCTAACTAAATAAAAAATATAAGAAAATTTAAAAAAAAATGAAACTCAATTGAGATCAGGTAAGTTATATAATTTATTGATAAAATGTATATCCATATAAAAGAATAAGGATTAGTGAATTAAATTTTTATCTATTCTAACAAAATCAACCAATAAATAAATAAATAACACTGAGAGAAGTTCAATAATTATATATTAATATATTAAATTTGTAAATATTTAAAAAGGGTAAAAATAAATGACATAATTAAGAAATACTAGTATATATAAAGTCAGTTATCAATTTAAATATCAAAATTTAGTAGTTTTTTATATTATAATTGTTATTTTAATATTATATTTGCTCGTTATTAATTATTATAATATTTTTTTATATTTTATTATTGACTCTGGTTTAACTCGGTCGAACCTATTGACCCCTGGCTTAACTGGGTCAATGCTCAGGCCGAGTTTGACAACTTTGGCGGCAACAATGATGGCAAAAACAAACATTAAAAAAAAAAAATAAATGGACAAGAGAAATGACGTGGATGACAATAACGAAATCTCGCTGAAGTTCTATGTAACATTCAGCGATACTCATCTTGAATAAAAAAGGTTTCACTGATATAAATGAAAATCCCTTTTGAATCACTGAAAATGAAAGAACATTGAGATCAGCATGGGTTGAAATTAAAAAAATCATGCATCATTAAAAGTAACTTCTATCAAAGGAGATCTACACATTTATTGAATTGAATACCTCTTCAGGCACTTCCCAGTAAACCCAACTAACACAAATCCAGAGCTTTCAAGGAACCCTTATTTAGAATTTAAAACAAACCATTGACATGATAACACAAGCAATGATCACCCGTGACCATCATCATCACACCTCATACTCCTAAATCAAAGGCTTGGAACCAAAATAAAAGTTTGCACAAGTTGTTTGTCGAAACAGCAGAGAAGAACTAAACCGAAGAACGGAAGTAGCCAAATCAAACTCAAGAAGTTATTCTCCAGTTGATGCCCACCAATCACAATCGAAGTACGAGGGCTCAATCCTCCATCAACCAAACCCAAGCACACCACTCCTTTCTCCTTCACCTCCACCATTGAGTTAGCTCCGAACACCCTCCAATAAACATCCTCACTGCCCAAAACCAGGTCAATAATTGGCACGCCAACCTTAGTGCTCTTCATGCTCTCAGAGCTAAAGCAAGTCTTGAATGGTTCCACTGGTGCTACACTCTTCATCTTCTTAGCTTTAGCTTCTTTCTTGAATGCCATGGTGACTGCCTTGTAGATGCTTGTCTCCATAGTGGTGAACGGCGTCACTGTGCTTATCTTTGTTCCGCCAACTCCTTTGTCATCTATGTCCAGCAAAGTTGTGTTTATCTTCACTGCTTTTGCCGTTGATCTTTATGGAACTAACGCCAATGAAATACTCAGACGAAGCTTCTCCTGGGAAGGAGAATGCTATAGTGCTCACCGGATTAGTAATAAGTGGTGTTCTCATGAGAAAGCTTGAAACATCAATACCAGGGGCGAGCTTGTAATTGCCTCCATTACCAACAAATATGAAACCATTTGAGGATGGAGATGAAGAAAGACACAGTGCGAACTGTGGATGAATGTTGAAAACTGATGACAACTGAGTAGGGATGGCGATCTTGGTCCGGCCAAAGCCAGCAACACCATCAACACCACTAGCCAAACCATCTCGCAAGATATTTGCTCCACAGGAGAAAAGGAAGTGAGGAACTGTGGCAAAGTTGCCGTGAATGGACCTAAAGAGAACGACATCATCGATGAGATCGTCGCCTTCGAGGATTACGTGGCTGATGGGGTTCTGCACATAGAGACCACAAGTGTTGTTATTGCAGTTGGGGCGGGGAGTGCCATCGCAGGTGTTGCAGGTGGTGGGCCCGGCGAGGACACATTGGGTGGAGTTGCACCTCGCCGGACGGTAAGACGATGAGACGTAGTTATCTTCACAGATTACCCATATGAAGCCGTTTCCGATGTCGACGAGGAGCCTGACGGGGACTAGAGGTGTTCTTTGGTAAATGCCGGTGATGTATTGGAGGGTGGTGGGATCTTTTCTTACAGGAAAAACTAGGGTTTCATGGCTTTGAGTGGAGAGGGAGATGGAGAGGAAGAGTAGAGTGGAGAGGAACACGAGTTCATGGTAGTGCTGAGAAGCCATTGAGTTGAAGATGTTGACGTGACGATGTTGTGAGGGTCTTGGGCTGAATTTTATTGGCATCAGGGATTCAAGCATGTGATTTTGTATGCATGTTTAAAGTGGATAATATAACTATTCATTTGCCAGCTGTTTGTGGGGAACCACACTTCTGTGGAATGGTTGTATGTTGTTGACCTTGACTCAAAAGTGGACATGAGAGTTGAAACTGTATAAAATATTTGGAACGTGTGTTGTGCAATGAATTGGATAAGTTGAACAATTGGGATTATTAAATTGTCCTTTAATCGGTAAATATTACATGGTGAACAAGCATGCAAAAAAATGCAAAGCAAGACCATCATCTGATTGAATTAAGTTTGCTTAAATTTGGTTAATTTTATGAAACATTAAAAAATAAATGTCGATTATGTTTCTCTCCAACTCCTCTTGACTCTTGGCGTTTCATTAACCAAAGGTTTATTCAGTTTCTAATTTAAACCTTATATATATATGTGTACCAAAAGAATGAAAATAATAAGAATGAGAAAGAGAACTTCTACTACTTTATCTTTGCTCTATATTTGTTTTGCTATATTATATAGTTTTATAACATTGTTTGTCTTGCTATATTATATAGTTTTATAACACGTTATCAGCACGAAGCTTTAACTAAGCTCTGACAAATCCAATTTCTCGGCAAATCCTTTTCACGTAAGTACACAAACATTTTTTTGTCATGTCAAATCTTGCAAAACTTGATTTTGTTGCCCTTGACATTTCGGGAAAAAATTATTTGCCATGGGTGCTTAATGCTGAAATACATTTGAATGCTAATGGACTTGGAGAAACTATCAAGGATGGTTATCAAGAATCCTTACAAAACCGCGCAAATGCAATGATTTTCCTCCGACATCATTTGCACGAGGATTTAAAAATTGAATATTTAATTGTAAAAGATCCACTTGAATTGTGGAAAAATTTGGAGGAAAGGTATAACCACCAGAAGATGATAATTTTACCGAAAGCTCGTTATGATTAGATGCATTTACGATTACCAGATTTCAAAATAGTAAGTGAATATAATTCAACCATATTTCGAATCAGTTCTCGATTGAAATTATGCGGAGAGAGGATTGTTGATTCTGATATGCTAGAGAAAACATTCTCTACTTTTCATGCCTCGAATATGCTCCTGCAGCAGCAATATAGAGAGAAAGGGTTCACAAAATATTCTGATTTGATTTCATGTTTGCTTATGGCTAAACAAAACAATGAACTACTAATGAAAAATCATGAATCTCGTCCTACTGGCTCTGCTCCATTCCATGAAGTGAATGCGATGACATACGAAAACTCCAAAAGAGGATGTGGTCGAACCTATGGCCGGTGGTTGTGGCCGTGGAAGAGGCCGTGGTTGGAATAAATATCGAGAAAAAAATCATGATGATAATAAAGATGCATCTTACCACCAAAAAGTGGACAAATTATGAAGAAAAAAATAATTTAAAAGGTAAAAAAAGGATCAAGTAACAAATCGGAAAAATATATGGTATCGATGTGGTGTACTAAGAGGCAGTGGCGTGCACAGTCAGTACACCAAAGGCACCTTGTCAATCTCTATCAAGCATCAATAAAAGAGAAAAAAATGTCGAAAGCAAATTTTATATACCAAAAATGATGACTTCAACAATAACTCTCTTGTGGGTATGTCAGTCACATTTAGATGTTCTTGATCTTCTTGAAGATTCTCAGTTTAATGGTGGCAACTGAATTGACACCATAATTGTATTTTTTCCCCCTATGCATTTTGTTTTAATTAATCTATGCATGTTTGATCTTGTTCTTACCCATTATAATACTTATTTACTTTTATTTATTTTGTGAAGAATATATGGATACTACCAAATCCATTGTTAGATTTGACATCAAAGATGAGAATGTATGCCTTGTTGATAGTGCAACAACGCACTCAATATTTAAAAGAAAAAAAATATTTTTCCCATTTAATAATGGGTAAAACCAATGTCAATACAATATCGGGTAGTATAAATTTGATTGAAGGCTCCGGAAGAGCAAATATATTGTTTCCTAGAGAAACAAAATTTATTATAACTAATGCATTATATTCTCCAATGTCCCACCGAAACTTATTAAGTTTTAAATATATACGTCTCAATGGGTATCACATAGAGACGTCAAATATGGGAAATCTTGAATATTTACACATTCTTTATTGTTACTCGAGTAATAACCATGTATTGGGCGGCGCATTCTCATCGGCCTTTATTATACATATATTCGAGACAATTGAGGCAAAATGCTATACGTAAAACCAGAAGTTGACTAACTCAAATGAATTTATTTTATGGCATGATCGGTTAGGCCATCGTGGATCAATAATGATGCGAAAGTACTTAAAAACTCATATGGACATCCATTAAGAACTTGAAGATTCTTCAATCAAATGAATTTTCATGTCCAGCATGCTCTCAAGGCAAATTTATTATCAGGCCATCCACAAATAAAATTGGAACTGAATTTCCTATGTTTTTAGAGAGAATTCATGGTGATATATGTGGACCAATTCATCCACAATGTGGTCCATTTAAATATTTTATGGTTTTAATTGACGCATCAACGAGATGGTCACATGTTTGCCTATTATCAACTAGAAACCTGGCGTTTCTTAGGTTGTTGGCTCAAATTATTTGATTACAAGCACATTTCACTGATCATGCAATTAAAACAATATGGCTTGATAATGCTGGTGAATTTACATCTTAAGCATTTGATGACTATTGCATGTCCATTGAAATAAATGTTGAACATCTTGTTGCTCATGTTCATACACAAAATGGCTTGGCAGAATCATTAATTAAGCGGCTCCAGTTGATTGCTAGGTCGTTATTAATGAAAACAAAGCTTTCGATCTATGCTTGGGGACATGCAATTTTACATGCCGCATCACTTGTGCGCATAAGGCCAACAAGTTATCAAAAATTCTCACACCTTCAATTGGTTTCTGGGCAAGAACCAAATATAACTCATTTGAGAATTTTTGGGTGTGGAGTATACGTCCCAATTGCTCCACCACAAAGAACTAAAATGGGACCTCAAACGAGATAACGAATATATATTGGATATGAATCTCCTTCTATTATTAAATATCTTAAGCCGTTGGCGGGGATGTTTTTCACGACTAGATTTGTTGTGCAGTCATTTTGATGAGGCAGTTTTTCCAACATTAGGGGCGAAAAATGGAAAGATGAAAATGTTGAAAAAGAAATTACATGGAATGCTTTCGAGTTTAAATAATTTTTGATCCTTTCACAAAACAATGTGAGCTGGAAGTTCACAGAATAGTCATTTACAGCGAGTTGCAAATCAACTACACGATGCGTTCTACGATCAAAAAGAATAACAAAAATCACATGTGCTTCGCAGAAAATGGCCCTATTAGAATTAATGTCCCAGAAGAACCTCTTATAACAAATGAATCTAAATTACGCCTGAAGCGTGGAAGACCAGCTGGTTCAAAAGATAAAAATCCTCGAAAGAAAAGGGAACAAAAGATCATAAAGAAAATGCAGATAAAATAAACATTGAAATAAATAATAGGAAACTTCCAGAAGAAGTTCAAAATCCTTAGGAAAATCAGGAAATTTCCATAAATTATGTCTTAAATGGGAAAAAATGGGACAGAAATGAAACAATTATTGACAATATCTTTGTATATAATATCGCAATTGATCTTTTGAAAGATAAGGATTATGAGCCTAAATCTATTGAGGAATGCCGAAAAAGAAATGATTGGCCAGAAAGAAAAAATGCAATACATGCAGAATTAAACTGTCTCACAAAACGAGGAATTTTGGATCCATAACTAAAACACCTACAGATGTTAAACCAGTTGGTTACAAATGGGTATTTGTGCGAAAACAAAATGAGAAAAATAAAATTGTTAGATATAAAGCAAGGCTCATTGCACAAGGGTTTTCGCAAAGACCTTGTATTGACTATGAAGAAACGTACTCCCCTGTAATAGATACAATCACGTTTCATTATCTAATTAGTCTTGTAGTACATGAAAAATTACATATGCAATTAATAGATGTTGTTACTACATAGTTATATGGCCATCTAGATAATAATATATATGAAAGTCCCAGAAGGAGCTAAGATCCTTGAAGCATACAATTCGAATTCCCAGGACATGTATTCAATTAAATTACAAAGATCTTTGTATGTTTTGAAACAATTTGGGCTTATGTGGTATCATCGACTTAGTGAATATTTCTTAAAAAAAAGGCATAAGAATGACCCTATTTGCCCATGTGTGTTCATCAAGAAATCCGAAAAGGGATACATGATAATTGGGGTATATGTTGATGATTTAAATATAATTGGAACTTCTGAAGAGCTTCCAAATACCGTTAATTATTTAAAGAAAGAATTTGAAATAAAAAGATCTTGGGAGAACAAAAATTTTGTCTCGGGTGCATTTTCAAGCACTTAGAGTGGTGTTTTTATCCACCAATTCACATATCTGAGAAAGGGTTTTTACAATGATTTAATCTGGATAAAAGCATATCCATTAACAAGCCCTATGGTTGTTCGATCCCTTGATATTCATAAAGACCCCTTTTAGAGCCTCAAGAAGATAATAAAGAATTACTTGATACTTTGAAGTACCATATCTTGAGTACAATTGGTGCCTTGATGTATCTTGCTAATTGTACTTGGCGAGATATAGCTTTTTGCTATAAATTTATTATCAAGATACAGTTCTGCACCAACACGGAGACATTGGAATGCTATTAAAAATATACTACATTATTTTCGAGGAACAATCGATATGGGATTATTTTATACATATGAATCAAAAAGACAATTAGTTGGATATGCAGATGCGGGGTATTTATCTGACCTACATAAAAACTCCGATCATAAAGCGATTATGTGTTTACACATGGGGAGCGACCATATCATGGTGTTCTATGAAACAAACTATAAATTGCTACTTCTTCAAATCATGCGAAATACTTGCAATTCATGAAGCAAAGTCGTGAATGTGTTTAGTTAAGATCAATGACACACCATATTCAAGAAAAATTATAGTTTGTTGTCCCGGAAGGGACCATCCAACAATATTATATGAAGATAATGCAGCTTGTATAGCTCAATTGAAAGGAGGATACATCAAAGGTAACAAAACAAAATATATATCACCGAAGTTATTTTTCACACATGATCTTGAGAAAAATTGTGATATCTATATTCAGAAAATACAATCCAGTGAAAATCCTGCAGGTTTATTCGCTAAGGCATTACCCACATCAACTTTTGAAAAGTTTGTTCACAAGATTGGGATGCGTCGCCTCAAGGATCTTCAATAATTAATGTTCTCTTCAAGGGGAGTCATATACGCGCTGTACTCTTTTTCCTTCTTCATGGTTTTGTCCTACTGGGTTTTCCTGACAAGGTTTTAATGAGGTAGTAGATGAAGCGTATATCAGGAAAGTTGTACTCTTTTTGCTTCACTAGGATTTTTTCCCACTAGGTTTTTTTTCTAGTAAGATTTTAACGAGGCAATTCCTATATAACAGACATTCAAGGGGGAGTGTTATAAAATATTAAAAAATAAATGTCTATCATGTTTCTCTCAACTCCTCTTAACTCTTGGTGTTTCATTTGCCAAAGGTTTGTTCAATTTCTAATTTAAACCTTATATATATGTGTGTACCAAAAGAATGAAAATAATAAGAACGAGAAAGAGAACTTCCACTACTTTATCTTTGCTCTATATTTGTCTTGCTATATTATATAGTTTTATAACATTGTTTGTCTTGCTATATTATATAGTTTTATAACAGTTAATTATTATTATTATTTGACAAAGTGGTTGAGCCATGTATCTCGGACATACGCATCATCGAAAATTGGTTGTCTCACCTGGCGGACATGTGGATTAGGCTCCAAATATGTTCGCACATTCAAGAGTATTTTGATAATTATAAATATGGACAATTAAGAGTGTTTTTTTTTTATGATTATGGATAAATCATAAATTGAATCTTTGTCTTTTTTAAAATAGGGAGGGAAATAAAATGCTTCTCAATCAGTATTGAACTTTTCGGTGATGGGTTACCTATGGAAAGTGCCTTCCTAAAGCTTGAATATAATTTATTAGAGAATTTGTTAAGGTAGCTCAAAAACAGTCGTTCTGGACAAGATTTCTCTTTTCTCTAAGAATTTTGAGACAAATTTGATCACTCCCCCACTTGATCTTGCGGAGGTGGGAATGGAATGGTGGCAAGGAGCCCCTAGGCCCGCTCTTAGGGCAGCGCAAATAGTGGGCCTGTCTTGGGCTAAGATTGTCGGAACACAGTGCTGATTTGCAATTTGAATCAACTCCTTTGTTCCACCAAAAAACATTTTGAGAAATTGAAAACAATCACGAAGGACCCTTGTCTATGTTGATGATGATCGTTGGAAATAGACCTTCTGACTTCAAATCGTCCTTATATGGTAAGTTTCTTAGCAAGGTTCTACCCCTTAACCAAGCAAAGCTTACCTTAGTTGATACTTGGAAGTGACATGAAGCCTTCACCATTGTAGACCTACCAAATATATAGTTTCTTGATAAATGCATAATTGACAATATTTTTATATAATTTGTCTATGATTAATTGGCATGGATTGAAGTATTCATTTGGATGACGATTCTTAATATGGTGTAAAAATTGATTCCGGGTCATGATCAATTCATAATGAGCCGAAGGGAGGGAAAAAAAAAAAGCAATTTCGAAGCAAAACAAGGAAGAAAGAGCTCTCTCCACATCAAGAACAAGAGAACAAGCCAAACAAAACATATTACAGTCCCTTTACGGCCTTAAGCCTAATCCAGATAACCTTACGGGCATACTTATGCCTGTACATAGGAGCATAACTACGAAACAAAAGGCCTCAAGGGCGAGACTTACCCCCGTAAGACGAAACATAAGGTTCATCCAAGGGAGTTTACAAGAAGGACATACGCAGGTAAAGGAGATCACAAGCACAGTTCAGAGAAGCTTACAGTCCAACATTTATAGCCATAAGATGGACTATAAAGCTAAGATAGAAGACCTTACAAGTAAAGCTTAATTACAACCATAATATACTTGTACGGGACTCGGCTCATCATCTCTAGCTCTTTGCAGTCTTGTTCTTACACCCGTAAGTCATCTGTAAGGGGTTAGGTATAGAAGATTTTATTGAGGGTTTTGGGGGACTTTCTAGCGGCTAAGCAAGTGAAGGAGTGAAGAAAGAACCCCATGTCTTTCTCTGGCAATTAAATGAGTTGGAGAGCTTCATCAATGATCTAGGGCCTCATTAGAGCCGTTGAGGTGAGTTCTTAGTGGCATTTGTGGAAGATTTGTTAAAGATCCATCGCCAATCTGAGGCGAGGAAGTTTAGAAGGAGTTTTAATATTTACATTTACTTTCCTCATCTTGATTGGATTGTATGATTGTTCTCCATTAATGGAGAACTAAACTTCACGGGGTTTGGGCGTAGGTAGAACCTAGGGTTTACTTGTTGATGACATTGGTTGCAGACTTTCAATCTTGTATTGATATTTCTATTGCAATATCATGTTGTTGAATTCAATCGTGTGTTTAACTTGTCTTGAACTCTATCGTAGCGAGGAACGACAATTTCATGTTTGATGTATGCGAGTGATGAAGTGAGAGATCCACTGTGTATAGACATTCCACGATTGAAGGGGAATGCAAGTCCGCCTAGATATAGGTACTTTAGGATTGAGATTTCTCTCCTTATATTCTTCCTGAGTAAATTAACATTGAGATTTCTCTTTTTTTGGTGTAACTATTTGTTAACCCGGAGTTTAATACTCAACCAAATATTGTAATATATTTTTTTGCCTTTGGTTATCACTTGTTTTTAATTTCAATATAAAAATTATTTATTACAAACAATCAGCCATTTTAAATTAATAAAAATCAAACCAGAACCAAATCAATGTAATGTCCTCAAGATAGTATCTTTATTATAGCCATTTCGCCATTTTAATCCCTTTATTATAAAAGTTACCAATTTCGTCCTTTTATTTTATTTTCACAAGTCCCTCATCACCAAACCGCCATTGGCTTCTCCATTACATTCTATTGATATGGTTTAAAATATTAATAAAAAAATAACAAAATATTATAAAATTATTAAAAATTGTAAAATTATTAAAACTATAAAATATTTAAAAATTTATTAAAATTTATTAAAAAATTTAAAAATTATTAAAAATTATTTTAAAAAATCAAAGGACTACCATGTACCATGCCACATGTTGCCACATCATTTCAGATCCATGTATAAAACAACCCAAACCTCAAACTCCAAACCCTAAACCAATTTCCCAGCATATCTTCTCTAACCCTTATCCCATTGGCACCACATAATTGGAGAAAATCGGGATTAGGTTCTAGAAACTTGGCTGGGAAGTTTGTTAAGGATTTCAAGTTTTATAATTTTAAATATTTTTTTATTTTTTAACTTTTTAATATATTTTTATAATTTTAATATTTTTATAATTTTTTAAAAAACTTTCGTTTATATTTTAAGCCATGGCAGTTATTTTGAAAAATCTTCTTTGATTTAAATTAAAAAAAATCTCCACTCTAGTTGGTTCTATTCATATTGAAATTTCATTATAATCTTCCCCACATCTATTTTGATTATTTTTTGAAGAGACCATGCATGTGTATTTGGGAAAAGTTTTTAATAGACAGTGCATCCATGTTCCTTCTGCTTGTATTTTATGGGAGGACCAGCCTTTTGTAGAATGGGTGCCTGTCCCCAACCTAGTGTGTTTCGTGGAAATGAATATACAATACATAGTGCCTGGGAAGTGTACTGTGTAAGCTATAAATTGGAATGAGTGAGATAGCACTTGTTTATCTCAAGTGGATTATTAGACAAACTTTTTAATGATTAAAGTTTGTAGCAAGAATAAAGAGGCCTTTGATGATAATTAAAGATTTTAAAGAAAACAAAGAAGCCACCATTCCTTCATTTGTCACCCGATATGCACCCAAATGGAGCCTTTAGGGGGTCGACTAGTCTCAATGGTCGAGAGATCCTTCCATGGCAATGGTTGAGAGCTCCTGGCTTTTTTTTTCCGAATTTTTACTTTTCAATTTTTTTCTTAATAAAATCTGATTGGAAAGTTGTTTTGATCAAAAGACAATTATATTAGAAAAATGCAGAGGTATTCTAAGGAATATTAGAATATTATATTTGGTTTATATTGACACGTATTTTATTTTGGTATTTTTGGTGTACACATATTCTACACAAGAGTAAGTTTAGATTCCCCAACACCATTTTATGTTAATGGTATATTTAATACATGAAAAAATAGACCTTTTCCATTTAAAAACAGTGAACACACTTGAAAAAATTCTTTAATTATTTTTATACAATCATGAAATGCATCTGTAAAATCAAAATATATCAAATTATAGATTTAATTAAAATAGGGAAATATATAAATAGAATTTATATTGAAATGGTTTCAAGTTTTTAAACAAACTTTAATCGATGTGGATATATAGTGTAACTTACAAGTCTACTAAATAAAACAAACAGTAACAAGTATTGCTAATTTACAGCACCCTAATAATAAATAGCATGATAATCAAGAAAATAAGCAGTTGATAAGAAAATGATATGAAGTTCGTATAATAGCCATTCACGCAATAAAAATTGAGTTGATTTAATATCCAAATCTACATTTGAAAAATAAGCCAATCCATATAATATCATATAATAAAAAATATAGTTCAGTAGATAGTTAAAAAAACTTTTCCCAAAAAGATAGTTCAAAAAAGATATATCATACAAGAAAAATAATCGTTCAGTAGATAGTTAAAAAAGGATTTTTGGAATAAAAAATATATGCATACTTTTCAACCAGATAGGAGTGTAATATTGCATTGGTATTGAGTGAGAATTACAGTGAGCCCCACCCCTTAATTAAATCCTAGCTGTTGATATTATTTTTAATCCTAGTCATTGATTTTGTTTTCAGTTTTGAAACGCTAGACACATCTTCGCCTTCTTCTCACCTATTTGCGGGGTGGTGATGGCGGCGAGATGGGAGAAAGGTCTTGTCATCCATGGTTGGTTCATTGTTATTGTTGAGGTAAGCATCATCTTCCTTGGATTTTTGGCAAAATTGTCGAATTGTTATTATTCTTTACAGGGGCGGAGCCAGAAATCAAACTGAGAGGGAAGGGGGAGACTACAAGTTTTAAAATAATTAATTAACAAAAATTTTAAATAATAAAATACATTTAATTTTCTTTATAACAATAAGCAAAATTAAAGAGAAACAATTAAAATTAATTAATATATCAAAATAAGTATTTTTTATCAAAATTTGATTACTTTATAATTTTGACTCGGGGCGGCTTACTAGAGGTCTATACTGGAAGTTTAGAATAAACTCTCTAATTTATTTAATAAAAATTAAATTTATTTAGATTTTATTTTAATAAATATCTATTTGAGATGTTTGTTTAAAATTTGTGAATAAAACTCAACAATGTGAAAAACCTAACAAAAAATTATAAAAATATAAAAAACTACAAAAAGCTCTTATTTATAATTAAAAATAAATATTATATTAATTTTGGAAAAATGCATGAAAATGCCGATTATAATAGAATTTTGAAAAGTTAGTTAGAGAAGATATGACTGATTAAGCATTAAAAATAAAAATATTTAATATCTTACAAAGATTATTTTTAAAAATTTAAAAATAACTAAGATTAAATTACATTGATTAAATATTAAATTAAAAATATTTTGTATTATGATAATTATTAATGGTCTTTTAAAATTTGAGTTTTTAAAATTATTATTAAAAAAAACCTAAAGATAAGGATTTAAAAAAATAAAGGGCCTAAAGTAATTACTTCATTGACCTTATCCTTGAGTTGATGTTGTTTTGATTTATAATTATAAAAATATAGATAATATTTTAAATAAAAAAATTCTTATTTATGACATATGTGATTTAATAATTTATCCGAATTCATTTAAATAATTTTTTAAAAATGTAATTTTATAAAGTACTTACATTGAAAATCTTATTAATTACAAAATAAACTGATATTTAAATATTTTTGAAAAATAATAACTTTCTTTTAAACTCCTATTTAAATTAATTATATTTTTTAAAAAAATATTTATTACTAAATCAAAGCTCTAATATTTCTCAAATCCCTAAACCAATGGACATTAATCAATCATACATATTTTTACAAATTTTGAAAATTTTAGAAAAAAATTAACAAAAACATCTAATAAATGAGAAAAAAAATCAAATCATTTAACTAAAAATAAATTTTAAAAATATAATATAATAAAAATATAAAGATAAAGAAATAAAAAAATAAAAAAATACATAAAAAGAAAACTTCCGAACGGGCAGAGCCGAAAGAGAAGGCTAGAGGGGGAGGGGGAGAGGCGGAAAGGGGGGCGGGTAAGGGTGTCGGGAAGAAAGGGGGACGAGGGAGCTCGTCAGGAGGAAACGAGCAGGCGGGGTCAACAGACCCCGCTGGTGACAGGGGGCAGCCTCCCCCCTTGCTTCCCCCCTCCTATCGCTCCTCCCCTGATTGTTTAATAGATCTTGATATGTTAATGTTGGATGTTAGTGCTGGATGGGTAAGGTTAGCTTCTTGTTTGAGGATAATCATTAGACTAAGAAGTTTTTTGGTAGTATAGCAAGGATCCCCAATTAATTTGGGAGTGCTAGACATATATTCTGGAGGATATCAAAATACAGAAATTGTAGATAGTGATCTTGTTTATCTTACTGCCAAATTTCAAAATTTTTTCATGTGTATCCTATAAGATATAGACTCTAAATACAAGTGTCTCAGATAAGATTTTTGTACAGGCCTTGGAGCGTTTTTTAATTGCTCTCATGATTCTAGAGTCCGAACTAGATATAGAGAATTATATGAAAGTTGTATATTTTTATATTACCTAATTACTTGAGAAATTTTAGATTTTATACATGTTTGGTTCTTGAGGTAAACTCAACTAGTATAACTGTCTCGGATGGAATTTATGTGCTGAACATGAAGATTGAAGGGTATTTTTAATGGTCATGGAGATTGAATTGGGTAAGGTGAAAAATAGGAAACTTGTTTCCTTTTAGGTTGTATAATTTTTGGTAAAATATTACTGATTTTGGGATTGTAGGATGAAAGTTATGTCTGTTTGAATGGGGTATGTCTGAATTGTAAGTCGGAAGAAATAGTTGGAGATTAAATTGCATGTTATAATTTGAGTACTCTAAATAATATGAATTTCAGATATGTTATATTCTTACGTGTCTACATTTCTCAGAATCTTGAAATTTGTCATTTGGGAAAGTATATGTAAAGTTATGATTGATTTAGTACTCAATGGTCATTGGAATTGTTCATATTTCCTTAGAGTGGATAATTGCAATTGTACCCTTGCAATATCCATATTTGGTAGAGTAAAGTGATAGATTGATCTTTTGTTTTTGTACACTTCTAAAATCTTTCTTACAAACCCATGATTATTGTAAAATTCATATTGTTGGTGAAACTAATAAGTTACTTCCAAATTTTAGGGCATATAGGGGAACTTGATTTGCCTTAGAATTTGGGTTGTTTTGAAAGTTTATCAGGTAAGTAACATTGCATATAAATGTATATGTATATATATATATATATATATATAAAATTTCTAATTATCAATAATTTTGAATTTATTTAAATTCTTTTAAAGTTTGCTTATATAATGTTAAAACATTTGTTAGGCCTTGATTCAGTTTTTGTTATTATATATTTATTAAATTTTTTAATTACTTTTGTTTCCCTGAAATATTAATTCCCACATTTTGTTCATATTATTTAATCTTTGAACTACTTGTTTGTAAATTGTTTTGACTATATCTGGATTATTTTTACTATAAAGAAATGGGATCATGCGTATGTTTGCATGTTTGCTCGACAAATTATTCTGTAAATCTTGTTCTACAAATCTTATTCTGTCTAAAATTATGATATTTGTTTAGTTTTCAAATAATGACATTATTTTGTCATAAAAATGTTTAGTCTCCAATAAACTATGCACTACCCCTGTCACTAATGGTTAAACACTGACAGTGTTGATAGATAATTCTGTTAAAAGACTATAGTTTCGCACCGGTCCATTGGTGAAGAATAACGGCCCTTTGAGATTCTAGCTCGGGTCACCAAAGGTAAATAAATGAACTATGATATTATTGCTCGGGTCATCGAGGGTAAACAAATGAACTCTGATATTTTTGTTTTGACCAAAGTTATTGGGAGACATATATTGTATTTCATCGGAAAATCATGCTCTGTTGGATGTTTTTCTTTTTTTTTTCTAAAGTGTATTTTGGAAATTGTTCTTCTATATCATATTACTGATTTTTATTCTGAAGTTTTTAGACTTTTTTATGACCCACACGTTTTTCGTATGTTACTTATTGGGCTGTCAAGCTCATAATCTGATCCTCAATTTTTTTTTCAGATCAGGAGTATAATAGCTTACTAGGAGTAAGCAAGTAGTAGACCTATCCCTGGTCTAGTTGAGATCAAATCTTTGTCTATTTTTGTAAACTCTAAGATCTGTATTCTGGAAGTTTTGTATATTTTGAAACTTGACTTTTGAGATTTATTGTTAGGTAATATCGCAAAATTAAATAACATCATCAAAGGCATGCGGAAGCAACAATAAATTTGCGATATATTCTAATTGCTTTAATAAACACTGTAATTTAATTAAAAGGCCTAGGAAATTACCTCTAAATGATTTTCTTTTGATGTGCCGAATTTGTCCCTCGGATTGTCGTAGATCTCTTAGCCTGAACGAAAGTCCCACCACTCTAGATCACACACCGAAATAGAGAAACAATGTCCTCTTCTTCTCCAAATAGTGGCTAGGGTTAGAGAGGAAGAGAACTTGGGTATTTTTCTCACTAGATAATTAATTGATCGATTCTAGGGTAAGAGATGAGTCATATTTATAAATACTTCATAAAATATGATAAACATTATTAAATTATGAGTCCTATTAGAAATATGAACCTTTATAATATGATAAATATTATTTAATTATGAAGTTCTATTCAAAATATGAACCTTCATAATATGATAAACATTATCATAGAAGTTCTATTAGAAATATGAGTCCTAATGTGACTAAAATCACTTTTGTTATTGAGTCCTTATAATTTTGATTATCTATTCGACTCTATCAAATTTAAATCAAAATTTAAACTTAAGACATAACCCTATATCAATTTAAAATTTCACTTATCTTATGAAGTAAAATTATAAATTGACAATTTTACCCCTGTACTAAAAAATGAGACTGATTGTTTATCCTTTTAAGCGTGACTTCCTAAGTTCATTCCGATTGGCAATTGGAGGATACCAAAGGACGTGGGTGATACCTAGCCAACCCCATGGTCTCATGTCATAACCCAATTGAACACGAATGAGTAGATCATTACAAATCTTTCCGATTATGGTTACTATACGTGTATGAACCTTTCGTTCTTATATCACAACCGAGTGAGAGCCATGGTAATTGTCAAACTCACTGAACTCGATCATGTGCAAATAACTACTATAGTAGGGTGAGATTACCAAACTACATTTCGTGTTGACTGCCTTAGCAAAGGTCTCTAATCTCACATACTTATAATCACATACGATACTAACTCGTTTACTTCTAAGAGAACGAATTCCTTCCTGGTGATCACTCACAACTACTACTTGCTCGACATAGTTGCACTTCGAGGTCGGCCTTACTAAAAGGTAAAATGAGCTGAACGACTCTAGTAACAGACTAAACGTTACATGTACATTGTAATCATGATACCTCAGGTCTAAGGTCCACTCATATGATCATAACCAACAATCCCAATCATTACCTGTCAAAGAGTAAAACCCATGTGATTGGATTGTTGCGAGTCATATTCGAATGTATCAATCCCAGTGACGAATTTATGACATATGATCCCACTATTCCATAGTGTTCAACTAGCACTCTTCATCAAAGTATATGTCATACAAATCCTTATGAATCTTTAACGCCCAATTAAAGATTCTCCGATTTGCGAATTATTTAAGTGTATAAGTATGAAACCTTTCTAATGCTCTCCTCTTTATTGCACAAAAAGTAGAAGGTTTAACATAATATATACACATGGACTATGATATTCCAAACTAATTATAATGCTATCACAAGATTTATATGAACATTAAAATAAATGTCAATAATAATAAGAATAAGAATGTATAACATAAATTAAATGCCCTAATACAAGTATCTTCATTAGCATTTGAGGGCATAATCTTAACAATTGTATCGTTTGATTATATGTTCTATTTTGTAATAGGTTATGAAGCCTAGCATGCCTATTGTGCTATGCACTATGGGTGTGCTCCCGTTTGTCAGCACACTGGGTATGGCGAGCCAGGTTTGGGGCATGACAATTGCTTAAATTATGGTTTTTGGACATTCAAAATGGTGGAATTATTATATTCTTGAAGGCATTGCTAAATTAGTGTTTCCAAAACAAAGGCATATTACATATTTTTGCTAAAATTACTCTTTAAGTCCTTGAATAAGTACAGTTTCAACCCTTTTGATCCCTCTACTAATTTTGTGGGCCCTTTGCATTCTTTTATTTTTTGAAATTCAGAAATTCTAGTCCTCCATTTAATGGAATTTCTATTAAGAGGTATTTTTAATTTTTAAATATTATTAAAAAATTACAAACAATAATTAAAAAATGTGCTAAAAGAAAACCGAATTGGTATCCACTTTCATGGATCTGCATCTACGCCTCAAACTCCTGGTCCCAACCCTTGTCAAAAATTATATGTAATCCATAATGAACCTTTATTTATTTATTTATTTATTTTTGCTAATGATCAAGTGGTCTATTAGTAACTGAATCTCCATTAGAACCCTTCACAAGTGGTGAGAGTTCGTATCATGAGTGAGGGCACATATTTAGGAGTGTGAGTAATGGTTCTATGCGAGTGATTGCAGACTCTCATGTGTACATGGGCCCTACCCATACTTGCTCCGCCAAGACTTGTGTGCGGCCCTACCTTTCTTAGCTGCGTAGCCACAACCGCTCATCTTGACAAAAAAAAAACATAGATTTTTATTATTTTTTAATAATATTTAAAAATAAAAAAATTAATAAAAAAGAATAGAAAATCAAACGTCTCTCAGACGGAGGACTAGGATTTCTAAATTTCAAAAATAAAAAATAAAGGGCCTTCAAGGCCCAAAAAATAATAAAAGAATCAAAAGGGTAAAAATTGTACTTGTTTAGGGAGTAAAAGGTAATTTTACAAATATTTTTATATGAATGTCTAAAATTTGCAAAAAATTTTCAACTAAACGACTCCGACATTCGTGGTTTTGTTTTGTTTTTTTTTTTAAAAAAGGTTGCTATCAATTCTCTTCTCTTGTAGCTATATCTAAATAGGATATACTTGAACACTATTAATGTGGGCCATAGTGCACTATTTGGATTTTTAGATTCGTTCAACATAATTTCTACCATATCAGGGTAAGGGGTTATAAAGTTAGATTTCAATATTTCTGGGTGTTTTTGTTTAAATTTCTTTCGAGTTTTGTTAATGTTTTATAAATTTAATCTAAATTAAATTAAAATTATTGAATATTATTTGAGACTTGTACTTTTCAAAAGAGTTGATGTTGTGTCTATTGGTTATTGTTTGTCAGATTTTTATTTAATTAAAGAAAGATTTTGATTGGCTTAAATTTGAATGTATGGGTTGTCCCATCTAAGATGGATCTTATGCATATATATATATATATATTGAAATGCCTTTTTTTTTTAAAAAAAAATTAATTTTAAAAATACTTTGCATTTATTCTTTCCGTTTCTTTTTACTTGTGACATTTATCTAATTTACATCAATTAAAAAAAATTAATTGCAATTAGTTAGCTATTTATATTTTATTTAAAATTTCATTACTTTTCCAAAATTACTTGTATTTGAAACTCTATTAAATGGATTATATGATTTAATGTTTAGTTGATTATGATCTATTGAAAATTATATAAATATATTAAATTTAAAAATAGATTTAGAAAAAAATTTATTAATGCTATACAAAATTTATAATGTAACAAATAAAAATAAATAAATAAAAAAACATGACAAGTAAAAAGCAATGGAGGGAAAATGGGCAGATGCACATAAATACGCATGCATCCTTGCTTTTGAATTTGTGGGTCTCGTAAATAGACTTTTTTATAAATTAAGGACACAAGGAATTGGAAAAGGTGGTTAAGGGAAAGACGCATGGACGAAAGAGAAGAGGAGTGCAGCGGGGAAGGTGTTTGGACGATTAGTCTGCCGTCATGATGGTGAGGCCTCATCTTGAGACGAACCATCACAGCAAAAGATGAAAAATAGTGGTGGTGGGAATGAACGCAATGGACTCGAATTGTCACCACTATCACCGGTATTATCACCATGTCGCCGCCATCCTCCTCCCAAATGGGTTGATGATGTTGACATGCCGACAATCTTGATGTGGATGAGAAGCCAGTGATTCGACACCAAAAAGGCGAGTTTAATATTGAAAATATTGATAGATTTAATCATGGTACATTACTTTAGTTAAGTTCATGTTTTTTTCTATATGGGTTTGTGTGCATGCATGAGTTTCTGTGCATCTAAGTCAGTTTGAATGAGTTAATCAAAGCCACGTTCTATTGGTCATGGTCAAAGCAAGACATGGCACGAATGTAGGGCACGTTATTAGCCATGTAACTACTGATAGTTAATATATATAAAGGAAGAAGAAAACCAGAAAATGCTGTGAGTTTTTACAGCACAAAAATATTACTCTGTCTCTCACATTGATAATAACCAAAAGAACACTGAAGATTGGTTCCTACAAGTGGTATCCAAGCCAATGTTACGTTTGACTCTACCGAGATGTTGGAGCACTGGGAAAGGTCTTCTTCAAGGTGATGGCAGTAACAGAAGCGACAACGACAACCGTAACGTTGTGGTACAGCAGGTGGTAAAGGAGACGAGTGGCACAGTGGTTTATCCCATGTTGACACGCACAAACTATAGTGACTAGGCCCTCCTGATGAGGGTTAATCTATAAGCGCAGGTCACAATCTCCATCGAGACACTCGTCGATCTCAAGACACTCACGGTGGAGGAACTCATAGGACAACTTAAGGCCATTGAGGAGCGCTATGAGCTCGGCAGCGACATGGTGGCATGAATAGTAAACTACTTTTCACTGAGGAGCGGTTCGTACATCAAAAAAGGAGAGAACTCGGCGAGGGCTCTACTGGTGGCCAGAAAATGAGCGGTAGTGGTGGTGACAGCTGTCACTGTGCTAAGCAGCGCTGTTGTAGCCGGGGCATAACAGCAGCCAATCATGACATGACAAAGGTTAAGTGTTTCAACTGCAACATCTATGGGCACTATTTGAAGGAGTGTCGCAAACCACGTTGTGAATGGAAGGAGGCGGTAAATCTTACGCAAGTGCAGGATAATGCACCGGGGCTGTTGTTCACTGAGCACCATGAGCTCAATTAGTTGGTTGTGATGTGCCATAAACAGTGTTCCTTCATGAGGAAAAAGTATTCCAGGTGGATGACAATAGTAACGTATGGTATTTTGACACGGGTGCTAGCAACCATATGATCGGAGTAAAGGAAATATTCACATCGCTAGATAACTTGGTGAAAGGCACGGTGAAATTCGGAGATGGTTCGATTGTGGAGATCTGTGGAAAGGGTGCTGTTATGTTTCGATGCCAAAATAAGGAACACAGGATGCTTCCTGAAGTGTATTTTATACCTCGGCTCCATAACAATATCGTCAGTTTGGGCTAGCTAGATGAGAGCGGATGTAAGGTCGTCATCGAGTATGGGGATATGTTGATCTATGATCACGAGCGGCAATTACTTGCATGAGTTATACGTTCAAAGAACAGGCTGTACACCTTGTCCTTGAACCTAACTGTACCTATGTGCTTGTTAACAAAAGTGAACGACATGGCATGGCGTTGGTATGCATGCTATGGTTATCTTAATTTTCGCGCATTGCATGACCTGGGTATCAAGCAAATGGTAGAAGGTCTTCCCATCATTGATCGTGTCGAGCAGCTTTGCAGTGTGTATATGCTTGGTAAGCAACATCGCAAGCCATTCCCTCATGCTATGACGTATCGCGTAGAGCGAGGACTGGAGCTTGTACACGGGGATCTGTGTGGCCTAATCACACCGGCAACGCCAGGAGGTAAATGTTTCTTTCTCTTGATCATTGATGATCACAGTAGATTTATGTGGATTGAGGTGCTCAAGTCCAAGAATGAGACATTTAAGCATTTCAAAAGGATCAAGGCTATTGTAGAGAACGAAATGGGCGTCAAACTGAAGGCATTCCGCACAGACCGAGGTGGCGAGTTCCGCAATTACTGCGATGAACTGGGGATTAAACGATACCCCACCACATCATACTCATAGCAGCAAAATGGGGTTGTTGAGAGACAAAATCAGGCGGTGGTGGAAATGGCTCGAAGCTTACTAAAGAGCATGTGTATGCCTGCTATATTCTGGGGCGAGGCGATGAAGACCACAGTGCACATTCTCAACCGAGCGCCGACACGGAGTCTCGATGGTAAAACACCTTACGAGGCATGGTACAGAAGAAAACCACATGTGCATTACTTCTGAGTGTTTGGCTGCGTCGCGTACGTAAAGAAGATCGGTCCTGGTGTGACAAAGTTATCGAACATATCAACTCAGATGGTGTTCCTAGGCTACGAAGAGGGATGCAAGGCTTATCGTGTCAACGACTTGGAGGCAAAGAAGTTACACATAACTCGAGATGTTATGTTTCAGGAGGAGAAGAAATAGGACTTGGCGTTGATCTCATCTGACCCTGTTCCCAGAGGCAAGGATTTCTTCATCATTGAATACATCACTGATGATGTGGGTAGTGCTCTGATTAACGATATCCATGAGACTCCGAGAACTGATACAGTGCTGACAGGAGCACAATAGGTTGACCCCCAAACAACTCCGGCACCAGGTATTGTTACATCATGTGGCATCGAGTATGTGACACAACCTCCCTGTGAATCATGAGATTCAGAAGATGCATCACTGTGGTACCGGATGGTGTCCAATATCTACAATACAACTCAGCCGGTGACGTATGAAGATGACAACAAGCCCAGTATTTTTTGTCTTCTTGCAGTTGAGGAACCTGCTAGTGTTGACCAAGCACTGAGGGAGGAGTGCTAGAAATGAGCCATGGACAACAAGATGTAGTCCATCCATGCCAATGATACTTGGATGCTTGTCAACCTCCCTACCAGACACAGAGCCACCTGGCTCAAATGGGTGTTCAAGGTGAAAAAGGACCCTGCAAGTAACATCATCAAACACAAAGCTGGTTTGGTTGCGAAGGGCTATTCCCAACGACAGGGGGTGGATTTTGATGAGGTATTCGCATCGGTGGCGTGTATGGATACCGTGCGGCTACTGATTGCACTAACTGCTCATGGTGGTTGGCAAGTTCACCATATGGACGTTGAGTCTAATTTTTTGAATGTCGAGCTGGCTGAGGAGGTGTACGTGCAGCAACCTCCCAGTTATGTTTAAAGCAAGCATGAACACATGGTACTCAGGCTGTGAAAGGCCCTGTATAGTCTGCGGCAGGCACCACGCACATGGAATTCCAAGCTCAACATGTCATTTACCTCACTCGGTTTTGAGAGAAGTCCCTTATAGCACGTAGTGTACAAGAGAACAAAGGGTAACATGTTACTGCCCATAGGGGTATACACTGATGATCTGATCATCAATGGTTCACGCATCGACGATAACATTGAATTCAAGGATCAAATGCAGAAGTTGTTTGACATGAGTGATCTCCGTCTCTTAAGTTATTACTTGGGAATCGAGGTTAAGCAAAATGATGATACGATCACAGTGTGCCAAAGCAACTATGCACAAAAAATATTGGAGGTTTCTAGCATGGTTGGTTGCAATCCATGTTTAACCCCGATGGAGAATAGATTGAAGCTAAGAAGAAAGGATTGTAGCTCCATAGTAGATGCTACTAAGAATCGCAGCATAATCGGGAGTATACGATACTTGGTGAATACCAAACCGGATATCGTCTATGTCGTAGGTATTGTTAGTCGGTACATGGAAACACCTACGATGCAGCACATGGCGGCCATTAAACACATCCTGAGATACGTGAGTGGCATGGTCAACTTTGGGTGTTGTTACAAGAAGCACGCCAAGCCGGAGCCTGAGCTAGTCGCGTTTAGTGACAGTGACTTGGCTGGTGACTTAGACGACTGCAAGAGCACCACTGGAATGGTATTTTTTCTTGGTACAAGCCTCATCACATGGGCATCACAGAAGTAGAAGATAGTTGCACTTTCATTGTGTGAGGCCGAATACATTGCAGCGGCGATGGCGACATGTCAAGGGGTGTGGCTCAGCCAAATGCTGGGAGATCTAAAGGGTATGGTACCTAGTAAGATCAAGCTGCTGGTAGACAACAAGTCAGCGATCAAACTGTTCAAGAACCCAGTACATCATGACCGAAGCAAACACATCGATACAAGGTTTCATTTCATTCGTGAATGTGTCGAGAACGACAAGATAGTTATGGCGTATGTCAGCACTAATGGACAAATTACAGACATCCTAACGAAGGCGCTCGGGCACATTAAGTTCATTGAGATACGACAGAAGCTGGGTGTGATTAATGTGAAGTGAAGGCACCATGATTAACGGGATGATTTGTTAGATTTAATCATGGTACATTACTATAGTTAAGTTCATGTGTTTTTTTAATTTTTTTATGCTTGGGTTTTGTGTGCATGCATGAGTTTGTGTGTGCATGAGTTTGTGCATGCATGAGTTTGTGTGTGCATGAGTTTGTGTGCATCTAAGTCGGTTTGAATAAGTTAGTCAAAGCCACGTTCTGTTGGTCATGGTCAAAGAAAGACATAGCACGAATGTAGGGCATGTTATTAGCCATGTAACTACTAATAGTTAATGTATATAAAGGAAGAAGAAAACCAGAAAATGCTATGAGTTTTTATAGCACAAAATATTACTTTGTCTCTCACATTGATAATAATCAGAAGAACACTGAAGATTGGTTCCTACAAATATTAATTAGAAAATACGAGCCACTCTAGTATTACACTGCTTTCGGTGATTGGATTGAGTTCCAGATATCAAAGCGGCGATCGTTACTGTCGTCACCACTAGTGCACTGTTGGTTCACCAAAAAAGCAGCAGCATGCAAAGATTAGAGTGAAAAAGTGCAGTGTAGGATGGTGTTTGGAGTTGATCGGTTGACAAGTAGGGAATGAAGATGGGTGGTATTTTCTTAAAAAAAAAAAATCATTCAAGCACCCACCAATTTAAAAAGCAAAGGTGCATGTGCACATCTACACATTTGGGTAATAAATGTGTAGAATGCGTAATTTTTTAAATTAATTTTTTTTTACAAAATTAAAAAAAAAAACAACTTCAAGCTTGAAGCCTCTACTATTGAAATTGCTATCCATCTTAATAGAACTTATGATGACTAGAATATTTATTTTAAAACTTTTGATGATTTTGGTATTTTATTTAAAATGGATGTATGAAACTTTATAATGACTTCTGGATGTCAAAAGAAAATATGGTTGATGGCCAATTCATAGTATAATAGTATTGGTCTCACTGTAAAAGGTGTGGTGTGGGAATTTAAGATCCCCAAGTTCAAGTTCCACCAGATACAATGGTAATAATGGATATCCGATTATAGAGTGTGGGTTTGCAAGCCAAACAAGTTATATCTAGGTAAGGTCACATAGGTTGGATGTTCAATTCCAATCAGTGTGCATCCTTTAGACTATCTTAATGTTTGATGCCTATACCATCTCATCAATTCATTAAACTTTTATCCATTAAACTATCTCTCATAATAGTTATACTATAAAATAGATGTGATATTCTAACCTTTTTCCTACTTTTCTACCTTGTTTTTGACCTATCCTCTTGTGTATATCTCATGTGTAGGTGTTTTCAAAAATGTTTCAACATGCTATGACCCAAAGAGGAGTCATATGGCTGCTATCCGGGTGTTTTGAGCCCGCATGAGCATACCATGCAGGGCGCATGGATGCTTTCATGGACCTCCGAGCCTAGGCTTTTCTTTCACTTTCTTGTCCTCTTGATCCCTCCCCTCCACACCTCTCCTCATTCTTTTCTCCCCAAACACCCCCATCTCTTGCCTCTAGATAAAGAGGAAGCCAAGGTGAGGATCATATCATCTTCTTCTCCTCTTGTTCCTTTAGAAGCTTAAAGGTAAGTTTCTTTGCCTTTCTTATCTCCCGTTATGTTGATGAGTTCTTTGGGGTGAGAAGGGTAGGGATCTTAGGAATTAGATGGATGTTGAATGTAGAGAACTTGAAAGGTTGCATTCTTTCAACTTTGGTGAAGATTAAGAGAGATCTTTTCATCTCTCAAACTAAGGTTACTGTATCACCGAACCCATCTACTGTTTCTTTGCCATTCTCTTTGGCCTTGAGTGTTTAGAGAGGTAGAACCTTTGTAAAATCCTTGAGAGGAGGTGCTTAGTAAACTCTAGATGCATGATTTCCATCTTGAGGAGTTTTCCTCATCCTTGTGTTGAGTGTTATTTGGTTTGATCCATTATTAACTTGGTTTATTCTAAGAGGCGAGGCATCGGCCAAGGGTAAAGGACTGGTGAAGGATTAAGACCAGAGTTGGGTGACTCACTAAGTTTGTGAATGGGATTGTTGATTTCATGGACTATAATATCATGTATGAATTTATTATATTTGGTTTTCATTTACTTTAAATTATACCTTATCTTGTTAAAAGTTTCTTGAACATTATTTATGACTCTTGAAATCATCACTTTGATCTTAAATGAGTTTATTAAAATGTTTGCAAGTATGCATTACTTGTGTTTGAAACCTTGCTCTTGAAATGTATATTCGAAGGTTGAATGCAAATGATGTTTGTCTTTGAGAAAAAGTATTGTTTCATGATGAAGCTTGTATTTACTTGAGTTGATTTGTCCAAATTATTCACTCTCGGAGTGGGGTTGTTTATGTGAAAAATTCTGAAAGCTTGTTGAGATTTCGGCACATTATGATGATTTACATATATTGGGCCTTCAGACAGTACTTTGGTTTTGATGGTGATCGAGCAGAACCCTTCCTTGCTGTAGTGGGCGGTTTTCATGACTAGCTTATTGAGGTGGTGTGAAGACCCGAGTTAATTGTCAAGTTTAGGTGCCGTGTAGAACCTTGATTGTATATACATTTGGAACTCTGATTCACCACATGGATTCCCGATGGGTCAATGTCAAGGGTATGAGGATCTTGACAGCTGTGAACTTAGCCGGGGTCACATCTAGTGTTTAGAGAGGATTTTAGACCACCACTTAATGGTTGAGATGTTGATTTCATACTTCTAAAATTTTGATGTTTTCATGCACAGAAACTCTGAAATGTGGTATCTTGCAGAGCTTTTGATTATCATTTTAATGAATCATTTTACATGTTAGAGTTATTAAAACTTGTGTTATGCAAATTCTCAGCTTTTTAAATAATGGACAAAAATGATTCTAGTATGCTATCCATGTCTTTCACATAACATTAATTTTATGATTTGTTGGGAAAATAATGCTTATTTGAGATGAAATCTTTCTTTGGCCAACTTACGTTATAAAATACCATCATTGGTGTATATTACTCTTTGCGATCATTGATGACCTTGGTTTGTTATAAAGTGATGGAAATTCAAGTGTTCCTAATATCATTAATCCTTCCTCGGCAACGGCGCCAAAAACTTGATAGGGATACAAGTGTATGTGTTGATCGCATAGTAATAGTGTGTAGGGACGTACATGGCCCGGGTGACCCATGGGATGGCCTGAGCCTAGCCCAAAAAATATAAGATATGGGCTTAAAAAGTTGGCCCAAAGAGTCTGGTTGGGCTCAAATATGTAGGCCGGACTGAATTTCGGGCTGGGCTTGGGTTAGATGAATTTTAGCCCAACCTGACCCGGCCCGGCCTGAATAAATAAATAATATATATATATATATATATAATAAAAAATATATGTTTGAAAATACTTGGTAACTTTCTAGGCTTTACTATTGGTTTTTTAATATTTGTATGTGTAGGATATGTACATTCCTTTTCATCTAATTTTATCTTTTTTATTTAATTGTTTAACAAAATTTGAGGGGTTGTAATAGTGGTTTTATTTAGTTATTTATATTTTTTATAAAAACTTATTTATTTTTTGGGTCGGGCTAGGCTGGGCTTGGGCCTAATGAAAATCAAATGCGCCAGGTTTGGACCAAAATAATTTGGCATGAACATGGCCCAGCCCAGACTCAACCCAGCCCAGCCCATGTCCACCCCTAATAGTGTGTATAAAGCAGTGTGTCGGTCCACAGGGAAGAAACTGAATACTAGTCATAGACCTAATTCGGAAAATAGCCTAAGTGACAAAAGAATGTGTGCATGAAAACAAGAGAACAAAAGCAAGAAATAAGGAAATGAAACTAGAGAAAAACCAAGAAAAGAAATGATGTCCTAGTATAGCATCCATCTAAGGTTATGAAGTATAGATCAAAGGTTGTTTAAGTATGCAATCCTATTTGAACCAAAAAGTTTTCAAAATTACTAAACCCCAACTTCTCAGGTGAAGAGTAATTGAATAGGTACAGAACTGATACAGACATCCACACAATCATATTAACACTCTATGAAACCGTACTGTGAGCTAATAACAATCTCTTAAGTAGATAATCTCCTCATAGAGAGAGATTATCCCTAATTCAAATACAGAGTAGAGATGCGATTTCTCTTAAAATCCACTCCACATGAATGCAAAGAATACGGAGATTATCATTAACTCACTTGGAAGGATTACGAGAGACGAAGTCTCTAAAGTACCCTAACTAGATATGTACTCACTATTCTCTTGAATTGCGGCATGTCTATGCTAGGTGGGAATTTCTTCTCGTCACAAAGCACATTAGACATATGAAAACTAAGGGCTCTGGCCATAGTACAAACATTCGGTTAAAACATGTAATTAGACTCAAATAGAGATAATTGTAATTAAGAAAACAACTAAAGCATCAAAGATCTAACAACCAATGTTAATGAAATAAACCTTAGAGTTCAACTATGTCCAAACATCTACAAATTACATGTCTATTAAAGGAGGGCAAGCATTCAAGATAGAAATAATAGGAGGAGACATGAAAAATATGCAAACCTCCTTCTCAATCGCGCCAATGGAGGATCACCGAAGAAGCCTTAGGAAAGCTTCCACCCATGCCGCCAAGGTGAACTTGACAGCTACGACCTCCAATCCCCTTGAATGTGGATCCAAATCTCCCTTCAAAAGTCCCCTTGAGTGCTGGAGATTTGTTTCCTTTCTTTCCTAACGTTAACAACAAGAATCGCCTAAAAGAAAAGAATTGAATACCCTAAACATCCTCATCAGTTTTATTTATACACGACTATATACAGGTTGCTTATAGGTGTAAGGATGTGGTTGTAAGGGAGCTGGAGAAGATACTCGCGAGCCCAGACCACTTACGATTGTAAGTCATGTTCATAAGGTATTCTATTTTTGTTATGGTCTAGCTTACTACCATAAGTGTTGAACCATAAACTTCACTGTGTTGTTTCTTGCGACTGCCCTTACAGGTGTATGCTATGGTCTTAAACTCCTCTGGATGGTCCTTAAGGGCATTTTTATGGGTGTAGGCCTTTCCCGTAAGATACTCTAATTTGGCTCTGAATTTTCCCTTACAGGCATAAACATGTCCACAAGGTTCTTTGGAACCTACATACAGCTATAAGATTTGTTCGTAAGTTGTCCATAAGCCGCCCATTTTGCCTTGTCTTTATTCAAATGATACCAAGAGAGCTCCAACTCCTTTGTTTAAAGTCTGAAATGCTTCTTTTGGCTCTCTCTCATCTTGAAATACTTCCTTAAGCCTGACAATGTAAAACATACTAGATTTAGAATCGAATTACACAATATGGTTCTAATATATGCTGAATGAGTATATAAAATGATATGAAATACATGAACATTGTACACTCATCAAGGATCCATTAGCACATTTGTTGTCTTGTATGCCTTTAACTATTTTCTTTAGAAACCATTGTATTTGGTGTTGTCTAGAATGTTGTATGAGAAACCATACTCAGTGTTTGCTTTGATGTCATGTCTTTGCATCTTCTTGTATGATCTTGTGTGTTGTTGTACTTCCCTCGTTGTTATAGTAAATTGTGTACAGGAAACAAGTTAAGCTTATGATGATCCAAGGTTGAGGCCGTGTTGCCATCCCTTGGATTGTTGTGGCGGTATGTTGCACGTTGGGCCTACGGGTCGGGGTGTGACAATGAGACCCACAATTAATCCATTAAACTACCTCTAATACTATAATTATTTAATAAATCTTAAATATTATTGATAAAATAAGTAAATAATATATTTTAAAAAATTATATTACAAAATAAATAATTAAAATATATGAATAATAATAATAAATTATTCTATTATTTTGAAAAAATAATTAATTTGTGATGATAAAAATAAAAATAAAAAAAAATAAATTTTAAAAATAATTATTTGAATGAGTGGGTCCCATCATTTTTAAATTTAAAAAATAAAAAAAGATGGGACCCACTCATTGAGCATTTGGTGGGCATTAAACCCTCCAATCCACTCAATAAACTCCCATAGAAATCCATTAAAGTTGCCCTAAGTGTTAATTTCATTAGGACTATGATTATTAGTATAAACCTATTTTTATTATTTAACTAACCAATTATAATTAGGGATTATAAATATGATTGCACAAAAATAAAAAATAAAAAATAATGAATTGAACTAAATAATGCCCTCATTTTTGGACCCTGATAGCGTATCCTTTTAAGACTTCTCATGTAGATAAGACATGACACATCAATTTTGCCTAAAGGTCATTGGACCATGGGAACTTTTAAATTATGCTAATATTTTCTCAAAATTATTAGCAACTAACCTTATATTGATTAATTTAAATATCTTTCTAATTAAAACATTTAAAATTATATTAATCTATTTATTGCATTCCTCTATTAAATTTGACTCTAATTCAGAAGTTTATGTCATTTTATCTCTGTGATTGCATGCAACTCTAGATCACTTTATAGAAATAACTTTCAATCTCTAATTCATGAAATCAAACATGAATTAACATACTGGTAGCACTAATTTTAAGAGCGATAGAAAACACATAATTAAATCTCAATAAATTTAAAGATTAAATTGAATTAATTAAAATCAAAGTGCAAAATTCATCCAAGGTTCATCATATTTAAGTGTGGTGAACATCTTGATTATGCATACTATGTTGCAAGTATATAGGTCATACAAATAGCAAAGTTTACCCTAAGATAGGGTAGTCAGTCCAACTAGGACAAACACTCATAGTATTAGTTGCTCCTTTATTATCTAGTCAACAAAATCGAGTGTTGATTGCTACAACCCTAAACTAAGAAAATAATGAATCAAATTGACTAAAATGGGGAATCTAGGATTGATAAGGACAAATCATGGTCACTTACATAAAGTAAGTATACATGACGATCGAGTAATAAAGTGTGCTAAGAAGCATGGTAACGGCCCATAAAGGAACTAGAGACTACTAGTACTGGTTCCAATTCAAAAATTAACCTAATCCAATTAGTGAGATGTTGAAGTAAACTAAAAGCAAGAATCTGAAGCGTGAAAGAAAATACGGCTAACCAAGCATAAAAGGGAGTGTCCAGGCATAGATTTCCTCTAGGGTTTTTTAGGCCATGGACAATGGTTTCATTATTCAAGCAATCCAAATTGAACTGAAAGAGTTCCTAAATTATACTACTCTCTGTCTCAAGGTAAATAGTAACTGGTCTCATACGGTGTTGATACAGATAATCCTATGACCTTAATGCACTCTATGAACTCTTAACAAAATTAAATAAGCATTCAAAGTATAGATGATTCTCTTCTCGAAGTAATTGCCCCTAATCCCATACAGAATAGAATCTAGATTGCTCTCTGAAACTACTGATCTACAATTGCAATATGAATGCAATTGTTTGTTAAATCACTTGGAAGAATTATGGGAGAAGAACTCTCGACATCAAACTACGTTATCTTTAGGCATATACATAACCTTTCAATCGCGGCTTTCCTCTTCTAAGTGGGTGATATGAACCCCGCCAACTCGTAACGACACCCATAACATAATTGACACTGATTGTTTGCTAGGGCTAGCTTAGGAAGGAACCTCGACCCGTTGTTTATATCAAGCAAGAACCTTGGTATGTGAAGACACCACGAATAGTTGTAGAAGGTTGTTCGATAAGTTGATGGTTGAGCTCCACAGAAACTATGATAAGCTCAAAAAGTTTTCAAAGAGCCCAAAAATAATTCTAAAAGAATCCCTCAATTTTGTTGTAAATGGTAATATGATTATTTTAGCCAAAAAGGCTTCTTAAATAGAGGAGTCAATAAATTTTAGAAAATAACAAAATCTCTAAACTAATGCCAAAATTTCTAAATTATTCAAACTAAATAGGGGAAAATACTAATTTCTTGGTATGTAAGCCTTACAATCCCCAATTAAGCCAAACTAAATAAGAAATTAAATAAGAATTATTTTTGCTAAAGTTGATTCTCTAGTAAAGCTAAACTGGTAAGTAACTTATAATTTTGATTTGTGCTTTTTATGTCTCATCCTTGAAGATTTCCTTCACAAAGTGAAATTTGAATAATAGATTTTCCGCCATGTGACACACCGTCATCACCTTCAATGGGCCTCCACATTTGCTTGGACCAAAACTTCTCTAATTAGCCCAGCCTCTTTGAATTGCTTATTTGGCAAACAAGTAACCCAATGAACTGGAACTTGAAAAGAGGTTTGTTAGTCATGTTCTCATCAGTGGGCCTCATTACTCGTCACATAAGTACATCAAAAATGAATTTAGGGCTCTCGCCTCAATAGAATCAAGAAAATAGATGCACACAATTGAATTCAATAATGAAGGATTGTAATTAATAATCAATGTAAAAGAATTAAAGATCCACAACCAAAGCCAATCAAATCATAAACCTCAGAGTTCATCTAAGCTTAAACACCTACAAATTAGTTCTCTATCAAAGGAGAACAATAAACTAATTCACAAGAGACAATAAACATAATCAAAACCATAAAAACCCATTTTCTAATCTTGCCCCTTAAGATTGCTGATGGATTCTCCCTCTTAGCTTCAATGGTGTTCCTTGAAGGTGGGTGAGTCTCCTCTCTGCAATGGATTGCTCTAGAAAAACTAGAGAAGTTTCCTCCTCATTTCTCGAAGCTTGGTTGTCCCAAGATATCTCTAAAACCCTTGTCATAATTTTTTATACCTAGTCACTTACGGGCACTTTACGAGCGTAAGAACAACACCTTAATAAGTTGGAGATGATGAGTCACGTGTCTTACGGGCTAACTTACGGGCGTAAGTCTTGCTGTAAGGTTTTATATCTTGATGTTAATGTCCAGCTTATGGTCATAAGTGCTGGACCGTAATCTTCTCTGCTTTGCAGTTGTGACTCCCTTAAGGGCATGTATTACTCCCTGTAAGCTCCTCTGGCTGGCCCTTACGGTTTGACTTATGGGCATACTCCTGCCCGCACGTCTCTTTGTTTGATCTTTATGCTCCTCCTTACGGGCATAAGCATGGCACAAAGTTCTTGAGAAGAGTCTTATGACCATAAGTTTGACTGCAAGGTGACCGTAATGTATTTTGTCTGATTTGTTCTTCAGTTGTTGATGTCGAGAGAACTCTATCTTCATCATTATGCCTCCAAATTGCTTCTTTTGGTTCTTTCTCCTACTTAAGTACTGCCTGTTACCTAAAAATACAATTTTTATCATGTTTAACATTATCTTCTGAATTAATACTCTAATACACGTCGAATAAGTGTATTAATACTCCTATACCTTGGGAACAAATCCCCGAAAGACTACCTTGAATTAATTTGATATATTAGCTAAACATTGCTATTCTTTGACTGTGGGCACTTCTAAATTAATCTGACCCATTTCTTAATGCGATTAAACCCTAATACTCACGACAACACCAATTGACATATGATTGCATTAAAATGCTTAGTGAACCTCTCTATTAGGTTCAACCATAATTTGGGGGATTCGACACCATGCACCATATCTTTAAGAGTGCATTCTACCTTTATCTTTTATATATTATCTACACATGATTGATTTCAATCCGAATCATGCAAATCAAAAATATATTTGGGTATTTTGCATTAGCAAACACACCCATGAAGCAATATGGAAGACTAAAAAAAATAACTCAAATAGGCAATAAGATTAAGAAAGGGAAATTAACTACAAAACATCTCAATATTCAATGTTCCAAGGCACCAATAAAGATTTACTCTCTCATATTATAAGAATCTGTAATGAAATCTAAAACTAGAGACATGAATGAAAACACATGAAGAACTTCCTCAATACTTCTCTCTAGTGGATGATGGAACCTCCCCGTATTAGAGTTGATATTGTTGTCGAATTTGTGCCTAAATGTTGAAGGAGTGGTGTCAACTCGTCCCAGATTAGCTTTCTTGGATCTTCACTCCAAATCTTAGCCTCTAATAAATCTTTTACCAGAAGTCCCCTTCAAAACTAAAGCTGTCAGGCCTTATATTGTAGGTAAAATGATAGCGCACACCTGTGTTGATTGTCGACAGTACTTGAGATTGTAATCTTCATGATTTTTGACACTCTAGTAACAAGCATCGACCAAGGAGCATGCCCATGCTCTTTAGGCATGGTCATGCTCTACTCAAGACAATCGTGTTGTAGCTGTGTTCTTCAATTTCTCCTTGACAGTGATTTGCACACCCTAAACACGCCTGTGCTTGGGCTATACTCTTCTCTGAAAATGTGCTTTGTTGCTCTTTTTGCTCTGATTAGCTCTAATTTTTATTTCTTTTGTCCTTGGTACCTAATTACCTACTTCATAAACACAAAAAATTCAAATGATAATATATACCTTAATTTTTAATTTTATATTCTAGGAAAAAAGGGATTGGTTTTTTTTTTTAATTATTGCACAATTTAAAAGAAAACCTTAGATGAAGTATACTCTCTCCCTCTCTATATATATATCAAAGATAACATCATCTTCGGGCATGTTCATAGATATACTATTCACTATGGATGTTTGATGACAACCGACGTGTTAATCCACTGGGTTGGCCAGCTTTTCCCCAATATTTTTTATGACAACCAAATTGAATGAAATCAAACTTACCAGAAATCCTTCCCATGACCTCATCCAAACTAAGGTCATCCAAACTTAAGCAACAAGCTAACCACTCAACCCTTCGATAATAAAACTTAAATATAAAAACATCTTTAAAAAAAAACAGAAAACAATTTTTTAAATTTTCTTTACAATCTATATATATTATATACCATCTTCATCCTATTATTTTGTATTTAATTTATTTTATTTACTTTAATTATTATTAGTAAACATCATAGAGAAAACGTTTCATCTTTTAACATTAAAGTCCATTGTTTTTATATTTATTAATCATCTTCATCATTGAAATGACTTAAACATAATAGAATTTATATCAAATTATTTATATAAAAAAAATATTTTTATATAAAGCAACATAATTTCATTGATGTGCAGTACTATAACAAGTTAATTATTTAAAATAATAATCCTTTCTATAATTTTTTTTTGTGTATTTCTTTTTCTTTGACAAAATCTTGAAAATCTTGAGTATTTCTAAAAATATTTTTAACTTAAAATCATAATATTTTATAAAATTTTGATTAATAAATAATTTATTTAAAATTTTGTTAAATTGGTATGGAAAGTTTTACTCTAATGTCATTTATAAAAAAACAAATTTAGTTATAAATTTGTATTCATTTTCGTGTTAACACTATATTTTAAAGAAAAATAATTGAAATCGTGATAAAATATTTATTATCAGTTAATTTTAACAATTGTCTCATTCAAAAATAGCCATTGATCTTTAAAAACAAATTCTACATCTATCATTTCCATATTTAACTTTTTATAGAAAAATAATTTTTTTATTTAATAATCTCTATTTATTATCATTTCCATATTTAATAATTGATTTTTTTATCGTCTCATTCAAAAAAAATTTTTTAATCAAATGATTTTTAAAGAAATTTAAGTTTAATCTCACATCAAGTAATACTGGTTTTGAAAACATTACCAACAACATTTAATAATGAGTATTTACCAAAATAAATTAGCAACTTTAAAAGTTTTTAATTATTGCCATTTATTTAAAATTATCTTAATTTTTTTTAATTATATTCGAGTACTTTAAAAAATAGTTATAGTTTTTAATATTGCAATTTACTTTAAATTATCTTAATTTTTCTTTAAATTATATATGATTTTGGTATTAAAAAAAACAACTTTTCCAGTAATGCTTGAACTTGAAACACTAGCATTGTTATGAATTTTTACACCACTACGTTAACCTACCTAACCATAAGTTATTTATTAACATTACTCCTTTACTAAAATTTTTAAATAATAAATAAACTTTATATTATTTAAATTTAGTCACATATCAACTATTTTATGAAGAACAATATAGTAATCACCTATAATAAGGAGTGATAGCCATCCCAAACTTTCTATGTTAGGTCTAACTTTTTTTTTTTATTTATTTTTGAATTATATTTCAAAATTTTATTTTTAAAAATAAAAAATAAAAATAAAAACCCTACAGAGGCTCGACCTGTCAGCTAGTCACGTTAGGGGTGATTTAGACTTGCGCGGGCCAACCCAGCCCCGAGATCAAGCATTGTTGGCCTTTGGCTGACCTGGACCTGGAGGGCCCCATTACCTTGCTTGTGCCCCCTCTAACTGTATATCACCATTGTTTGCCGTTTGACACTCGTATATCTTGTTTAATACTGTGCATAAATAAATCTTAAATATTGATGCAAACCTAACTACTATTACGGACGCACGTCCCTAGATGATGGGGTTCTTGTATATATATTTTGATAAAATGAGACAAGCGCATTAGTTAGGTAATGCGCCTAATCAGAAATTAATCTTTCGGTTGTACATCTTCAACTAACAACATAAACATTGGAAGTAAGGGTGTAAATGAGTGAAGCTACTCGTGAACTACTCTAGATCGGCTCGATAAATACTCGAATTCAATTTGACTTTTCACGAGCCGAGCCGAGCTTGAGCTGTTTATTTACGTTTGACAAGACGAGTTCGAGCCCAAAATACTTAGCTCGTGAGGCTTGCGAGCCTAAATGAGATTTTATATATAAAATATTAAATTATTTATATATAAATTACAACAATACATAATTATATAAACTATATTAAATTACTTATATTATATTATCCTAACCTAAACTATTCAACCAATCAATTAATAATTCAACCGAATCAACCTTAACTCCAAAGTCCCGACTCCTAACCCAACTCTCAACTGCACTCCTAGCCACCATCTCCTTCCACAATCTCCAGTCGTCGTCTCCTCTTCGACCGTCATGGAAACTCCCCGAGCTTATATCTCTTTTCTGATTTTTTTCGACCTTGTCTTTGCCGCCCTTGACCTCATCCCTCACCATGAGTACGTGACATCTTCTCCATCTCGCCATCCATCTCAATCTCCCTCTATAGTATTATTTCATCCACTTGTTGGATTAATTTCACCTCGATCTGATTTTTTTAGGCTGCAGAAATTGAGAGGCGCATTACGCAAGAAACAAAAAGTTAAGCAGCACATCCATAAGCTCTTACTTCTCAATAAGTTCAATTTTATTCTCTGAAAATTGAATTTCCTTGTCATGCACACATTGTATCTCGAGAGTGAAGATGTTATTTGTACAAATTCATTGAATGCACTATACTTTACTGCTTGATTTTAGACCTTCCGATTTTATCAAAACCTCTTTAGGTGTTGACTTGCTAGATCAAAATCGAGGGTTGTTATCTATTATTTCCTATTCTAGACTTTTCTTAGTTTACAACACATTGTCAGATGGTCAAGGCCACTTTGCCTTTGGCTTGTTGGATAAGCTTGGTGCAAGGTTCATCATGGCAGCTTATTGTTCAGAAGTAACCTTAGTACCGAACTATGCATTTATTTAAACCAATGGGATTCCTTTATCAATTGAGTCCCATTAGCTTTACATCTTTGAAGATTAGAATGTTTTTAATTTCAACATTGATAAGCTGACACACAAGTATAAGGTCATCACACATGTATCTATACTTTCTCTTCTATCCTCTAAAGTGGTTTTTTTTATGTTCATGCACTGTTTCTCTTTTTTTTTTTCTCATCAAATTTTGTTATTTGTTGGTTCTATATTTTTATTATGTTTTGTTAAATTTTGTAATTCATAACCTTGTTGATTTTGACAAACAAAGTAGGAGATTAGGAAAAAAAACTGCTGCTTATTTGGACCATCAAAAGAGCCTTTGTGAAAGAATTGTTTATGGTATATGCTTTTGCTTAGTTCTATATCTTTATTATGTTATGCAATTTACCTTCAATGAATTCATTATAACAAGTGAAATGCTTTTTGTAACTACCTAAATTTGTTTGTTTTTTATGTAGATGTCATCTTGTCAAAATAATTCAATGACTAGTCCACCATTAGAAGATGAATGTTCTCAAAATGCTACCACCAATACCAACATTAATACAACAATGACAACAACAACAAATACAAGAAATGAGGAGACATTTGAAAAGATAAAAAGGCAAAAGACATCATCTGTTTGGTGTGAATTTGTTGAAGTTATTCTTCCGAATGGGGAGAAAAAAGGACAGTGTGTCCATCGCAAGACTAGGCCCTCCGTACTTGCAAGTGGTGCCACAACACACTTTGCAAGGCATTTGAAGACATGTTTGTTGAGAAAATCTATTTTAAGTCAACAAAAAAAGATTAGTTTTGAACAAAAAGAGAAGGAATGTCGTGGCATAGCAATAACACCGCCATTTTTGGATGGCAAATTAGACCTGGGGAAGATGAGAGAGGTAATTGCTCATGGGATTCTAATGCATGAGCATCCATTTTCCATTGTTGAGGATGAAGGTTTTAACATGATGAAACAAAGGGGAATACCTCAATGGGAAAAGATTTCTTGTGCCACAGTAAAGAAAGATTGTATGCTTGTGTATGAGAATGAAAAGAAGAGGTTGTTTGCATTGTTGAGGAATGTCAACAAAATCCAGCTTGACAACCGATATGTGGATGTCATCCCCTCAAAAGATGGAGTACATGGTTGTGATAGGACACTTTGTTGATGTTGATTAGAAACTACAGAAATGTGTTCTTAATTTTGTGCATCTTACTTCGCCTCTTCGTGGTATTCACATTACTGATACTATTTATAAATGTTGCAAAGAATCGGGAATTGATGGTAAGGTGTTCACAATCTAGGTGGATAATGCTTCAAAGAATGATGTTGCCATTATAAATTTGAAAAACACTTTTGCAAGACATAAGAAGTTGCTTTGTCGTGGATGAATGTTTCATGTTTGATGCACAGCTCACATTTTGAACATAATGGTTCAATTTGGTCTTTCAAAGATTGAAAGTGTCATTAAAAATATCTGTGATAGTAGGGTTCATATTAAGCAATCTAAAAGGAGACTAATTATGTTTTCTGAGATTGTGTAACAGTTGTAATTACCTTATAGGAAGTTGGTGCTTGATTGCAAGACAATGTGGAATTCAACTTATGAGATGATATCAGTTGCATTGAAGTTTAAAGATGTTTTCCCAAGATACAAAGATCCTGATATCACGTATGATTGTTGTCCAAGCAACGAAGAGTGGGAAAAGGCAGAAAAAGTGCGTGAAATTCTTGAAGTATTCAATTCCACCACCAATATTATTTCTGGAAGTTAGTATCCTACTTCAAACTTGTTTTTAAATGAAGTTTTTCATGTGAAAGAAATATTAGGTAGAAAATATCAAGAGAGTAGAGATGGAGATAACTTCATTTTTGATATGGTTACAAGTATGAAAATCAAGTTTGACAAATATTGGGTGAATGCAATTTGTTGATGGCAATTGGTGCTATTTTGGATTCTAGGTGCAAAATGAGAGCTATTTTTGATGTGAAAAATTATTTGTATGTGCTTTAAAATGAATATCTTGTTGAGTATCAATCCATTGGTTCTGAAAAATAGTGCTGAAACTATATCAATTGGTTGCACATGTAATACAAGTAGTGCAAGTGGTTCTTCTTCTGGATGGTCTCAATTTCAAGCATTTGTGAAGACATTTGAAACTATTACTTCTTGAAAAATTTCATTTGGATATTTATCTTGAAGAAAGATGCTATATTTGTGATGAAAATTCTGGCAAGTTTTACCTCATGGAGTGGTGGAAGGCAAATACCTTAAAGTATCGTGTTTTGTCTAAGATGGCTAGAGATATTCTTGCTATACCTATAACTACTGTAGCTTATGAATGCACTTTTAGTAATGGTGGACAAGTTATTGATTTGTATCATGCTTCATTGTCTGCTGATACTGTACAAGGTTAAATTTGTGGAGGCGATTGATTGTGTTGCCTTCATTGTGTGAAGAAAAAGAGTAAGGTATGTTTATTAAGTGTTTTGTTTTTACTTGATTTATATATATACATAGTAACTAACACATATCAAGTTTCTTTTAATAATGTTTACTTTCTTATTGTAGAAAGAGAAGAAAGCAGAGGAAATTACTCTTCCAATCAATCATTGATCTATGTGGAAAATGCGTGGAGTGGTGGTTCAATTATTGATTTATTAAACTTTTTTTTGTTTTATTTTCAATTATGATGAAACTTGTGTTTAATATGGATTGTTTAATTATGGAATGCTATTTGTGTTATTTGTATTTGGATCTTGGAAATTTTATTTGGATATGTTGTATTAATCTTCCCATCAGTCATCATTCTTAAAGTGGAGGATATGGAGCATGAAATGCAGTAGTATTTGCAGCCTCATTTTCATGCTTATATGATATACTGTTCTCATAAACTGAAGGTTTGTTTTGTTCTTTCAGTTTGATCATAAATGCTAATTGTTCTTTCTGTCTTGTATCAAACATGTGATATTTACTTTTGTAACTGGTAACAGATGATGACAATACCCCTTGCGTACATCTCGCAAGTGCACGGGTTTGTCGAAGTAATAAATCCCAGATGAGTGGGTATCGTATCCACAGAGAGTAGGGAATAAAAACACTTGAATTGTTTCTTAACTAAGCGAAAAGTGAATAGTGATTTGTGTGACAAAATATGATGTATTGAAGGTAAAAGAAACAAGAAGGAGAGTACAAGTAAAGGGGAGGTAAGGCAATCAAAATAAATGGGGTACCCGGATATTGCTCTGCCTAGGACAATCGTTTTAAGTGCAAAAACCCTCTATTATGCTTTCTAAGTAATGCAATAATTAGTCATGGAGATCCTTAAGTACGTGGTCCCAAACCTAAGGTTAACCATGACTAACTTTATACATGTCCCGGAGGAGAGATTAAACAATCTCTCAACCTCGCACTCGTATAGAATCGCAATGAGTTCTAGGGATTCCATGTGATAAATCCTCTTCCTAAATGTAGACCTAACCCTTTGGTCCAGGTGGAAGGTCCCTAGCTACAATTAAGCCCTTGGTGCTAAAATCACTTCAACACTTAAGTCCGTTGCCTCTGCAACTAAGCCCCAGTGGAAGGTCATCCCTTAGCCCATTCACTCTACTATGACCACAAAGAACTCGAGGAAATGGAGGTAGGATAAATCACACCGGATGAGAAAGGGGATGCTCCGCTACCTCTCGACTCACCCTCTCAGCCCTCTTCAATCTAGCTTTGTCTAACTCTCGTGATGTGTCACTTTTTCACAAGGGTTACCAACAAGAACTCTCAACCCTAGTGTCACTTTAAGGGAGCATTCATACAATCAAGCATTCAAGATTGGAACTCAATTAAAACATCAATTAATTGAAAAAAACATAATAAAAAGGTTTAATGAAACGAATATATCTTAGGGATTCACAAATCCAAGTACCCCCTAGGGGGTTTAGCTCTCCATGGAGCTAATTACAATCAATGAAATCAAATGTAAAAATAAAGAATCTATAGAAAACCACCTCGATAGTCATGGCAATGGTCTTGTGGAGAAGTCTCTACTCGTCCAAGGGTCCCTTTGTCCGGCCTAGGATACACCTCACCGGATCAGTGCCGACGAAAGCTCTTCTACTAACCTTCTTCCAAACGGAGCACGATGTCAGAGCCGTAGAACCACTCTAAATCCTTAGCTAATACCTCTCAAAACCATAGCCGTAGCCCTCTCTCAAGTTGGGGAAAAGATGGAGAAAAGAATGCTGAAATCGGGGCTGAAATCGGCTTTAAAAGGGCTAGAATCGGGAATCCACACGCCCCTGTGGGTGCCCCTGTGGATTTTCCGCACGGGTGTGGGGAATTTCCACACGCCTATATGGATTCTCTATTTTACTCATTTTCGACCGGCTGTGAACAGTACCTGTATAATGTTTTGCTACAGTATCTACTACAGTACAGGCCCAAAAACACTCCTAAATCCATGTTTTCATCAAGGTAACGTAGACGGGCACATGTTTACATCGTAGATTGCTTTTCTTCTTCAATAAATGGACACGTTGGTGGAGATCTTACTATACATGCACAAGCCGGAATGCTTGAATGTGACTGCCCTTGTGCCCCTCCAAATCATTGTGCTAACTTGAATACAAGGAGGTTGGCACACATTCTCGCATCTTGAACCCGACTTATGTCTTCACGTTTGAACCTTCTCAAGATTTTTTCTAAATGGTGCATTCACGATCTACATTGGCTTCTTTCTCTAACATTCGGCTTCACAACCCTATATGCATGAAAGTAACATAAATACACACATTTTAGCATTAACACCCGATAAAAGTAATGCTCATTATACGGAAAGAACACTTCGCATTCTTATCACACAAGCACTTATCAGATGACAACATTCATCAACTTTTTTTATTTTAATCTGTTTGGTAGTGTTGAATAGATCTAAAGTTACCTATTTGTGGTTCAAATGCTTGTTATATATTGATAATCGTTTTCAATCTTTGATTGATATTGAGAACATTCGTTTGGGTATATTCTTTGATCTGACAATTTTATGATTTTAGTATGTGGATTTTCTTAAAATGGTTTCAGGTCCTAAAAGCAGTGATACCAATGCAGTATATGTATTTTCTTGGTTTAATAGTGTGATATGTTCTTGATATCTTCTTCTTAATGCTTTTAGATTATGTTTCCTCACCAATTTTGTCTATGTGCCAATTATTATCTTTTTTTCTCAGTTTGGTCCAAAAGATGGAAGTCCATCTGATTCAACATTATGCATCTCCTCTGTGGATTCTACAAGCAGCATCAAAGCTAGTGAGGTGGACCAAGAAGGTTCTCAAGCTTTTGAGAGCGTCTATTATACAGTAAATGATTACTATAATTACTACTACACAGGTTTGGGTTGATGCTGGTTGGCTATTATTTCTTCAAATACACTTTTATTATTGCCTGGGCTAATGATAACACTCTTAATAGGGTAAACATTTGGGGAGTGGGATACTCCTAATTATGCTATTAGGGCTGATGGTTTAGAAGTTCTCATCCTGTAAGTTGTTCTGTCTATAAATTGAGAAGCCTGCTAGAATTGGCAGTTGTTTGTTATCTTCTCTTGTTTCATTATCTGTTTCTCATGAAGCACCTTGGACACAAATCCATCTGTTTGGTATTTTGATAATTGGCTAAGCACTAGGTCCTTAGTTGGTTTCATTTTAATTTCATTTGTTGGAGGCAAAGGCCTTGATATGTTGATATGTTTTCTTTTCCTTTAATTGATATTAGAAATTTCTTCTTTTCATATCTGTTGGTTAAAAATCTGTGCTCTTCATTCTTTTACTTTTATATGTACAGCCTTTAGTAGATGGCACAGCTTCCATTTATGAAGTAATAGTTAATCAGTTATGCATTTAGGTTATGAGGCCATAGCAGTTTAAGAATCTTCGATTGTTGATTGGCTATTCCATGTTTACATCTTTAGGAAGTAGATATTTCAAATATCAATAATCGTTTCCTTTGATGATCAAGATTTTAGTAATTTCTTCAATCTATGTGACTACTACTACTACAAGATCATGATATACAAGAAAGTTAATTTTTCAACTAAGTAAGGGTGTATTTAAGCAACATCCATCATTTATATGGGGATTTGGATGCAGGTGTTGAATATTTTACTTGTAGATGATCTTTATATTGATGTTAATGACTAATTATATGTTCATATTACATTCCAGGCTATTCAAATAATTAATGGATCATTTGTATATTATATTATGGTTTCAACCAACCTATGCTCCATATTTATTCTTGCCAGGAGCTATGGTAGGTATTGATGGACAATTTGTTGGTCAACAGCTATATTATCTAAGTCATGTTTTTCCCCAGACCCTTATTTCCCTAGGGTATTCAGAATATCATTCTAAAGCCTTCTTTGTTATGTGTTAACATATGAGTTCTCCCAGTAGTTCAATGAGCAAAGTCTATATAAGACGTTTTGGTTTATCATGCTCATCTCTATACTCCTTTATCCAACTGTGATAGGTTAATCGAGCTTAAACGAGCAGAGCTCGAGTTACTTGAGCTTTTCAGCGAGCCGAGCTCAAGCACAAAAAAATGGCTCGAACGAGCTCGAGCGAGGCTTGAGTCTTTGAATAATATACTCAAGCCAAGCTCGAGCTTGGTGATATTCGGCTCGGCTCGGCTCATTTACAGCCATAACTACAAGCCCATTCCCACACCAAAAACTTTTATGACACTCTATGCGTGGAGATCCTACATTACCTATGCATAATGTACTTTGCCCACTATACGTTGGGTGGGAATTATATCCTCATATTGGCATCTGAATATTTATTTATCCCTTTAATTTGTTAACTTAGAGTAGTACTCGCACATAATGCAAGATCTCAAGAATAAATCTATGAAAAAAAGAATCCCCTGATTTACACAGCAGATCCAGTCCATCAAAGAAAGTGCTCCATGATGAAATTAATCGAAGATCTTTCTCTCTCTCTCTCTCTCTATATATATATATATACAAGCACAATCAACTTTTCTCCTCACTCTAGTAGGTAATACTTTTCACATCATTTAATTCAATTTGCCGTTGCAATGATGGCACATGTATTCTGTCTTTAATATTATCTAATGATTAAAAAATATAAAATAAACCCCTCACCAACCTCAAGTCAAAAATCAACAAAGTCTAGCTATTCAACAAGAAGCAAATAAATACATTACCATTTAAAACATAAATCAAGAATCACATGCATGAATTCATCAGCCATAAGCGAATTATAAAAACAGCTGCCCACCATTCCTCATATGCAGGATCATGAACAATATCAACTCAATGGCTTCTCAACACCATTATCAATTTCTCCTATTCACTTTCTCTTCTTTTTCCGCTTCCTCTCCACTCAAAAACCAGAAACCCTAGTCCTCCCTGTCAGAAAAGACCTTACCATCCTCCAATACATTACTAGAATTTACCAAAGAAGCCCTATCAAGCTCCTCGTTGACATTGTAAGCTGATTTCATCTGGGTAAACTTCGAAAATCATTACATTTTCTCGTCTTACCATTCAGGGCAATGCAACTCACCAGAATGCTCTCTCGCCGAATGATGAGGACATCATGCCCATGCCAACTACACTGCCTATGAATAGTAATACTTTAGCTGGTATAACAGCTGACATAGAAGAGGAAGCAGCATATTAAGGACCAATGAAATGAAGCCATTCTAAACAAATTCAAAATCAAGTGAATGCTAACTTAAGCTTATTTTTAAATTATATTTATATGGTGGTGTTTCCAATTTTTTCTACCTTAATTGCACTTTGGTGTAGTGGAAGTGATAATTCTAGACTTAGTCAAACAAAAGGATAGTAAGAGAGAAGTATTTGGAGCTACGCCACATGTGGGCCTCACACTCACATGCACATCCAAGAAGAAAACTGTGCCTATCTTCACTGGCCCCATGTAAACAAAGAGAGATGTGGTTCCTTTTATGAAAAATTAGCCCAAAATATCTCTTTCCTAAATCAACCCAATTTCTGGAAGATAACAAAATCAAATTGTAATTGACAAGGAAATCAAGTATTCCAAGATTAAGAGTGGAGAGATTCGCTTGCCATCTTCACATGCTACAATACCCGCGGGATATATTCCCATATTTAGATTAATTTTCTAGCCAATTTTATTTTCCTGTTTTTAGATTGTTTTCCTAGCAAATTTTCATTTTCTATTTTTAGATTGATTCCCTAGTCAATTTTAATAAAATAGTTTTCTTGTATCCCAAGTTTAAGTCAGCTATAAATAGCCTTGTACGTTCTCTTTTGAAAGATGGAACTTTGATTATTATTCACGAATAAGAGTTGTTTTACTACCATTGTTATTGTGAATTTTCCTAGAATCATGAGATGCGAGTTTCAGTTTTCTCCTAATTCATGCTCTACGCTTTCGAGCGTTTTGTGTGGATTTGTTTCTGGTTTATGATTCTGTGATTGTTTTCATAGCAGGTTAGAGTTCTTGAAGCTTCGGATCATCTCTTTCCAACGTACGGGTCGCATTCATCCTCGGTTGTTTGCAGATAGTTATCCCTCAAACTAGATCCTACTCCATGAAGATCGAGCCATTATTTAGATCTTTTTCTTCTTCACCAAGTTGGAGCTTATCATTTGGTACCAAAGCCTTTCGTCGACAAGATAGGATACGTTATTCCTACATTAACCCTTTATCTCAGTTGTTTCATAATTTTTTTTTCAGTCCCATAGTCGACAAACCTAAAAATACCCAAAAATTAGCTAACTTTTGCATTAGTACTGTAATTTTAGTATTGTATTTCAGGTTTATAATCTATTCATATTCCTCTAGATGTTGGTCACAAAAAAACTAAGCAAAACAAAAAAAAAAAAAAAAAAAGTTCAAGAAAGGCCATTACAAAAAAAAAGGAAAAAGAAAAGAAAAAGAAAAAAAATGGATTGGAGTTTCCAGCAATCTAGATACTATATCTCATTAGATTATTACTTGTTTTGTACTTACTAGATTTTAGTACTATTCCCTTCTTGTTTTAGCCAACCAAACTCCACTAAAGACCGATGCTAGTTCTTTCGACATCTTCTGTTCAATCTCTTAATCACATACGGAAAACTACCGCTTGGCACAACCGTGATAAGAGGAGAAGGCATAAGAGCTTTGGTAAGTAAGAGACGAGATTTGTGTGAATCCACATATATACTTATTTTTTTTCTTCAAATCCACTAACATGGTAGGTTTAGAAGCTAGTTGTCATGATGATGACCCTGTTGGTTCATACCACAAGATAAATGCATTGGTTACATGGCCAGAGTATGATGCATTTGTCAATCACTTTCAGTGTGAGCTGAGAGTATCAATTATGTTAGTGCAGGAGAAGATGGAGAAGGTTATGCAAGATACCCTGCATGAGACAATTGACCGGGCCCTCACTGAGCATGTTCAAACCCGAGGTGGGCTTGACGACCGTCATGACCATCGTGACCCTGGTCATGTTGGTTATAGACATCGGTAATTTTGATGCCATGATAATGATGGACTTTCCTGCGGCTACCGAGATAAAGAAGATTCTGATAGTATGGCGAAGATCATGCTGAGCATACCACCATTCAGCAGGAAAGCGGATCTCGAAGTTTACTTGGAGTGGGAGGCGAGGTGTGATCAAATTTTCAGGATCCATGGTTTTCTTATGAGAAAAGGGTAAAACTAGCATCTCTTGGATTTACTAATTATGTACTAACATGGTGGAACCAGTTACAGGAAGACATGCTATTTGTAGGTAATGGCTATATTCGTACATGGGTTGCTATAAAGAGGGCTATGCAACACCACTTTGTTCCACCACACTTCCAGAGAGATTTATATAACAGGATAAAATGGCTTGTTGAAGGTACAATAACCGTTGATGAATATTATAAGGAGATGGAGGTCCTGATGATCCGTACCAACATGAGAGAAAGTGATGAGGCAAACATATCAAGTGGAGTTGTTCCCTTACAGCACTCTATAGGAGCTCGTACATCAAGCGACGAAGGTGGAGCAACAGCAACAACGTGGCTATCGGGGTCGCACTATACCCAATCGTCCTGCTACCCCCACTTGGCACTGCCCTTAGGATGCCACAAGAGGTGGCACTACTCTTAGGCCAACGGCGGCCATCTCTACCGCACCTCTTGGCCCGAACATTAACCATGTCAGCACCTTCGCCCAAGTTCTGGACACAGTGATCGACGCCCCACTTCTTTGACAGTTGTATCTTCTTCTACATCCACCGTGGTGTCCTCTTGTAGCCATGACATATTATGCTTCAAGTGCAAAGGGAGAGGGCACATTGCTTCTGAGTGCCTCAGTAGGAGGACCTTGCTCAATAATGAACAGGGCGAGTGGAAGTCACACAGTGACCCCGAAGATGATGGTGATGCAAATGATAAGCTAGCGGATGAAGGTGATTATGGCGTTTATGCTGATGTGGGATATTGCTTTATTTCTAGTCGTGTGCTTAGTGTCAATAATGTTGAAGAGAAGAAGGGACAATGACATAACATCTTCAACACTTGCGGCACCATTAAAAATAAGGTATGCAGGATTATTGTTGATAATGGCAGCTGCAATAACATTGCTAGTTTAGACTTGGTGGAGAGATTGGGGTTAAAGCAGCGGCGTCACCCTAGTCCATACAAGATGCAGTGACTCAATGATTGTGGATCATTACGTGTTAGCGACATTGTAATGGTTCAGTTCTTCATTTGGAAGTATCATGATTAAGTGGAGTATGATGTTGTCCCAATGCAAGCATACCAATTACTATTGGGACGTCCTTGGTTGTTTGATCATGATGTCCATATTAGCAGTCGTGCTAACCGACTCACTTTTATGTACAAAAGAGAGTGCATTTCTTTGCTTCCTATGACTCCGGAGGAAATATTAATGGATTATCTAGAGAGAAAGAGAGAGAAAGAGTGCAAAACACTTAAGTGAAAGCCACCATCAAAGTGAGCGAGTGAATCCAAAGCCAAATAAAACTCCACAGAAAAAAAGGTTTTATTGATGATGGCTACAAAGGGGGACATGAGGGCTTTGACAGAACCCAATTCTATGTTCTTTGTTCTCCTATACAAAGAAAGTTTGCTAACTACTAATGATTTATCTTCTACTTTGTCTAGTTCTATTTTGGCTCTTTTGCAGGCATATGAAAACGTGTTCCTTGATGAGGTCCCACCTAGGCTACCACCGAAGCGAGGAATTGAGCATCAAGTTGATTTGGTACTAGGAGCACCATTTCCTAATTGGCCAACTTACCGCACCAATCCAGAGGAGACAAAAGAAATCCAGTGTCAAGTTTAAGAACTACTCGACAAACTTTACATAAGGAAAATTCTCTCTTCTTGTGCAGTACCATTTATTTTAATTCCTAAGAAAGATAGTTTTTGGAGAATGTGTGTAGATTGAAGAGCCATTAGCAACATAACTGTGAGGTATAGACTTCCATACCTAGGCTTGATGATATGCTTGATGATCTAGTGGATCTGTTATCTTCTAAAAGATAGACTTGCATAGTGGCTATGGCCAAATTAGAATGAAAGATTGTGATGAGTGAAAAATAACATTTAAAACAAAATTTGGATTGTATGAATGGTTAGTCATGCCTTTTGGTTTAACAAATGCACCTAATACTTTCATGAGATTGATGAACCATGTACTTAAAGGCTTCATCGGAAAATTTGTGGTAGTCTACTTTGATGATATCTTATTTTTATCAAGTCTTTAGATGATCATATTAAACATTTACTTGATGTACTTGATATTTTGTGAAAAGAACAATTGTATGCTAACCTTGCAAAGTGCACTTTTTGCACTAACAAGGTTGTCTTTCTTGGCTTTATGGTTTCGTCTCAGGGTGTTAAGGTAGATGAAGACAAGATCAAAGCGGTACATGAATGGGCAACACACCAAAATGTGAGCCAAGTGAGAAGCTTCCTAGGACTTGTGGGCATTTACCATCGGTTAGTGAAGGATTTTAGCACCATTGCCGCCGCAATCAATGAATTGACAAAGAAAGAAGTTCCATTCAAATGGGGGGCAGCACATGAAAATGCATTTCAAAAATTGAAAGAGAAATTGACATCCACACCCCTATTAGCTCTTCCTCACTTTGGTAAGACTTTTGAAATAGAATGTGATGCAAGTGGTGTAGGTATTGGCGGGGTGCTTATGAAGAAGGTAGGCCTATTGCTTATTTTATTGAGAAGTTATATGGTCCACCTCTTAATTATTCTGTTTATGATAAAGAGTTTTATGCGCTTTTGAGGGCTTTGGAAATTTGGTGACATTACTTATATCCTAAAGAATTTGTGATACATTATGACCATGAATTATTGAATCATCTTAAGGGTCAATTAAAACTAAACCGTAGACATGCAAGATGGAGTGAGTTCATTGAGTCTTTTCCTTACATTGTCAAGTACAAGAAAGGGAAGAATAACCTTGTAGCTAATGCATTGTCTAGGCACCATGTTTTGATGTCCTAACTAGATGCTAAAATTCTGGGTTTAGATGGCATTAAAGAGTTATATACTAAAGATTCATACTTTGCGGAACCCTACTCTAAATGTAGTAGAGGAAAAGGTTGGCTAAAGTTTCACTTGCATGATGGTTTCTTGTTTTGAGCTAACAAATTGTGTATACCAAATTGCTCTGTTCGCTTATTACTCTTTCAGGAAGCTCATGGAGGTGGTTTGATGGGCCACTTTGGTTCCAAGAAGAAAGAAAATGTGTTGTCCGACCATTTCTTTTGGCCAAAAATGAGGTGTGACGTTGAGCGCTACGTGCAATGATGCGAGACATGCCACAAAGCTAGGTCTTGTTTAAATCCTCATGGATTGTATACTTCCCTTACCTATTCCTAGTATTCCGTGGGAAGATATTTCTATGGATTTTGTTCATGAATTACCACGAACTAAAAGGGAAAGGGATTCTATATTTGTGGTAGTTGATAGGTTTAGCAAGATGGCTCATTTTATTCCATGTCATAAGAGTGATGATGCTTCACATGTTACTGATTTATTTTTTAGGGAAGTGGTGTGACTATATGGTGTGCCATAAACCATTATCTCAGATCATGATACCAAGTTCTTGAGCTTTTTTTTGGAAAACCTTGTGGGGGAAGCTAGGAACCAAGCTATTATTCTCCACTACATGTCACCCCCAGATAGATGGGTGAACAAAAGTTGTGAACCACACACTATCCATGATATTAAGAACAATTTTAAAGAAGAATTTAAAGATGTGGGAGGAGTGTCTACCATATGTCGAATTCGCATATAATAGAGCGATACATTCCACCACTAAATTTTGTCCATTCAAAATTATATATGGTTTTAAACCTATTACCCCTATAGATCTTTTATCTTTGCCCTTGCAAGAATAAGCTAATATGAATGCAAGCAAGCGAACAGAATTTGTAAAGAAAATACATGAAAAGACAAAGGAGAACATCAAAAAGATTACTCAACAGTATGAGAAGTGAGCGAACAAAGGAAGAAAAAAGATGTTGTTTGAGCTAGTTGACCTAGTGTGGATACATTTACGAAAAGAGTGTTTTTTGGCACAGTGAAAGTGAAAATTGCAACCACAAAGTGATTCACTATTCCGAGTGCTTGAGAAGATCGAGCTTCCAAGCGAGTATGGTGTTAGTGCTACTTTCAACATTGCAGACCTTTCATTTTTCTTTGGTTCAATCGAAATTGAGGATGACTCTTTTTCAAGAGGAGGAGGATGATGAGGACATCATGCCCATGCCAACTACACCACTTATAAATAGTAATACTTCAGCTGGTATAGCAGCTGGCAGAGAAGAGGAAGCATCATATCAAGGACCAATTACACAGAGCCGTGCTAAACAAATTCAAAACTAGGTGAATGCTAATTTAAGTTTATTTTTAAATTATATTTATATGGTGTTGTTTCTAATTTTTCTACCTTAATTATACTTAGGTGTACCGGAAGTGAGGACAAAATTCCAGACTTAGTCAAACAAGAGGATAGCAAGAGAGAAGCATTTGGAGCTACGCCACATGTGGGCCTCACACTCACATGCATGTCCAAGAAGAAAACTATGCCAATTTTCGTGAAACACCAATTTGTGTGCGTATACCGTAAGTGCACGGGTGTCGAAAGTAATAAAGTACCCAATGAGTTGAGTAGTCAAATCCATAGGGAACGGATGTATTAATAATAGCCACTTCTTAGTTATCTAGTTGGAATCAAGATTATGGTGAAATGAACTCAATCACAAGAGTATGAATATTGAAAGCAAGGAAGGAAAAAAAATAAAGATAAGGGAAGTCTCAATTAATAAAGATGAGGTACCCGGGCAATACTCCCCCTAGGATTTAACATGAAGTGTAAGACTTACTAAATGTTTCTAAACTGAGTTAAATGAGTCCAGGTAATCTAAGAACAATCGGTCCCTGCCTCCAGGCCACCGATACTAGTCTCATACAAGGTCCCAGTGGGAAATCGCTCAATCTCAACACCTGACACCACATATGACCGCAATAAACTCTAGCGATACCTAAGAATACAATCGATTCATAGAGATAGATCTTACCATACTTCTAGGTGAAAGATCCCTAACCCCCTACAAGGTCCTAGTGGAGAAATCTCTCAATCTCACGCCTCACACTAAATATGGTTGCATAAAGTCTACGGAATACAGAGATAGGAAGCACTCATCAAAGGGGAAAGGGAACACTCCACTATCTCATGACTTACCTTCTCAACTCTCTTCAATCTTGGAGTTCTAACACTAATGGAGACCTTTCTCTCACTAAGACAACAAATCATGCAATATAAATCAATCACAAGGATTAATACGACATGAAAGCAATGAGAAAACAAAATTAAAAGTCAAATAAACTCAGATTTAATAGAAAACATAACATAAATCAATACAAAGATGTGATCCTAGGGTTCACATGCCCAAATACCTACTAGGGTTTAGCCCTCCATGGAGCAAATTACAAAGCAAAGAATAATGCAATGAAAATCAATAAAAACTATGTAATAAAAGCCCCATAAATTCGTGATGATGGCCTTGATGTGTCGCTCAACATCTTGAAGGATCCCCCTCCGAAGTTAGTTTACTAAAGGCCCCCTCGATGCTATGATGGAGAAAAGATCTATCCAAGTTGGTGAAGAACGCCCCCCAAATTCACCAAAAACCTCCTCTTCAAACCCTAGCCGCTTCGTCTTTCAAACGCTAGCAAAAAGTCTCCAAACAATAGAATAAAATGGCTATTTATAGTAAAAAACCGCGTCTGTCACATGCCTTCACGTGACCGTGTGAGTTTTCACATGCCCGCATGAGCTACAGAAATTCCCATGCGATCGCATGGAATTTTCATGCGGGCGTGTGAACAGTGTTTTGCTATAGTACTGCTGGCGTACTTTTCATAAACACGGTTCACACACTCCTCTCTTGAGGCCACATGGTGAGGCACACATTCACGTAGTAAGTTATAAGGTTTTTAATCGTCAAATCATCATTCGGAAGCCCTTGCAATCTTTACACAAATAGAGACATGGGAGTGTGACTGCCTTTGTGCCCTTCCAACTCATAAATTAGCTTGGATTCTCTTGGAACTTGGCACACACCGCCATGTACATGAGCTCCTCTTGTGTCTTGATCCCTATGTTATACAAAAACTCCCAAAATATGCCTTATGACACACCCCTTGCGTGTGTAGCGCAAGTGCGCGGGTCATCATAGTAATAAAATACCCCGGTGAGTGGGTAGTTAAATCCATAGGGAATAGTTGTTCAGAAACACAAAGTATTTCTTTTAGCTAGAGTGAAAACCAATTTGTGATTTGATTTAAGATATTAATGCAAAGAAAAATGAAAGAGAAAAGAGAACAAGCAAGAGGAATCGGAGAGGAAAATCAATGGTAAAATTGGGTACTCGGACAATGCTCGCCCTAGGACTATTGTTTTAAGTGCAAGACTAATATTATGCAACCTAACTGAAGTTTAATGAGTCGTGGAAATCCAAAGACACACGGTCCCAAATCTAAGGTCAACCATGACTAGCCCTCTACACTATGCCTCGGTGAAAAGCGATACTCTCAACACCTCACACTGTGTGGGACTGCTTGAGGCTCTAGGGACTCCAAGTGATAAACCCTATTCCCTAATTTAGATCTAACACTTTGGTCCAAGCGAACTCCTAATCAAGATTAAGGCTTAACATTAAGGATTACTCAACACTTCAATCTATTGCTCGCGCAGCTAAGTCCCAATGGAGTTCATTTTTTAGCACTTTACTCTATCATGATTGTAAAGAACACTTGGAATATGGAGGTAGGATAAATCACGTCGGAAGGGAAAGCGGGATTTTCCGCTACCTCTTGACTCACCCTCTCAACCCTCTTCAATCTCACTAAGTCTAACCCTAATGAAGTTGTCACCCCTTAAAAGAATTACCTAGATGGATTGTCAACCCTAGTGTCACTCTAAGGGAAAATCACAACAATAATCATGCAAGATTGAAACTCAATTAAAATATCAATCAGAGAAGCATAATAGAAGTCAATGAAAAAAAATCATCCTAGGGTTTACAAGTCCAAGCACCCACTAGTTGTTTAGCTCTCCATGGAGCAATACAAAGTCAAAGATAAAATCAAAGATAAGTGCAAGCAATCCATAGAGATAACCCCGTTGGTGTCTATGGTAATGGTCTTCAAGAGCCGCCTCGTCTTCTCCAAGGAGTCCTTCTTCAAGTCTAGGGCATCAGAAGCTTGCACTTAAGGAAGTCAATGTTGAATGCCATAAAGTCGCACCTAAATCCCAGCAAAAACCACTCCAAACCCTAGCCGCGCTCTCCCTAAAAGATTGGCAAAAGATAGGATGAAGATCTCCAAATCAAACTCTCAAAGCGGTATTTAAAAGGCTGAAATCGGGCATCATCATGCTCCTGTGAAAATTCCACACGAGCGTGTGGATTTCTAGGCTTCAATTTCCTTCGTGCTGTATATAGTAACTGCTACAGTACTTTGCTGTAGTAAAGTACTAAAATACTTTCGCTATAATGCTCCTGAATTTAATTTCTTCATTGAGGCCGCCAAGTTGGGCACACAACAATACGGTAGATCACATCGCGTCTTGCTTCGAAACACATTGATGAAGATCTTGACAATGTTACACAATTTGGAATAAATGAGTGTGACTGCCTTTGTGTCCCTCCACTTTAAGTATTCACTTGCACATTTTGGAGCTTGGCACACACCCACATGTCTATGAGCATAACTTATGCCTTGATCCTTGTTCGGTCCAAGAGTTTCCTCAATAATTGCGTCCAAGATCTATTTTTGCTTCCTTTCTTCCAAACTTGTCTCCACCACCCTAAATGCACAAAAGAACACAAATACACATGAATGAGCCATAAAATCTGATAAAAGTGATGCTCAATGTAAGAAAAGTATACTTAGTAATACTTATACAGAAGCACTTATCACCTTCATAACCTATCTTTGCTTCCTTTTCTTCTTTGAAGGCATTCACAACCTATTTTCACAAAGGAACACTAAATACACTTTATGAGATATAAACCATGGTAAAAATAATACTCAATGCATGTAAAACATATAGAGAAATATGTCTACTCAAGCACTTATCACTTCGCTGACCCCAAGCAAACAAAGATATATGTGGTTTCCTTTTATGACAAGTCAGCCCAAAATATCTCTTTGCTAAACCACCCCAATTTCTAGAAGGAAACAAAATCAAATCCCAATCAACCAAGAAATCAAGTATTCCAGGATTAAGAGTGGAGAGATTCGCCAGCCATCTTCACGTGCTATACTACCCGCGGGATACTATTCCCATATTTAGATTGATTTTCTAGCCAATTTTATTTTCCCATTTTTAGATTGTTTTCCTAGAAATTTTTTTTTTATTTTTAGATTGATTCCCTAGCCAATTTTAATAAGATAGTTTTTTGTACCCCAAGTTTAAGTCGACTATAAATAGCCTTGTATCTTCTCTTTCGAAAGATTGATTATTATTCACAAAATAAGAGTTGTTTTACTACCACTGTTCTTGTGAGTTCTCCCAGATTCATGAGAGGAAAGTTTCGGCTTTCTCCTAATTCGTGCTTTATGCTTGACACACCCCTTGCGTATGTGTACCGCAAGTGCACGGGTCGTCAAAGTAATAAAATACCTCGGTGAGTGGATAGTGGAATCCACAAGGAATAGTTGTTCCGAAACACAAAGTATTGCTATTTAACTATAATGAAAACCAAGTTATGATTTGATTCAAGATATTAATGCAAAGAAAAGTAAAAGAGAAAAGAGAACAAGCAAGAGTAGTAAAGAGAGGTAATCAATAGTAAAATGGGGTGCGCGGACAATGCTTACCCTAGGACTATTGTTTCAAGTGCAAGACTAATATTATGCCTCCTAATTGAAGTTTAATGAATCATGGAAATCCAAAGATACACGGTCTCAAACCTAAGGTCAACCGTGACTAGCCCTCTATACTATGCCCCGGCGGAAAGGAATGTGTTGGACTGCTAGGGATTCCAAGTGATAAACTCTATTCCCTAATATAGATCTGACTCTTTGCTCCAGGCGAAAGACCCCTAATCCCAATTAAGCCCAGACACTAAGGATTACTTCAATATTTTACTCTGTTGCTTGCACAACTAAGCCCTAGTGGAGTTTGTCTCTTAGCACTTCATTCTATCACAACTGTAAAGAACTCTTGAAACATGGAGATAGGATAAATCATGTCAGAAGGGAAAGGGGGCGTTCCGCTACCTCTCGACTCACCCTCTCAACCCTCTTTCATCTCGCTAAGTCTAACCCTACTGAAGTTGTCACCCCTTCAAATGATTAACTGGATAGATTCTCGACTCTAGTGTCACTCTAAGGGAAAATCGAATCAACAAGCATACAAGATTGACACTTAATTAAAGCATCAATTAACGGAAACATAATAAGAGTCAATGAAACAAAATCATCTTAGTGTTTATAAGTCTAAGCACCCACTAGGGGTTAAGCTCTCTATGGAGCAATACAAAATTCAACAATGAAGTCAAAAGTAAATGCAAGCAATCCATAGAGATAACCTCCTTGTGGTCCGTGTCGATGTACTTGGGAAGCCACCTTGTCTTCTCCAAAGACTCCTTTGTTAAGCCTAGGTCACAACTTGCTAAATCAGTGCCGATGAAAGCTCCCTCAATAGCTCTCCTCCAAAGGAGATCAATGTTAAATGCCGTAGAACCACTCCAAAATCCCAACAAAAAACTCTCCAAACCCTAGCTGCACTCTCCCCAAAAGATAGGCAAAATATAGGAAGAAGATTCCCAAATAAAACTCTCAAAGTAGTATTTATAGGCTGAAATCGGGCATCCACAGTAATTTGCTACAGTGAACTACTACAATACTTCGCCTGGAATACTCCCGAATTTATTTTCTTCGTTAAGGCCGCCAAGTTGGGTACACAACCATGCGGTAGATCATGTAGCGTCTTGCTCTCAGTCACATTGATGAAGCTCTTGACAATGTTACACAAGTCAGAACATATTAGTGTGACTGCCTTTGTGCCCCTCTACCTTGTGTATTTACTTGAACATTTGGAGGTTGGCACACACCCATATGTCTATGTGCACAACTTATGCCTTGATCCTTGTTTGGTCTAAGAGTTTCCTCAATAGTTGCATCTATGATCTATTTTTGCTCCTTTTCTTCCAAACGTTTCTCCACAATCCTAAATGCACAAAAGAACACAAATACACGTGAATGAGCTAAAAAATCTGATAAAAGTGATGCTCAATGTAAGAAAAGTATACTTCAAAATACTTATACACAAGCACTGATCAATGCTTCCGAGCATTTTTTGTGGATTAGTTTCTGGTTTATGGTTCTGTGATTGTTCAGATAGAGGCTTGGAGTTCTTGAAGCTTCTAATCATCTCTCCCCAACATATGGGATCGCGTCCATCCCTGGTTGTTCGCAGCTAGTTATTCCCTCAAACTAGATCCTACACCGTGAAGATCGGGCTATCATTTGGATCTCCTTCATCTTTACCAAGTTGGAGCCTATCACCGAGTCAATCACATACTGATACTGCAATGGCACTCCTAGCCTAGGCTGCAACAACAACACCTATGGCCTCTTCCCTGAAAACCCCATTATCAACCTCAGTACCACTGGTGATCTTATCGATGATGTTGTCATCTTCCGATCTATTCATGGCTCAGTCACCACTGTTCCTCAGTTTCTCTTTCCATGTTGATCAACAATCTTACTTAAAGGTTAGGCTCATGGAGTTCAGGGTGTGGCTAGTTTTGTCTGCCGATCAATGATCCCAATACCTTATTAGTTGTCATTGGTATTCTATTCTAAATGTTTACAGTGTGTTCTATATGTGTGAGAGTGGGAGTTAAGTGAGTATATTAAGCTCAGATTGAAGAACACAAGCTCTGAAAGCTATTTCCATCATACTTTACTAATTTAGCATGCAAACCAAAAGCATTACATATACTCAAAAGTAAGAACAGTAACATAGACATAACTTTCTAGTACAATGCTCCATCTCTGTACGCATTACTCTTTTATTTCCAATGTAACTTCAGCCTCCAACTATTAATGCATGGTGGTGATACTATGTACTTAAAAACCCTTTTGTAGATTCACTGAGAATTCTTTGGAATTGGAGACCATGCTTTATGTGACCACAGTACCCATGCACATAAGTCAGCCTTCAGTATATTCTCCAACATATTCAACATAAAACCTCAGTTTGCATTGTGCTTCTCTTCATATACATCTTCCAATGGATTCATCTTTGTTGGTAATGGAGGCCACTACAATCTCGCCCCTAGAGTTGATGGTTCAACCTCTTTAATAAGAACGACACTAGTTACCAACCTGGTTAGAACCATGGGAGTGTCTACGGAAGAAGAAGCTTCAGCTGACTACTTCAATGGTGTTAGTTCTATCAAGATTGATGGCCAATAAGTGATGTTAAACCCAACATTGCTCGACATAGATGATCAAGGAATTGGTGGAACCAAGATAAGCATTGTGACACCGTTCACCACCATGGAGACAAGCATCTACAAGGCAGTCACTATGGCATTCATGAAAAAAGCTAAAACTAAGAAGATGAAGAGTGTGGCACTAGTGAAACCATTCAAGACTTGTTTTAGCTCTAAGAACATGAAGAGCATTAGGATTGGGTTTGAAATGCCAATTATTGAACTGGTTTTGGGCAGAGAGGATTTTTATTGGAGGTTGTTTATGGGCCCCACACAATTAATACTTCTTTTTAATTTTGCATGCTTGGAAGTTATGGAGAAAAAAACCCCCCTTTTATGTTTATCTTTATATTTTATTTTAGGTTTTCAAAACCCTAGTTGTCTCTTTGTTTCTTCTATTGTAGATCCCCGTTTGGATTAAGAAAGAGGGAGAGATCTAGACTCTTTTGTCTTCTCCCCTTTTGGTGTGTGGTGCCTGCGGCAAGGATGGAGATACGTCTCATCGTCAAGGGTTTTGTGTCACTTTCGTTGTGAGGTAAGCATTCCCTTCCTAGGATCTAGGGCTAAGTGGTGTAATTCTTTTTATCTCCTAGATCTTATCGTGGCATTGTTTAATGTTCTTGTTTAGTGTTTATGTCATTATCTCATGTTGAAACCGGCCATTGCACAATAAATTTTCTACATTGATTTGCAAGTTTGTTGTTGCCTCCGTTCATGCTCAAATCCTCTATGTTTTAAAAGCATTATTCTTGATTTGGGAAAGAATCAGATTTTCTTTTTTCAAATTTTGTTTTTCATTGAATGTGGGATTCAGTGTGCCGACGTCCACTATTTTAGCACACACATATTATATATCTATATATATATTAAATGTTTGGGTTAGGATGGCTATGTTCAGTGTAAAGTTAGGTTCTTTATATATTGATAATATATATTGCTTTTTATTATAAGGAAGCATAGTTTTGTAATTCTATTGATTTTATTAGTATTTTAGAATTTGTAGATGCTATTGAATTTTGATGATGGATGTGAAATAAAATATTTGTTTATTTTTAGTTTGTTAATTTGGATGATTGTATCTAATTCTGATTTGTAATATTGAGGGTTTAGCATGCTATAAAGGTTCCAAAAAACTACCAATTAGTTTCAGTCGAACACTGATATACCATTATCAGTAGTGGGAAGCATTATTTAAATTTGAGTGATTATATTGTTTGCTTGTGGGGTCATAAACCTGCTTCTTGAATTAGTATATGAGCCTTTGATACTCATACCAAAGTTCCTCAGTTTAACCTTGTTATAATTGTCTTTATTAGGTAGTCGTTAATGAGTGAGGTTAATTTGGTATAACTTTTAGGCTTGTGTGGATCATTGTTATTGATATCCTTGGAATGTGTTCTCAAATATAGTGTATTCCGTGGAAGCCTAATTTCGAGGTACATTTAGATTTTGGCATTAGACAAGTAAGTAAACCACATATAAATCTGTATACATATGTATATGCAAATTTTTGATTCATAATTATTTAATTAATTCAGGTTTTTAATGTTAAAAAAACCACATTCTTATACTATTCAAAATTCATGTTCTGACTTTGTGCCTATCTTTTAAATTCAGAACTTATAGATTTTTATTTAATAATTTATCTTTGAGATTATAATGTTGTGCTTAATTGTTTGGAAATCATATAAGTTTAGCTTGTATACTGTTCTGTTTTAACCTTGTGAAGTACTTAATTGTTTGGAAATCATTATTTTAGTTATAATTATAAACTCATCTATTTGATCAATTGTATATGTAATCAGTTATCTGATTAATTATTTGGGTTATTAACTATACTTATTTAATTAATTGATCATTTGCTTTGTTTTACGGATTAATGTACAGAAATATTGCTAAGTTTTTTTATTGCCTGTTAAATGTATTATTGTTTAGAATAATTGATTATTTTTATTAGAAAATGGGATCATTGAATTTCGGTATTATTGCGATGACAATCATTTTGGACCCGACATATTTTTGCTATAGAAACTCGTAGTCCCCAATTAACTATGCAATAACCCTGTCATTGGGGGTTAAACAGTGACCATGTCGACACGTACTTCTGACATAGAAACTGCAGTTTTACACCGTTCGGTCGGTGAAGAAAAACGGCTTCTGATATTCTGGCTCAGGTCACCAAGGGTAAACATATGAGCTCTGGAATCTGACTCGAGCCACCGAGTTTAAACAAATGAATTCTAATGTTTTATTTTGGCATTAGTTGTTTGGGGGACTTATATGCTCGTTAATTTTGTAAATTAAATTTGTTTTGAATTATTTCTGATTTTTGGGTTTCATTGTGATATTTATTTCATTATGTTACACTTTGTATGTTTTTAAAATTATTGAACTTTTTTTGTAATCCCGATATTTTTAGTGGTTACTTACTGGGCTCCCAAGCTCATTAAGTTGTTCTCATTTTCTTTTAGATCAGGAGTAGGGTTAAGTGGTGGACAGCTTAGCGAGGTCGTTGAGCAAGTCGCCGTTTAGTTGTTGTCACGTTAATAACTCTCTTTTTGTTGTGGACTTAACTTTTCTTGTTTTATTTAATGGTTATGTCAGACAGTGTTATGTGTTTTCATTATATTTCGAACAATGTAGATTCCTTTGCTTTTGAAATTTATTGTCTTTGTTAGATGTTGTTCTTTCTAGTGTGAGACTGGTTTTGAGGTCTTACATGCTTACTTAGTTATGGCCTTGTAGGTATGTGGCCGTTTGTCAACGCGATGATGGAGGTGATGGAGAAAGGGGTGGTGTTCTTGGGGTTAGTTGATGAAGAGTTGAGTCCTCGTACTTCTATTGTGATTGGCGCGCATCAACTAGAGGATAACTTCTTGTAATTTGATTTGGCCACTTCGGTTCTTCGGTTTAACTCTTCACTATTGTTCCAATAGACCACATGTGCAAACTTCATCTTTTAAGGTAGATTGAAGAGTATCAAGCACAAGCAATAATGGCAATTATGCTGTGTGTCATCCAATTTTAAATTTCTAATAAAGAGAAGGCTTATGAATCTTGTTTGCATTTATTTATTTGGGCAACTAATTATATTTAAAATCCCCGAAGTCCTGGCATTATTTCATGAGAGGTCCAGTAAAGAAGCCCACCTTCATAAAGCTTTTTCAACTTGAAGATCAATCACTTTAAAGTGACTGATTATGTATTGATCACATGCATAATAGCTTCAAGATTTATTTGTTACTCTTACCTCTTGCTATTATGTATTGATCACATGCATAACAACTTCAAGATTCATTGGTACTCTATAGATGCTTCTAATCAAATGCACCAGGTTCTTCAAATTATATGGAATATTCAAGGGGGTATTGTATTCCTAAATCTATCCATCGCATCCTCCAAAAGAAGCTAGCTTCATATCTTGCAATTCATGAAATTTAGAATTGTTAAAGTGTAAAATTTCTTTATAAAAAAAAGGTTAAATTTAATAGAGATGTTTGGTTGATGTTTTATTAATTCCATTTTTGATTGGCAGCATTGAAAAACATATAAATTAGATGTAAAGGAGTGAAGATACTTATTTTGTAGAATTTATTTTTGAAAAGGTTTGATCTCATAGTCAGTCGGGTTCAGCATTGACCAAACAAATTGTTCCATTGTAATATTTACATATATATATATATATCAAAACATGAATGAAATAAAGTGTACACTCCCATATTTGTAATTTCTCTTTTTCGTTAAAGCTGTCTATATCTAAAAAATTACAACAAGGGCTTATTTGGTTTATGTAAACTTTAAAGAATTATCAAAAACCATTGCAAAATGTATTATGTTCACTAAATTTCTTCCATCTGTAATAACGATCAATAAGTTAGATGAAAAGTGGTTAAATGTAGTGATGATAGTGAACATTTTCTTGGAGATCGGGCTCAGATCTCTTGAATCACCATCTTTGACTCTCTACTCTAGGAAATCTGGACAATAGAAAATGAAGGAAATTAAAGGACATAATGAGGTTGGTCGAGATATTAGCTTGGCAAAAATATATGTTCCGATGCCTAAGTTAGCCAAGTATCATATTAGAAGCATAGGAGAAGAATGAAAAAAAGATATCAAGTGCTACAGGTGGTTAAGGTATGCAATTTGATTGTTGAGTCTTTGATTTGTGCTTGTAGGTACATGTTTCATAATATAAATAGACGCACTTAGCTTGTCCTTTCAAACAAATTTGATAGTAATATGTACTTAGGTCACCTCTTTTTACTTCATGGATCATAATCTTGAAGCAAAAGGAGCTAAAAAGAAGCAATTTGGGGTGGAAATTGATCAAGAGGATCTAGCGAAGAACACGAGGCTAACATGGCCTTGTGTTGATCAAGCATTGAACATCAATTACAAAGGCTCCCCTAGATCTCAAAAAATCCTAGAAGAACACAAGATCTATATATAAGCCCCTATCTTGAAACATGCTTCCTGGAAAATTTAGAGTAATGCTTCAAAGTAGATTACATGGCCCAATGATGAAGTTGCGTGAATTTACACTGTTATGTGTAAGTCAACATTAAGGGCGTGTTCTCTCCCAACAATTTCAAGGTTTTATTGTAAGGTAGAAACACAAGCTTGAAAAATATCCTTGTGTTGACCCCATGTTTGGGGCCAATATTTGAACTATAAAAGGATACATACGGTGGTTTAGATAGCTTTTTTGTTAACTTTCTCCAGTAAGTTTTCGAAAGGATCTTTGATTGGGAGAGGATTAACCCTTATTGGAGGCTCCCATCAAATCAAGAGAGTGTGAAGCATAAGGGGGTTTTCTTTATCATGTCTTTCATACTATTTGTATTCACAATTGTATTTTGCACTTTCTTTGTATGAGGAACTAAACTCTTTAGGGTTCAAACATTGATGAACCCTAGGATTTGATTTGTATTTGACTTTGCATATCGACTATATATTTGAGGTCATTTTGGTTGAGATGAAATTATGTGTATTAAATATCATGATTTCTTTAATAGCGAGAGCTTGGTTTCATGTTTGATATATGTGTAGGAGATTGAGAAATTCTTATAAGTAGATCCATTGTAATTGAAGAGTATTGGATTTTATTGAGTGTTCATGCAATCTCAGAGAGCTAAATTAGAGAGAGAGATCTCAATCTAGTTTCATATAGGATTAGTTACTAATCACGTTGAGAAAGAGATTAGTATAATTTATGAAATATGGATTTAATCTTTCTCACGGGGTTCTTAGAGTGTTATTGCAATCATAAGGTGTCTAGATTAGGAAGAGATTCTAATCTAGCTTCGTAGGGAATTAGTTATTCATCACCTTGAGAAAAGAGTGTGTATATTGTAGGAACACCTATGGCCCAATCGGCTCAATTTTAGTCTGATATCCTTATCTAGTGCTTCATATGAAATCTTAGGGGATTTCTTATCCAGATACCTCTCTCTTATGACTAACTACCTTCCCATCATCACCCTTTATTCTCATAGTTTTGATTCATTATTTCTTTAGTTCATCATCTTTGTTTCTAATCAATGAGATAATAGACAAATAGCTAGTACTAATAATTCTTGACCTTATGGGATCAATAACCTTGCATTTATGTACATTATTACTAATAAATAAGACCATTGCATTCACTAGAAAGAGAAGCATCATATTTCCCTTACCTTGATGATAATTCCTTTTTTATAGCTAGTTGGTTCAATTAAAGTTTTTTTGTGGAATCTGGACATTCATTTTTTCCCTTTTGGATGATTACTCATTTCAATTAGGGTTTAGTAGCTCAAATCATGTAGCTTATATAGATGTTTTCCCATCTATTGTTGCTTCCTTACTTTCCAAGCTAATATGCTTCTAGGTTGGATTTGTTAGTAAGCTATTACTGCAACTGAGGAATGCATGATCATATAGAGTATGGTATTTCGGTTTTCCTTTCTTGTGTAGAGTGGTGTATTTTTGCATGTCTTTCTTTTTTTGTCGATTCGATGTCTTGGTGGAATCCTTTTTGTTTTTAGTTCGGGGCTTCTTGCTAAGAGTTTTGGGGTGTTTTTTGAAGGTTTTTGTAGTGTGTGAGCTATGCACAGGCCGCACAACCCCTCCTAGGAGCTGTGTGGCCTCCTGTGCGGCCGCACAGGGGGCCATACACCCTTTTTTCCTAGGGTGTGTGGCACTGTGCTGGCTGCACATGAGCCCGCACACACAGGGTATTGGTTTTTTTTATACCCATTTGAGCTCATTTACATCATCTTTCTTCTCTCAAAACCCTCTCATCCCTTCCTCCTCTCTTCCTCTACCATTATTTGGAGTTTGAGGCTGATTTTGATGAAATTCTTGGGCTTGTTCTTGGATCATAGAGTTTGATCTTCTCTTGACTCAAGGTAAGCCTCCATCCTTCCTTCCTTCTTTGCTTGTTCTTTGAATGGTTCAAGCTAGGGTTTGTTTGTGTGTTTGATTTAGAGCATGATTCTTGTTTTTCTTCTTGATTTATTATTAGTGCATCTTGAGAGGAGTGTTTGCCTTGGTTTGTTTGGCTTCGATCTATTGTAATCTTTTAATCTTCTTCTCCCTTGTTTTCGTAGTTACTGTAGCACAAGTGATTTCTCCTTGTTTCCTTGGTTTCCTTGGGTTAGAGGGAAGTTTAAACCTTTAGGATTTCATTAGCAACCTCAAGAGTTAGTTTGTGTAAAACATAGAGTTGATTAGGGTTGTTTGGTAGAAGAAACCTAGGGTTTCTTGCTTGGCTTTTGTGCTAACAATTGTTGGTGTTTGATGTGCTTTGGCAAGGAGAAGAAGTGTTGGTTTGAAGCAAAGAGCTAGCCAAGGACTAGCATTCAAGGGAGCAAAATCGTCAAAGTTGTGAGTGGGAATATTAGCATAACTCTATTGGAAGAATACCTATATATATATACATATACATATATGTGCATTATGATGATTGAGTAAGACTTTATAGGTTTTTTTATTCTTGGGTTTAAGATTTAGATTTTACTTGGAATGAGTTTTATATATATATATATATATATATCTTATTTGAGAAGCATTATTATTCAAAATAATGGTATTCAAGTTGTTATTTGATTCAAAATTTGTAAGTGAGATTTATAGATTCTCTGGGTTGTAGATTTTAATATCAAGCTTACCTTTGTCATATTTGGTTTAATTTCACTTCAATGACACTTTGTATTGTTAATAGCTCTTGAAATGTCTTTTATGGTATTTTAAAGCCATATTTGAATCGGGATCAAGTTTATTCGCAAGGTTTGCAAAAACATTATATTTATGTTTTGACAACTTTATTATTGAACCCTAGATTCCAAAGTGAATGTTTTGAGACTCTTGTTATGATGTTAAAGTAGTTTATGCAAATTATTTATGCAACATTTTGTGTTATTGTTGATGTTATGATTGACGCGAGTGCTCAAGGATTTTTGTTTCATTTTAAATGATGCTTATTTGATGAAAAGTACTCATCTGAGATGTTTTGAGAAACTTAATCCCTCTTGAAGTGGAAGTGGATTATGTGAAAATTCGTGAATTATATTTAGATCTCTACCATTGTGTTGATCTATGCATTGAGCCTACGGGCTATATGTTACATATTTGTTTGGATGGTGACAATGGAGCCGAGCTCCAGTACTTATTGCAGTAAGAAGTAGATGGTTTCCATAGGCTGACCTAGTTGAGGTGGCATGGAAAAACTGTCAACCCGGTTATGTCATTTTTGGTGGGAGCATAGAATCTTGACTTAGATATTGTTGGGTTGTTCGGAGTCACCACACGGGCTTCCCAATGCCAACACCAAGAGATGCATATCTTGGTGGCTCCAGACCTAATCGAGGTCCCGGTTAGCGATGGAGGGTTTTGGAGGCTATATATTGTGTTGGTGTTTATTGATTTATTTATTCTTAAAACTCTGGTTTATTTGAGTCATTGGAAAAAATCCATGAGCTTGGATTTTAAAATTGGTTTCAAATCATTGATGTTTTAAAGAGGTTATTATTGGTATATTTATTATGCAAACCTAATTTCTTGTTTCACCATTAGTATTTATGCTATCTTTGTTATTGTTAAACTTATGAGACATTCAACATGTTAGAATTGATAAACTTTGTATTTTATAGTTGCTATACTCATATTTAATTTGTGCTATTATGATGTATTTGTAGTATGGTAAAGTTGGTTTATTGTTCAACTTATTTTATAGTTTGAACCTGTGTTTGGTATTTGCTAGTTTTGTTGTTTTAAACTCTAGTTGGGTATTAAGATTCTTTGTACTATTTTACTTTTGTTGTATTGTGTTACATATTATTATTATTATGTGTAATTGTGTTCTAAACTAGTTATATTATTAGCAAAGTATTATTTGGTGATTTATGATTATTGTATTTTTGGTATATTTCTGGTGGAGTTGTGCCAATCCCCTCGCTGAATAACTGTGGTTGCTTATTCTCTCTTTCTTCTTCCCAGTCTGTTGCAGGTAGTAGGTGAGGCGATGCGGCTGCGTGCTAAGCATTTGCTACCTTCTTATCTTCTTTGTTTCTCTTTCTATTCATGTATGTTATTTTGGTCATGCACACATTACTTGAGTCTTGGATCCACTAGTATGTAGTGAACTCTGTTGCATGGTGTTGTATTTAAACAACTCTTAAACCCTTGTGTATCAGCTTTTGCTACTATTGTTAGTGTTGCTTTCCTGCGTGTTTGTGAACTTCTCTTTTTCTATTCTTATTGTTGTTGTCATTGTTGTTCTTATTACTTTTGCTGGGTGTCATTGTTTTTGAAACTCTGTATTTGTGTTGGATATTGTTGATTCTAGGTTTATTAGTTAACCTTGAGGCACCTCGAGGGTTGAGTGGTGGGCTATCCCTCATCGAGATTGTGGGCCCCACACATTTTTTTTAATTTAATTTCATTTATTTTTGCATGCATGGCGGTTACAGAAAAGAAAAAAAAACCCTTTTTATTAATTTTTTTTAATCTTTATATTTTATTAGGTTTTCAAAACCCTAGCCGTCGCCTCTTCGTTTCTTCTGATATAGATTCTCGTTTGGGATAGAGAAGAGGGAGAGATCTAGTTTTTTTCCTCTTCTCTTCTTTATTCTTTTGTTTTGGTGTGTGGTGCCGGCGGTGAGGACGGGGATAGGTTTCTTCGTCAAGGGATTTGTGTCGCTTATTTTATTGAGGTAAGTTTTCCTTTCATTGGATCTTTTTGGCCAAGTGTAGAATTATCTTTGTTTCCTTCTAGATCTTGATTTGGTATTTTTTTTATATTTTAGATTAATTGGGTTATAATGCTATAGTAAATTGAATTTGAACATTTAGAAGGGATCAGGTTGATTTATCATGTTTTTTTGTTTTTATCTTGCATAAACGCTCGATGTCTATTAAGCTCCAATAGTTTGCCTTTGGAATTTTGTTGAAAAAATTAAACTTGCATGTCAATATTTTTCGTCGGTTATAGATGCTGTATATAATGGCCAAGGTTGACAGTTTGTATCATATGCAAGCTTCTTGGGTTTAGCGCCTGTTGGTAGAATGGTATTGATTGGGTATTTTTACTCTTATTTGATTGTAATGGAATGATAATATTGATCCAAGGTTGGTATCCAGACACATAATGCATTATTTAATTGTTGTCAAAAGCTGATTGTAGAGAGAGAATGGAGATTTTGTTTTAAGAGTGATATGAAAAGACAAGCTCTTGCATTTCGTCTCTTATGGCACATTATAGAAGGTGTTACTGTGTCTCTTATGTTGTCAACCTTTTTATGTACTCTGATTTTTTTTTCTAAATATTTACTGATAGGCTTGCTCCAACTATTCTTGGATTTGCATTTTGTAAATTCTGTTGGAATCCAATGGCAAGCACTCTTAGATAACCTTTTGTGTGTTGCCATTAGAACCCATAATTAGGGGAGTGCACTACTATTACTATTATTATTATTGTTATTGTTATTATTATTATTGATTTCTTGTAGGATAAAATACTCTAGAAATTGTGTTCAGTGGCATTCCACTAAAACTTGTTATTTATGTTGAAGAAGCTCTGATTTGCCTTGAAATTTTAATCTTATTATAGGATATTCTGTGGAAGTCTAATTTTTGGGGTGCTTGTAGTTTTTGGCGTTAGACAGGTAAGTAAACCACATGTAAATACCCATATATATATATATATATATATATATATATACATTTTGACTCTTGATAATTTTTCATTCCATTGAGTTAGTTTTATTTAATATTTATTTAATTTCTAATAGTTTGTATTTTTATTAGTTATTTAATTATTTAGTTTTTGATTTATGGTTATTTAATATATTTTTTGTGTTGGTTATTTATATGATTTATTCAATAGTTATTAAAGTTTAATTATGTATACTTTCATAACCATGTGATCATTATAAACTTTTCTTTTTAGTTAAATTTTTAGCAAATTTCCTGATATCATATTTTCATCCATTATTTAAAAAGTTTCATATTGGAAAATACGGATTCATGATGTATTGCTTTTGAATTATTTTATTTGTTTAATTCATGAATATTTGCATTTACTTGAAGTGCTAAGAAATGATATATTTGTTTTAATACTATTTCCAGATTTTAATAATTGATAGTTTCATATATTCTGTTAATTGATAGTTGATTATTTGATATAATTGGATTAATTTTGTTAGAAAACGGGATCACTAAATTTTCATATTATTGAGTTGACGATGATTTTGGACCCGCCATATTTTGTTATAGACACTCGTAGTCCCCAATTAACTATGCAATAACCCTGTCACTGGGAGTTAAACACTGACCGTGTCGATACGTACCTCTGGCATAGAAACTATAGTTTCAGCACCGTTCCGTCTGTGAAGAATAACGGCATCTGATATTCTGGCTCGGGTCACCGAGGGTAAACCTATGAGTTCTGAAATCTGACTCGGGTCACTAAGTTTAAATAAATGAGTTCTGAAGTTTTGTTTTGGCATTAGTTGTTTGGAGGACTTATATGCTTGTTACCTTGGTAAATTAAAGTTGTTTTGAATTATTTCTGGTTTCTGGGTTTCTTTTGATATTGTTCTATTATGTTACATTTTGTATGTTTTTAGAAATTATTGAATTTTTTTTGTGATCCCGATATTTTTAGTGGTTGCTTACTGGGCTCCCAAGCTCATTAACTTGTTCTCTCTCTCTTTCAGATCAGGAGTAGGGTTAGGTGGTGGACAGCTTAGCGAGGTCATTGAGCAAGTCGCCATCTAGTTCTTTATCAAGTTAATAAACTTCCTTTGTTATTTGTTTTTGTTGTATTTCGAGCATTGTTCTTCTCTGTTGCTTTTGAAAGTTTATGTCTTTGTTACAAGTTGTTTTTGTCTAGTATGAGACAGGTTTTGAGGCCTTGCGTGCTTACTTGGTCATAACCTTGTAGGTATGCAGCCGTTTGTCAACGCTTCAGGTTCGAGGCGTGACAGAGATTGTCACGGCGGTTGTCGGGTCTCGTGGGCCTACGGGTCAGGGTGTGACATAGAGTAATCATTTCAACTATTAAGTTAGCATGGGACTAACCTCATCAGTTTGATATAGAAGATGTTCCCTTCTTTATTAAGAGTAACCCATATATGACACCCATTACATTAGGGATGAAGTAGTTGGTTGATCATAGCCAATAAGGAGCTAACTTGGCACATTGACTCATGAAGCATCTATTATAACCCAATTTTTATAGGCTTGTTATTGTAGATTTTTTTTCCAACACTGTAGCTTGGGTATTGTAGCAACCCAAGTTTTACTTTAAACATTTAGCTATTTCTCTTCCATTTCCCCTTCAACCAAGAGCTGCAAACCTTAGCCATTCCTTTCTCCTTTTCCTGGCTTTTTATCATTAAAGGTTGGTAAATTTTTCATTTTCATTGAGTTACATTTGTGTTCTTGATTATAGCCCTAAAAAAACTTAGGCTTTGTGTTCTTCTTTGTTTCCTCTCTTACTTTCATTAGACCAATAGAAGCATGAAGGAGTAGAAGAGAAGATTTCAGGTGAGTGGGCTAATCAAATTTTCTTGATCTATTTTGACTCTTGTATATTATATTTTCTTGATTTGGTGTCGATTCGATATGATTATGTTGGAACTTTTGTTGTGTTTTAATGGAGTATCATAATATTTTTAAATGAGATATTTCCATGAATCAATTTGGTGATTTTATTTGAAGTTCAAAGCTTTATTTATATTTTTGATTCATCTTTTTTTCTATTTGCCAAAAACTCATTTTTGTTTTACATAATCAACTTGGGAGGGAGGCTTACCATGATTTATTCATGAGAAGTATATGAACCTTATGTACTAGATATGGTGAATGGTTGATTTGGGTTGAGGAACAATGCTTGATGAATGATGTATGTAAAATGGTCATATTCTTGGGTTATGTGGAATTCATGAGATGAAATTTGGGTTGATGCACACAAGATGTTTGATAAATTGTCTCTAAGAGGAAATTGGCTTGAAATCAAGAGGTATGGAAATGTAGAGATACTTATGTCAGTAATTGTGTTCAATTACTAGAATGGAAGAATTTTGGGAAGATAAGGTTTTTTATTGCATATGTTGTATGTGGGCATAAAATTGGGTATGCTATTCTAGAGGTTTGTTTGATGCCTGTAAAATGCTCAATGAAATGTAATTTATGATTTATTTGACATCCAAGGTTTTTATTATGCGTATATTTTTTTGGCTCTTTATTAATTTACTTGTCAAAAATTCACTTTGTTCACTCTATACTTGAAAGCTTAAAACCTTTGGGATTTATATTTATTATTATCTATGGCAAGATGATTATGTGGATCTCATGTATTAGATGGAGAGAATGGTTAATTACAGTGGAAGAAAATGCTAGAGGATTAGTGTATGTAAAACGGTCATAATTGGTTATGTTGGAACTCTTGTGGATATCTGATGGATGCATGCCAAGTGTTTGAAGTAATGCTTTGAGAATTAATTGTAAGTAATGACCATATGATTGTGAGATGGGTGGTGAAAATTATGTCATTAATGAAGTGAAGGTGTGGTTAAGTTGTATAAATTAAAGAAGAAGGTGATGGAGATGTGCATGTTGGAGAGTATTAGGTTGTTGAAAATGTTAATGATGATAGGATAATGCTAAGTGAATTAAGCCTAAATATTGGGTGTTTGAGCAAGATATTTTGCATATGTTGGCAAACTTGAATTGTAAGAGAGTTGTAGAACTTCTATTCTTGGGAAGCATTTGTGAAGGAAATTGATAGATGTATTGGTAATTTTGTTAATAAGGCTATTGCTATTATATTGTGGTGATTGGAAATTTTGAATGAGGAAGATAATAAGATAAGTGTTTATCTTGCATTATACCTTGGCTTCTATGTGTATTTAGGTTGGTAAGCATGATTGATGGGTGTGAGATAGATGTATGCATGTAATCAAGCTTGTTAACGGGAATCTTGAGGTTGTATGTGTTTGAATAGTTGGAATTGTTGGATTTTATCAATCATGTAATTATGTGTCGGAGTGTGCATTTACCTATTCAGTTATTTCCTTGTTTTGCTCAAATTTAATCTCACTTGTTTCTTTATTGGTTATGCTTAAAATTGTTGGTCTTTCTCCACTAAAGTAGGATTCTGAAATTCTGTATTTCTACTCATGTGAGTATTTGAGAAAAATTTATGAACATTCTATATTTTGACTACAAGTTTTGTTTGAATATTTTAGTCTCCAAATGAACTGCACTCAACCCTGTCAGTAGGGGTTAAATATTGACTTTATTGATAAGAAATTCTGGAAAAAATGAGACTGCAGTTTGGCACCAAGTCCGTTCAGTGAAATAATTAACGCCCATCTAATACTATGTCCGTTTGGTAATAATAAATGCCATCTATTATCTATAGTAAATTTGGAGACATTTTGTTTGAAATCATGTTCTGAAGTTTCTATATTTCCAAGATTTATATTTCTAGATTTCATATTTTGGTTAATGACGATATTGAGAAGTGTTTGCAAAGTTGTGCATTGGAAACTTATGTTTACGTATTCGTACTTGTACATGGTTTCTTGCCTAATGTTTACCTAGTTTTCAGAGATGTTTTGGATATGTATGAATAAGCTTCTTTTGTATTTGAAAGTGTTTGAAAGTTTTCCACCTATTTTCACCCCACTCATTGAGTAACCAAGTTACTCAGCCTCTCTTCCCCTATGCTTTTCAAGTGCTGGGCCCCAAGGATGTTGTGATTAAGTCTAGTGGTGTTTGGCCAGTCCTAGGATGGATCTACTAGAGTTGTCATTTTCTTGAAATTTTTGAAAACCTATGTATATGCAGTTTGGATTCTAGTATTTGTATGACCGTGTTGTATTTGTGTGTCATTTTTATGTTTCCTCTCAATCGGTTTATTTTTATTTTCTCTGAATCAGGTTCTAAGCCCTTATTGGCCTAGAGGGCCGACACCCTATGGGTCTGTAACCGTTTGTCAGCACGCTGGGTCCGCCAGAGTTGATTTTGAGGCGTGACAGCATCATCATGATTTTTAGAATGGATGAGGCATGACATTTTAGAAATGTTGCCTCTAGGCAATATTATCCAAATTGTTAAATAAGAGGACAATCAATTAAACAAGGTAATGCAGTGGAAAAATAAAATTTTTGCCCTTTGTTGAAAACTGAATACATGCATTTTGGTTATAAATTAGTTAGAGTTTAGTGATTATACCTTTTTGTTTTAAAAGATCATTGTTGATTATTTGTGCACAAAAATAATGAGCACCTCATGCGTGTACTTCAATCGGAATTCCTTATCTAATCACAAGTGCTAACAAAGACAGACACCCTTAACTAGATGGTACACAAACAAATTACTTCGAAAGAGTTGGCAATGTTCTAGTGACATTAAGGGCTTATATATATATATATATATAAACCCTTAACACAATCTCATAAAATGTTTGGTGACTAGAAATTCAAAGGACACAAAAATTTCTGGGCTAAAAATATAAAAGACACCATAAAGCTGAAAACATTTTTATAGTTAAAAGTGCAAAAGTCGCCATAAAACCGAAAAAGAAAATTTTGGTTAAAAGTGCCAGAATAACCATTAATATACTCATATTTTAAATATTTTAACCAAGAGACATAATCCATTTAACACACCTTTTAAATCAGGAATACAAGTTAGATTTAATATCATATTTTAACTTGAGAATAAATAATTCTAATTTTAACCTCACTTTTGAAATTGATATTACCTTTGTAATAATTTAAAGATAAACAATGCGAGATAACTAATTAGGTTATTTGTCAATTCTAACAAACTCAAACAACATAACCCAAAGCCCATTACAATATGTTCTAAGCGTGCCACCCTCTGTGTTCACTTCATTCGACAATAGGCCCAAATTATATTTAAAGCCCATAAGTCATAAAATGCCTTCAACATGACATTATGACTATCTAGAATAAGGAATATCGGTGATCCAAATAAACCTAACTTATAATTGATATTTAGTCTTTTTGTTACATGATATCTCAATTAAGCATATATCATGGATTATGTTATCCTCATAGTGCTTAATTTTGTTTCTTAATTCCTAAATTGACTTAATGAATGATATTGATACTCATATCAATTTATTCTAGCACAGCCACACATTTTCTTCGTCTCACTTATCAAGGCCCTAAAAGATATCTCTCTCAAATATGAAAGCAACAAATTGAATAGTATACAATTTTACAACATTTAATATCATTTTGTACACTCATTAGGCATGTATTAGAATAACATTATGGAATTCAACATTAAACATGGTATATTTTGCATTCTCATGTTTTTGGCAATGCTTAAGTATGAGAGAGAACCAAAAGAAATATTCTAGAGCCAAAATGACGAAGATATTCTCAACATCATTCATGAAGAACAGGTAAGGGCAAACTCACTTATGGTCACCTTACGACCATGCTTACTGCCCTAAGCCTCTTCTAGAGAACCTTGCGGGCATGCTTATATCCATAAGGAGGAGCATAAAGACAGACCAGCGAGCTAAGGGCTATCTAGATGAGTCCTCGAGCATAGCATACACCCATAAAGGTGGCTGCTAGGGTAATCCAGAGGCGCTTACAGTTCAGCACTTACAGCCGTAAGTGATCCCATAAGGTTCACGACCCATCATCCCAAGCTCTTTACAGCTGCTTTCTTACGCCCATAAGCAGGCTATAAGTGGTGTACTATAATATTCCTAATGAGGGTTTTGATGAGTGTACAATATTCATGTATTCTATATTAATTTGTACACTCAATTCGCATGTAATAGAACCATATTGTGGAATTAGATGCTAAATATAGTGTGTTGTGCATTAATAGGCTTAGGGTAGCGCTTAAAGATGAGAGAGAGCCAAAGAAAGAATTTCAGACCTTAAATGATGAAGTTGGAGCTCTCTCGGCATCATTAGAACAAGGACAAGGCAAACTGGGTAGCTTACGGGCAGCTTACAGTCGTTCTTATGGCCGTAAGTCAATTCCAGAAGACCTTACAAGCATGTTTATGCCTGTAAGGGGAATTCAAAGCCAAGTCAGAAGACCTTACGGGCAAGGCTTACACTTGTAAGGATGCCTGTAAGGACCATCCAAAGGAGCTTACGATCACAACATATACCCGTAAGGTCGATCGTAAGGATCAGAACAGTGAAGCTTATGGTCCAATTCTTACAACAGTAAGCTGGACTGTAACATAAACAGCAAACCTTACGAACAGGGCTTATGACCATAAGTCATCCAGTAAGGCTCCAACAATCTTCTCCAGCTCCCTTACGGCCTAATCCTTATGCCCGTAAGCAACCCTTAAGCAATCGAGTATAAATAGAACTTATGAGGATTTTTAGGGCATCTTCTATTATTTTCTTCTATTCTTAAATTGTGGGTGATTCTTGGAGGTGAGGTTGAGGAAGATAAAAGATGAATCTCCAACTCCTAGGGAGAAATTTCAAGGGGTATTCGACTCTACATTCAAGGGGATTAAAGATTATAGCCATCAAGCTCTTCTTTGCACCGTGCGTGAAGTTTACCTAGGGTTTCTCGGGCGATTCTTCATCAATACGATTGAGAAGGGAGTTTTCATGGCTTTAATTCTTTCCTCCATTATTTATTTCTTGAATGCTTGCCATCCATTAATGGAGGGCTAATTTGTAGATGTTTGGGTCATAGTTGAATTCTAGGGTTTATTTCTTTACATATATAGTTCATTGTTTTGCTTCTTATGACCGTCCTTACAGGCATATGCTATGGTCGTAAGCTCCTGTGGATGGTCTTGATAGGCATCTTTATAGGCGTAAGCCTTACCAGTAAGGTCCTCTGACTTGGCTCTGAATCCCCCTTACATCCATAAGCATTATAGCAAGGTCTTTTGGAATTGACTTACGGTTGTAAGGAAAACCGTAAGCTGCACGTAAGCCACCCAGTTTACCTTGTCCTTGTTCTAATGATGCAGAGAGAGCTCCAAACTCATTATTTTAGGTCTAAAATGATTCTTTGATTGGATGCTTGCTCTCCATTAATGGAGAGCTAATTTTGTAGATGTTCGATCAAAGTTGAACTCTAGATTTTTATTCTATTTTGACGATGGTTGTCGATCTTGTTGCTTTAATTGTTTCTTAGTTACAATCCATGTTATTTGAACCCAATTGTGTATTTTGTATGGCTTGATTACTAACAAGGCGAAAACCCTAGCTCCCATGTATGATGTGCTTTGTGATAAGTAGAAATACCCACCTAGCATAGATATACCGCAACTGGAGGGGATTGTGAGTAAGCCTAGCAATGGGGTACTTTGGAGTTAAGAGTTTTCCCCCTTCAATCCTCCTAAGAATTAACAAGTGATTTTCCTGCTCTTTGCAATTGTAGGGAATAGATTTTAGAAGAAATCACATTTCTATTCTGTATGGGATTAGGGATAATCTCTTCGTAAGAAGGATTATCTATTTGAGGAATTCTTGTTAGTTCACATTGAGATTTCATAGAGTGAAATACAATTGTGGGTGTCTGTATCAGCACTATCAGTACTGTACTGAATCAGTTACTAATCGCCCTTGCAAGAGGGGTTTAGTTATTTTAGGATTTCTCTCGGTTCAAATATGATTGCATACTTATACAACTTTTGTTCTAAACTTAACAAACCCTAGAGGGATACTATGCTTGAGCATCCCGTTTCCCCTTTTATTTTTGTATTCTTATTTTCTATTCTCTTTCTTCTTAGTTTGCTTACAAATATCACAACTTTTGTTAGCCTAGTTTTCATCATTAGGATTAGTACTAGTACTTTCAATTTTCCCTGTAGATAGATACTTTTCTTTTAGACACACTTTACTACTTGATCGGTGAAATTGGCACTTCATACCATGTGGTATCCACCTCAGCTGCCAGATGGTGAAAGTGACAACCGTTTGGTGTCACGTCCCGAACCCTACGCGGCAAGCTTGGTACCCAAACAAACAGTTGCACACTTATAAGGTCAAGACCCTACAGGCATGCGAATCCTTACAACCTAAACAGAGCAAAAAACACAATATATAAGACATATTGATAGCAAAACTATGAAGTCTTTACAACTAGGAGTTAAAGGTTTGGATACAAACCCAGGGTTTAGTACCTAAACAACTACATCAACAGAGCAAGTGCTAAAAACACCCACCACCCAAAGGAACATACACTACTCGACGACCAGCTAGGCTGATCCTTACAAGATCTTACTCTTGATTTGAAAGAGATAATCAACAGTTTGGTGAGCTTCAAAAAGCCTAGTAAGTAATTCACTAAAAACAAAATGCAAATCAACAGAGTTCAGAGATTTAAAACAACATCACTTTGCAAAAACCAGTACAAGGGTATATATATATGCAGAAACTGAATATCAAGTTTAAAAACATAAAAAAACCAATTTTGACATCCATAAACATTTAGCAAAATGCTAAATCAAAGAAAGTGGTTTTCTATCATTTAAGTGTCTCTATTCTATGGTCGTTTGTTTTACTTCGGTGGTACCTAAGCCAAAAATAGCAGAACCTGTTTATTTTACCTCGCTCTCCAGAGTCAGAAATTCAAACTGCTATTGTAATGCCGATAGTGTGATGTGAAACTATAGTCTCAATCACAGAGTTTATGTTGATATAGTCAATAATGACCCCTATTGACTATGTTATAACATAGCTTAACTGAAGCGTAATTTAAGCATAGCAATAGTTTTGCAAGATCCCACTTTTCAAAGGAATTAAACCATAAATTATGAAATAACTAAAACATAGGAAACTGCATAGAAGATCATAATGCTAGTATAGTTGTGTAAACACTTAATCATATATTCACTGAAATAGTTTGACAAAAAATGATTAAGTAAACAAAGCTTTTGTTGTGTTTCTAGATTGTAGTAAACTAACAAAATTAGTTAAATAAAACAATCAATTAACTAATGCTTTAATAAAGTGCCGGCTATATTTTAAAAACCCACATGATAAGCTGCAAAACCCAACAAGTTTGCATGATTGTATTTGTCAACGAAACATCAACCAATTTATGTTCAAGTATCCAACAGTCAAACAAAAGAGGATAAATAACAAAATACATAAACTAAAATTTATATAACTAGAAATATAGTTGAATATATATATATATATATATATGTGTGTGTGTGTGTGTGTGTGTGTATATATTACTTACTTGGAATAGCTCCAACTTTAACTCAATCCCAAAAGCCAAGACAATTCTTCTTAACAACCCTATAAATAGCATAACTAAACCTAATTGTTCAAATACAAAAATTAAAACCCAACCTAAGCATTCAAGAAAAACACCAACAACAAGAATGAACTAGTGAGAGGGCCCCCAAAGCATTGACTTTCTAAAGGCAAGACAACTAATAAGGCTAGGAAAGACATATTGTCATGGAAAGAAGTAATATAATCATGCTTAAATATACATCTAGGTATATGCATCCAAGGTTTATAGAAGCTTAAAGCAACTAGACTTAGCAAGCTAATAGAGAAAACATAGCATGATCATCAAGAGTCAAGGATGGCTAGCAACAAAGTCTTAAGAGACATTTCAACAAGCACCTTGTATATGTGCATGATCATGGACTAAGTGGCTACATCATTTTAGCTAGCAAACATGCTAAGAATGATACAAGCATTCCATATAAGAAATAAGGAAAAGATCCTAGCCAAGGAAGGAATTTTCAAGGTTTAGCACATCTACAACCAACACTAGATTAATAGCCCAAGAAAAGATCATCTCAAGACAACACAACAAGACATGAGAGACCAACATTCAACTCAAATCAAGGTGAGAAGCTTACTTACCAGTTTACCTGTAGGGATTAAGCTAACTCCACTCTTGAGTTATCTCTCTACCCTTCAACCAAACTAACTCTTCCAAGGTAGTAGCAAGAATGCAAAAAGGTTTGAACCTCTTTTAAAGCCCAAGCCTCTGACACTCCTTGCCGCAACATGGCCAGCGATGTCGCTACCGGAGAAGGGAGCATGGCTGGTGGAGTGGAAGGACTAGGTCAGGTCAAGGTTGCAAGGGGAATAGTATATTACTTTACATGGAGGCAGAGTAAAGGTAGGGAGAAGGAAATAAAATAGTGTTGACTACTTTGACTGGTGTGTGGCTCACATATGGTCATGGACAAAGATATCCCATTTTCAAAAAGTAAAAAGACCAATAAAGTGTGAATACAAGTAAAAGGACTAAAAGGTTACATTTTAAAAAGTAAAAAAAAACATTATAAAGAATTGCTCTGAGTAAAAAACTAGCACTCATCTTCGAATAGGAAATACCACGAGTTCTTTGATTCTAAATGCAATTAGTGTTGTAAATAAACTATAATTTAAGCATGCATAAACATTAAATAAAATCAATAATGGTAATTAAAGTGATGAAACATTCTAGTTTAGGATTAGGCATGCATTGCACTGTCCTAACACTAAAGATATATATCTTTTTAAACTAAACAACAATTATTATCTCTGTATGTGAATAAGTACTCAAGGCTTCAACATCTTCGTTTATTCCTTTTGTATGTTAAGTTCATTGAGGAAACATATCTTCTTAATTTTTTTTTTTAAAAAAATTACATTATCCAGATTCGTTTTATGAGATTTTGTATATATCTATTTCGTTTTAATTTTAATTTTAATTTTGAAAATTTTTCTCTAATATTATAAATTCTATGTATGATCTAAATTAACGTCTTGTTTTCTAAGCCTTGTAATATAACATTTTGAGTATTGGGTAATTTATAATTTTAAAAGCTTCTTAAATTTTATCTATAATTATTTAAAACACCTAATAAAAATTTTGAAAAAAATCTATACATAAATCTTGAGATTGGGTAGGAAAAATAGACTTCTTAATATTTTATTAAGAATATACTCTCTCCGTTACATTTTATTTGTCGTGATTAACCGAATCTCACATACCAAGAAATTTAGTTATTTCACAAAATTTTATAAAAAATTAGTTATCTTTTCAAAATTACCCCTAATTTATATCTTTATATTTCTTTCTCATATTTAATTCAAAGAAGAGAATTGAATGGAGTGTCAAGGGTAATTTTGGAAAAAGAATAATATATGCTTCTTAATGTTAGAAAATGACAGATATAAAGGATCATGGATTTATGACAGATAAAAAAGAACGGAAGGAGTAATTTTTAGAACCACATATACAAATTTATAAAAGAATATATATATATATATATATATATATATATATATATATATATATATATATATATATTTATGACGACATTCAGTAGACACTACATGCTTGAATTTTTTAGTATCCAAAATTGTTGACACAAAAGATAAGATACATAATTGTAATATATGCTAAATTGTAAAAATTAAATTTGTAATAGTGACAAAATAATTAGACATCGCAACCAATCCAAACTGTAGTGACAATCATCTTTTTTATCATAAAAACCCCAATAACATGGTTAAAAAATTTAATTTTTGTGACAATACTTAGTAGACACTAAATGGTTGAATTTTTTGTGACAGAACTGTTGTCACAAAAAATAAATGTTGAGTGACAGAAAACACTTTTACCACAACAAATAAAAAAATAATAGCGACGACAATAATGTCTTTCCACAATTATACATCATTCTCATTAAAAATATTTGACACCAAATCTTATATGCTATTTGCGACGAACATTAGACACAAAAGAAATTTTTCAATGATTAATATATTAATAGTGATGACATAATTGTGGCATATACTATATTGTCACAATTATCATTGTAATAGTGACAAAAACATAAGTTATCATAATTAATCTAAACAATAGTGTCATTTAACTTTTTGGACACAAAAACCTAATATTTGTGGCAAAATAACAAGGAGACTGACGTACGCCCTTTGCGTAAGTCCCGCAAAGTGCACGGGGTCGTCGAAGTAATAATCCCAAATGAGTGGATATCGTATCCACAGAGAATAGGGAGTAAAGGCACTTAAATTGTTTCTTAACTATGTGAAAGATGAATAGTGATATGTGTGACAAGATATCAAATAACAAAAGTAAAAGCAACAAGAAAGAGAGCACAAGTAAAGGAGAAGCACGGATATTGTTCTGCCTAGGACAATCGTTTCAAGTGCAAGAACCCTCTATTATACTTTCTAATTGATGTAACAATGAGTCATGGAGATCCTTAATTACATAGTCCCAAATCTAAGGTCAACCATGCCTAACTCTATACATGTCCCGGAGGAGAAATTGGATAACCCCACAACCTCGCACTTGTATAGAATTGCAATGAGTTCTAGGGATTCCAAATGATAAATCCTCTTCCTAGAAATAGACCTAACCCTTTGGTCCAGGTGGAAGGTCCCTAGCCACAATTAAGCCCTAGATGCTAAGATCACTTCTACGCTTCACTCCGTTGCACCCACAACTAAGCCCTAGCGGAAGATCATCCCTTAGCCCATTCACTCATTAGGGCATAACTAGTATCTGACTTATGAGAGCAGCTTAATACTTCATAGGTGGTAGCTCTTTCCACCCAACAAGCACAAATAAACAATAAAACTATTTTGTTCCTTCTTTTTATTTTTTCCATTTTTTTTTCAAAATTAAGAAAAGAAACAACTATCACTAGTCCCTTTAACATCGAACATGAGTTTCCAAAAGAGTTTAAAGAGTAAGTAGTGCAACAAGTGTCAATCGGGCAAAAATTCCTAGAAATTCAAGCAAAAACTAGAGCATGAGAACATTCAATATTAAAAATTCTCCTAAACTCAAGAATACAATCAATGCAACTAAGGTGAACCATCATTGGCTATGTGAACATGCATATCAATCAAAACTAAAATAAAAGAGATGTGTGCACTATGAAACTCCCTCCCCCCGCGTCCCCGCACTTAAGTTGTACATTGTCCCTAATGTACACATGCAAGCTCACTCATAATGTAAATCAATTAAATTTAGATGTGGGAGAAGCAATCAAAACAATACTCCCCTGACTACTAGTGTTGCATTTGATGGAGCTAAATCCTTGGGAGTAATGTTCCGACGGGTTGTGAAGCTCACACGGCCAAGTGCCGAAACACCTTGGCCGTGCCCATGACAAAGTCTCAATTCCCATGATGACAAGACCATCTACACGCATACATGAGGGGGTTCAGTGAAGCTCAATAAAAACAAAAACAACTCGAGTATATAAAAGATAAAGCAATGAATACAACTAGAGATACAAAATGAAAATAAACTCAAAAGAAAAGTCCTTTTTGAGAATACAAGTCCAAAATATAAATGCAGAAGTAATAAAAATGACGAAAAAGCAAATCAAGTGTCGGCGTCGCCCTCTGGTTCCACTGCTGCTGCTGGGTGATGAAGTACATAGTGGGTCAACAGGTGCTGGAATAGGGGATGGAGGTACCGGAGATGCCTAGGGGCGCCTGAGGAGTCCTCGGCCGCATGACAAATGACGAGGCGACGTCTCGCTCTAAGATCTGTTGTAGTGTGTCGAAGCGTGCCATGAACTCTATATACTGTGCATCCTGTACAGTCCTAATATCGGCAATCTCTGCTCGGGCCTCAGCTACCTCTGTCCTTATCACCCCCACAGCGCTCTCGAGCCTCTCAAAGCGATCATAGGCTCGAGATGGTAAAAACATGCACACTGGGGTGGGTCATCTGTCACCGGAGATGCCTCGGTCAACATCGGTGCTGACTGAGGCTAGAGGGCAGGCTGAGGCGCCTCGGCCTCATCACCCTAATCCTCAGCTATCTCTGGAGCTGGTAGAACTAAAGCGTAGACCCCGGTCCGAACCCTGCGGACAATGCCCATCAACCTCATCGTCTCTAGGCTCAGGGGAGCAGGTGTACTCGCCTTCTCGGCCCCGCGAATCACGTCCAAGAGACCCATGCCCAGAACTAATCTCGTAATGTAGGGGCCCGGAGAAGATCGCTCCTAATCTGGCATTATGTGCCTGATGTCGAATGTACTCTGTAATGATGTGCCCTAGATGGATCGGTATGCGCTGCACCATCGAATACAAGTACAAAAGCTTCTACCGGCTCAGAACGCTAGTGCTATCACCACGGCCATTCACCGACCTGCTCATGATGGCATGTAAATATCTATACACAGGTCAGGAAAGGCACGTGGCCTTGGACACCCTCAGCTCGTACTGATCCTGACCACACAATGCTCTGTAAGCTCTCTACAGGGTCAAAGCTCCAGGATAATCAGTCAGTAACTGAGAATACTCCTTAGTGTCTGTGAATGCCTCCTCATATAAGCCAAGCCGGACTGAAAACTACGTGATACTCATACTCTGGTGATGTCCAAGTGCTCTGAACTGAATGGCGCCAAGACTGTCGAAACTCGCGTAATATCTATCGAACTCAAACGATGACAAGACCTCAAGTGTGAGCTCATGGATGGCTGGCTCCCTAATTGACAATAACTGCCTCCAACCACCCACTGAAACTAGATCCTCGACCTCATCCGCAAACTCATCTCCTTGCTGTAGATCTCTCAGTATACTCGTGTCCAGGAGTCATGCCCTCGGGTTAAGGAGATGACTCATGCGGCCGTTTCTCGGCTTGCTTCTTTGACCAAGGTGCCATAATCTGTAAAAGTTGAAAATGAATCGATCAAACAAGTTAATTAAGTAATGCTGAAGTAATCCACACGGTCGGGCGGAATTTCCGCATGCCTGTGTGGATCCACGAGGGCGTGAAAAAAGCACTGCCGCGCCTCAAAACTCCACAAATACACCCTTACATCTTCTAACTTCGTTCTAAACATATATAATCAATATAATTGAAGAAACGAAAGCATTATTAACTAGTTTCATCGTTGAAACTCATGAATTGACGAAGAAAACCAACGAAGGGCTTACCGACGAGTTGAGATGAGGAAACTTTGAATAGGCCGGAAAACCAAACAAAAACCTCTTCCAAATCAGCAATACGAGGTCGGGAAACAATATAAGAAAGCTCTCAGGCGAATGGAGGTTGTAAGGATGAAGAGAAATGGCCAGTCTTTAAAAAGAACTCGCGCCTCTTGGCATTCTGTACATCTACACGGGAGTGCGGAATTTATCCACGCCCGTGCGCCTCCACAGGAGAACATCACAGGGGCAAGCGCACGCCCCTATGCGCTCTCGGGAAAACACTCACTGTCTCTGAATACTCCCGCACGGACGTGCGGAAAATACCCACGCCCATGCAACCGACCCACAAGGGCACCCGCAAGCCCTTGTGGCTCCTCTGTCCAACCGAGAAGAAATGCTAAGTGTTTCGCGCGCCCGTGTGGAAATTTCACACGGCGTGGACATTCACAGGCCCAACTCACAGGGGCAAACGCACGCCCCTGTGCCTTCTCTGGATGGAGAGAGCTCCTCTACAGAGATCCGCATGGGCGTACGGAAATTACCCACGCCCGTGCTTTTGTCGCAGGTTCACCCACAGGGGAGAGTCCACGCCCCTGTGCGCTCTCGGGAAAATTGCTAAGTCTCTGCAGGAAGACACATGCCCGTGCAGAAAATTACCCACAGGCGTGCGAAAATCACAAAGTCATTCACAAGGGCGAGTCCACACCCCTGTGCCTTCTCTGGATGATCTCGCAATACAAATTCACGGCGTGCGAAAATTCTACATGTCCGTGCGTTTTCTCTGGATGCCTTAGAAAAACCTGCAGGCTCTGCAGAAAGTTTCTGAACATGTTTACACACTCAAAGCCTGCTCTATTATGCAATTTATACTAGTGAAAAACATGAAAAATAGCTTAAACGACCCAACTTCGCCAAATCCACATGAAAACACATGATGAAATTTCAAAACCAACAATAAATCACAGCACAAGCATCTAAAAATCAAGACACCAACATTTAACAATTTATTCATGCAAACACTAAACTATTCAACTAAGAAGACAGTAAACACTTGGGTTGTCTCCCAAGAAGCGCTTGTTTAACGTCATTAACCTTGACATACCTTATCTTATCTCACGGGGGTTCATAGATGAAGGTTGCCCTCTTACCCATGACTTGGAAACATGATGAGCACAATCTCTTGAGGGTAAAGGGTGAATTATCGGGCTTGGGACCACCTAGCAATTGTTCAACCAATTTGTTCAGTTCGCGCATATCTCCAATAGCCTTAGAGCAATTCCGGTGGCGTCTCCTATCCCTCTTCATCTTCCAAAGCACCTTCTTCAGGATCCCCGGAGTAGATGGTACTTCTTCTGTCACACCAAGCATCATAATTTCTTCATTGTCCTCCTCTTGGTCGAACAAACCTTCGTATGTATCCAGGTTGAACATTTCCTGCATGTATTCATCAACAATCTCATCAGTAGTGTCTAGAAAATACAAAGTATTATCAAAATCAAGAGAATACCGCATGGCTTCAATAAGGCGGTATGTGAGCTTGTCATCTCCAACTCTCACTGTGAGCTTTCCACCATCCATGTCAATCAATGCTTTAGAAGTCCGCAAAAATGGCCTCCCAAGTATCAAGGGTACATCCACATCCTCATCGACGTCTAGCACTACAAAGTCAACCGGAAAATGTACTTGTCTACCTTGACAAGCACGTTTTCAATAATGCCCCTCGGATGTCTCACCGTTCGGTCTGCCAATTGCAAAGTCATCCGAGTAGGCCTAGGCTCGCCCAAGCCTAGCTTCTGAAAGAAGGTGTATGGCATGACATTGATGCTGGCCCCTGAGTCCGCCAATGCTATTTCTTCACCCAAATTGCCAATATTATACGGAATGATGTCCTGGGTCTTTTTTCTTATTCGGCATGTTCTTTTGCAACACCGCCGAGCAAGAAGCATCTAGGATTACTGAAGCACTCTCCTCTAACTTTCTCTTATTAGTCAACAAGTCCTTGAAGAATTTTGCATACTTGGGCATTTTGGGTAATGCCTCAACAAAAGGAATATTGATGTGGAGTTGCTTGAACAAACTCAAGAACTTCTTGTACTGTTCATCCCCTTGGTCATTCTTCAATCTAGAGGGACAAGGGATTCTTGGTTTGAAAGGTGGGGGTGCCACCTCCTTCTCTTTGCTTGTTCCCTCCTAGACCTCTATGACCTCAGGTGCATGTTCATTGGGCTTCTCACTCGGAAGCCTACCTTCAACCTCACGACCACTTCTCAAAGTGATCGCCTTCACATGCTCTCTAGGGTTGGTCTCGGTATTACTCGGCAAGCTTTCCTTGTGGCCTTTTCGATAAGGATTTCGCAATCCGCCCCACTTGATTTTCAAGATTATGCAAAGAGGCGGTATGGTTGCGAAGTGTAACCTCAACTGATTGAAACCTTGTGTCCGACGATTGCACAAACCTAGTCAAGGCCTTCTCCAAATCGGTCATACGGGTATCCCTGAAACTCGATTCTCCATGTTTGGGGCTTGTTGTTGTTGGAAACCCGATGGTGCCATAGCCTTTTGTGGCCCTTCATTGCTCTACGAAAAATTGGGATGATTCTTCCAACCTGGATTGTAGGTATTGCTATATGGATTCCCTTGGTTCCTCATTGCATTACCCACAAAATCGACATTCTCAACTGAAGATACATCACCAATGGAGATCGGGCAATCGGAGCGAGCATGTCCTCCGCCACACACGGTGCAAGTAGTCACGGCCGCCACTCTATTCGAAGTTAGAAAATCTAACTTCTTAATCAATGATTCCACTTGAGCCGCCAATGAAGTCACTGCATCTATTTCATGGAGACCAGCCACCTTTTTCTTCTCCCTAGCATTCCATTGGTAGCTGTTTAACCCCATTTCTTCAATTAGTTGATGGGCCTCACTGAGGGTCTTGCTACCTAAGGTACCTCCTGCTGCCGCATCCAAGAGTTGCTTTGTACTCGGATTCAAACCGTTATAAAAAGTCTGAACAATCATCCACTCCGGGAATCCGTGTTGCGGGCACTTTCTCAGGAGCTCCTTGAACCTTTCCCACGTCACAAATAGAGACTCCAATTCGAACTGAACAAAGGACGAGATCTCATTCCTAAGTTTTACAAATTTTCCGGGAGGGAAATAACGGGCCAAAAAAGCTTCTACCATCTCCTCCCATATGGCAATAGATGCTCTAGGTAATGAGTGTAGCCACTGCTTCGTTCTCCCCTTTAAGGAAAATGGGAAGGCTCTCAATTTGATGGCATCATCCGTCACCCTGTTTATCTTATGCATATCACACACCTCGAGAAAGCTCTCTATATGACTGTTTGGATCCTCATCGGTGAAACCATTGAACTGATGAGGATTGCTACAACATGTGGATGAATGCCGGCTTCAGCTCGAAGTTCTGAGCTGTAATCGGGAGACGCACAATGCTCGATTGTGTCCCTAATACTGAAGTTATGTCATATTTGGATAATGTCCGCTGTTGCTCATTCTATTCTGCCATGTTTTTAGACTCTTTTACTTCCAAATCAGCTAAATTAGACTGTTCTTGCACAGGTTCTTTCCCTTTTTTTCTAAGTGTACGTTCGAGCCTGGGATCTTCTTCAATCAATATTGAGGGGTTCCCTCAGGTCATAACCTGGAGCTGCGCCCAAAAAGAAAGAAAAAGAAATCAGAATGATGATAGAATAAGAAGATATGAAATAGAACGAATGAATGAATAGCTAGGAAAACAATAGTGCAAAATATCTCTAAACGCCTACTCCCCGGCAACGGTGTCAAAAACTTGACGTACGTCCTTTGTGTGAGTCCCGCAAAGTGCACCGGGTCATCGAAGTAATAATCCCAGATGAGTGGGTATCGTATCCACAGAGAGTAGGGAGTAAAGACACTTAAATTGTTTCTTAACTATGTAAAAGATGAATAGTGATATGTGTGACAAGATATCAAATAACAAAAGTAAAAGCAATAAGATAGAGAGCACAAGTAAAGGAGAAGGTAAGGTAATCGATAAAAGTGGGGTACCCGGATATTGTTCTGCCTAGGATAATCGTTTCAAGTGCAAGATCCCTCTATTATAATTTCTAATTGATGCAACAATGACTCGTGGAGATCCTTAATTACATAGTCCCAAATCTAAGGTCAACCATGCCTAACTCAATACATGTCCCGGAGGAGAAATTGGATAACCTCTCAACCTCGCACTCGTATTGAATTGCAATGAGTTCTAAGGATTTCAAATGATGAATCCTCTTCCTAGAAATAGATCAAACCCTTTGGTCAAGGTGGAAAGTCTCTAGCCACAATTAAGCTCTAGATGCTAAGATCACTTCTACGCTTCACTCCTTTGCACCCGCTACTAAGCCCCAGTGGAAGGTCATCCCTTAGCCCATTCACTCTACTATGACCACAAAGAACTCAAGGAAACGGAGGTAGAATAAATCACACTGGAGAAAAAAGGGGACGCTCTGCTACCTCTCGACTCATCCTCTCAACCCTCTCCAATCTATCTTTGTCTAACTCTCGTGGTGTGTCACTCACTCACAAGGGTTGCCAACAAAAACTCTCAACCCTAGTGTCACTCTAGGGGAGTATTCATACAATCAAGCATTCAAGGTTGGAACTCACAATAAACATCAATTAATTGAAAGCATAATAAAGAGATTCAATTAAACGAATACATCCTAGGGTTCACAAATACCCAAGTACCCACTAAGGGTTTAGCTCTCCATGGAGCTAGATACAATCGATGAAATCGAATGTAAAAGCATAGAATCCATAGAAAACCCCCTCGATAGTTGTAGCGATGGTCTTGTGGAGAGTCATCTACTCGTCGCAAGGGTCCCTTTGTGTGGCCTAGGATACACCTCGCCGCCGATGAAAGCTCTCCCACTAATCTTCTTCCAAATGGAGCACGAAGTCATAGCCATAAAACCTCTCCAAATCCCTGGCCAATACATCTCAAAACCCTAGCCTCAGCCCTCTCTCAAGTTAGAGAAAAGATGGAGAAAAGAATGCTGAAATCGGGGCTGAAATCGACTTTTAAAGGGCTCGAATCGGGAATCCACACGCTCTGTGGGCGCCCCTGTGGATTTTTCGCACGGGCGTGTGGAATTTCCACAAGCCCATGTGGATTTTTCTGTCTTGCTGTTTTCTCAGCCGGTTGTGAACAGTGTTGCTACAGTACCTGCTACAATACCGTCCTGGAAATACTCCCAAATCCATGCTTTCATCTAGGTAACTCAAACGTGCACACGTTTACGTCGTGAATCGCTTTGCTTCTTCAATAACGGACATCTTGGTGGAGATCTTGTTCTATATGCACAAGTCAGAATGCTTGAATGTGACTGCCCTTGTGCACCTCCAAATAGTTGTGCTAACTCGAATACGAGGAGGTTGGCACACATTCCCGCATCTCGAACCCGACCTATGTCTTCGCGTTTGAAACTTAGCAAGATTTCCTCCAAATTGGTGCATTACGACCCACATTGGCTTTTTTCTCTCATAATCGGCCTCACAACCCTACCTGCATGAAAGTAACATAACTACACATATATTAGCGTTAAAACCCGAGAAAAGTAATGCTCAACATAAGGAAAGAACGCTTCGCATTCTTATCGCACAAGCACTTATCAGAGACACAAAAAAATTGTCACTAAAAGTCTTAATTCTTGTAGTGAGAATAAAAAAAATTCATTGCTCTCATTGTAACACTACAACAAATTTGTCACTTAAGGACATTCATAATAATGTCACTAAATAACATATTTTTGTCACTAAAAATATTTTGTGACGTTTTTTTGCCGTCACCACGTGTCGTCGCCTAATCTCCGTCGCTAAAGGGTTAATGTGACAATTTGCATGTTTGTCACGCAATCATAACTTTTATATGACAAAATTATGACATGTCACAAATTCGACAATTATTTGTGACATTTATTGTTTTCACAAAATATTATGATAATTTGTCATAAAATGTTATAAATTGTCACTAAATATGAAGTAAAAATTTGGAATTTTGTGACATTTTTCTTATCATCACATGATACGTGACGGAAATTTTTGTCCTGTATTGTACTACAAAAGCGTCATAAAATGCTATAAATTGTCACTAAATATGAATTTATATTTTTAAATTTTGTGACGTTATTCCAATTTTCACATAATAAGTAACGAAAATGTTTGTCACGTATTGTACAACAAAAGCGTCATAAAATGCTATAAATTGTCACTAAATATGAAGTTAAATTTTTAAATTTTGTGACATTATTCCATTGATCACATAATACGTGACGAAATTGTTTGTCGCATATTGTATTACAAAAGCGTCATAAAATGTTATACATTGTCACTAAATATGAAGTAAAATTTTGAAATTTTGTGACTTTTTTTAATGATCACATAATAAATGATACAAATGTTTGTCACATATTGTACAACAAAAGCGTCATAAAAAGTATGATAGTTAGTAATTGGAGGTTATTTTAGTGATGCTTACAGTTTGTCGCTAATAAAAAATATTTTTGTCATTAAATACAATTTTTATTTGGTCAAGCGTGACAAAAATATAAATGTCACAAGAAAATAAATATTTTATGACATGTATAGTTATTAAAAACTGTCACAAATTAATGTTATATAATGTCATAAAAAATTGACTATAATATCATTCATGACACTTTTATTATGTCACATATTAATTTTTTTGCGATGTCACAATTAATTGAATATCATCTTATTCTTGATAAGTTTTTAATCTAACAAACTATTATGTTTTTGTGACACATGTAGTTTTGAAAATGTCACAAATTAATATTTTATAATGTCATTTATTAAAAAAATTATTTTTTTTTATAAAAATGTCAATATTAAATAATACTATGATACAAATACATATTAGAGGCATTGCATTATTATAAGTAATTTGTCAAATGTACCATAAGTAAATAAAATAAATATTTTTATTCAAAATAATAAAATCAATAAGTAACATAGACTAACAAACTAAAATATCATCAAATGTCCTAATGGCATTAAAATCTTAGAGCTTTTAAGGATGCAAATCAAATTAGATAATTTCCAGTAGCCTTCATTTGAACTCTTAATTTAAATCATGTGTTGATGGTACTTTTGTCGAATCAGAGCTTGTCTTATTATGACCTGAAATCAATTATTTTTAACAAATGATAATACTAATTCATAACAAGGGTAAATTAAAAAAGTTGAACTTTAAAGTAGACAAGGAAGTTTAATTATGCATATACCTGAAAATTGAGGAATGAACACTTAGATTCCAGCAGCTAATAAAGCTTGAGTCATAGTTGCATTTGATTTCGAATCACTTCATAATTTGACTTATATTGTTGGAGTTCATTTTGTGTCTTTGTAAGAGTTTCTTTTAACTTAGCAAAGCTTACATTTGAAACCTTTTCAATAGGCTTAGGTCCATATCCAAGTCCTTTATTGTATCTTGAGGTAGTACCAAATACTTCATCAACTATTGCATTAATGTTTTCTGGTTGTGATCCTTCTTCACCAAGTATTGCTAATTTATTCTCCAGCATTTCCTAAAAATTAAAAAGAATATTAACTAACAAGCAATCTTTTTTTTAAAAAAATAAATTCTTCTTGTGAAAGATCTTACATAAGTTATTTGAGCCTCAGATGTTGACCATCCTTTACTCTCTGAATAGTGAGTCGACTTGAAAAAATCCATACTATTTGGTTCTTGATCATCCTTACGCAATATAGTTCCAAAATTAATAAACAGTAATTATTACATAGAATTAATCATCCAAACAAAAACTGACAATTAAATAATATACGTAAACAATAATAATTTACCAAAGCATAGCGGCTTGCAACAAATGCCCTCGATCCTTGATTATGAGTAAACTTTACTGCTTGTCTTACCCTTTGGTTGATTTCACACCTTATTTTTATTTTTGAATGAATGAAAAAACAAATATAGTCATGATATACATTTGTACCTATTACATCTAATTAAAAAAATAATCAATTGAAATCAATAATAACCTTAATAACCTGAATACAGTACAAATCAACAAACTTACATGAGTATTAGAATAGTGATTATTTGTTTTCATTATAATGGTCAACAAAATGGTGCATATAACAAGGGTGTACAATATGTTTTGCTTTGTCAAAAACATGTTAGATGCTAATAAAGCTAAAAATTAATATGTTGTTATTATAAAATTCCTTAAAAATAATCAAGTGTTTTTTTGCTTTGCGTAAAGGTATATAACCATATCAAAGAGGAAGGGAAGAAAACAAAGTTTAAAGTTGTGGGATTGGCCATTCAAAAAGAGCTTAATATAGGGTACATAATGCAAAAAAATTTTAAGATCATTAATAAGGCTATAGAACAAATGCAAGCTAGAATTATTTTTTTAAGAGAAAAAAATAAAAAAACTAAAGAAAAAAATTTACAAATATACTGCCTCGTTAATAAGGAGAAAAAAATAAAAAAACTAAAGAAAAAAATTTTACAAATATACGCCTCATTAATAAGGCTATAGAACAAAAGGCAAGCTAGAATTATTTTTAAGAGAAAAAAATAAAAAAACTAAAGAAAAAAATTTTACAAATATCGCCTAAAAAACACCAAACTAAAAATTTTTAATGCAAAAAAATCAAAGAAAATGGCAAATATTTCTATAACAATTAACCCGATCGGCACCCTCTTCCCCACGGAACCCTAACCCCCTTTGGAAGCCTACCCTACTTGTGCCTATGTCAATAAAATATATGAAATCTTGCATTATTTAGACATATGTCGAAAAATAATTTTTGGTACATATCAAATTAACATAAACAATTTTTTTATTACTTGATATTAAATCAACTATTAAATAAATATAAAAAAATGAATTGCATGAATATATAAAAAAATATGCAATAAATTAAAATTACCTTAGAAATTCAACAAGTGCAAAAATCTTCCGTTGTGTATACACCCAATACTCTTAAATAACTAGTATGAATAATAGAGTTTTTTTCTTCTAGATTTGTTTTCTATAGAAATATTTGAGTAATATTATAGCCAAAAAAAGCAATTAGATAAATTAAAAATTTAAAAAAATATAATAATCTCTAAATCATTAGTAAATTTGAGCGTATTAATTTTTTTATAATTAAAAATCATGTCTACCATAAATTATGGTTAAATAAAAAGGGATAGAATCGATTTATATAATATAATATAATATAATATAATATAATTATATGTAGTCATTATTTATAATTCAATTTAAACAAATTAAAGTAAATGATTACGCACAAATTATATTAATTATTTATTAAATTACCTAAAGTAAATGATTATCCCAATTTTGAAGCCGTTTATATTTAGGTATAGTCTAAGTAAACTTAAATTTATTTTAATTATTTATCAAATTATTGTAATAAATTTAACAATTTTTTAAAATAAAAAATAATGTTTATGATAACAAAAAATATTGGTTTGGGTTTATATTCATATTTTTTAATTAATTAATTTGAATGAAGTGAGTTTTGTTAGAAGATTAAATGACTCAGGAATCACTCCAATGAATTTGTTTTCAGACAAATCAAGCAGTGATAATTTACTAAGGTTCCCTAAAGTTTCTGGTATTTCTCCTCTGAATCTATTGCTCTTCAGCGAAAGAACAGAGAGCTTCTTAAGTCCATCAATGGATTCAGGGATGGCATTATCAATCATGTTTCTCCCAGCGAAAGAACAGAGAGCTTCTTAAGTCCATCAATCAATCATATTTTCAATTTAATTAATTTATTTATTTTGCTTAATATTTTTTTGTTTATTTGAAATTATGAGATGATGTGTGAATATGGAATCAATAAGGTTTTTTTTAAATACATATTTTTTTTATCATTATCTCTTCATTCTTATTATTTTTTTTAATTTGAATTTTTTTTATTTTTTTTCCATTTCTTTAATATCCGGATTTATATCTATTATTTTTTTTATTTTTTTTTATTTTTTGGGAATCCGAATTATTATCAAGATCATTATTATTATTTATTATTTTTTTATCCTCACTTTTTTTAGTATATATTTATTTATTTACTATTTTTTATTATAATAAATCTGTTTTTTTTTTAAATCCCGGATTTATTTAAAAAAATAAAATTCCGATTTTCCTTTTTTTTTTAATCCTAACCATCTTTGCATACGGATATATATTTTTTATTTATCCGAATTAAAAAAATATTTAGAGATTATATATTTTTCTTAGAATATATTTTTTAAATTATCCTTTTGTTTTCTTTTTCTTAAATTTTCAAATAAATTTTGGATATCCGAATATTATCACTTTTTTTAAAATTTTTTTTACTCCCATGACTTATCCTTTCTTTTTCCTCTTTTACTCTTATGCGGAACAAAAAAAAAAATAAGCCTTTTTTTTTGTGAGTATGAAAATCTCGCTCAAATTAATATATGTATCTACAGGTGAAACACGTGGTAAAAATTTGAAACAATTTTGAGATTGAATTCTTGTGTACATAAAAAATATCTATTACAAAATCTTAAAAAAACAATTGATTGGGATTAAATAGCATTTTATATAGCCAAAAAAATACAATTTCTATGGAGAAAAATGTTCCATGGAAAAAAATGTGACTTTTCTAGGAAAATTGATGCAATCAAAGCAACAAATGAGGTTTTTCCATGGAAAATGTTACATTTTTAGTGGAAAAATAAGAGTAATAGCTAGAAAAATAATACCAATCAAATGACTATTTTTTTCATTTTTCACAAAAAAATTTTTCATGGAAAAAAATATTCCATGGAAAAACAAAAGCTATCGACTCTCAAAGTGTTTTGTACCATAGTGCCAAACATGTCAATCTACATCATTAGTGCCTTCATCCAAATGAATGCTATCTTTGATGATCTCATGTTTTGACATTATGTGTAGTTTTTTTAAATAATCTAGCAAATGAGTGAAATATCTGCTGCCTTTGGTGATTCTCGTGACTCATGAGCTTTATGAAATGTTACAATAATATTTAATAATTTTTACTAAAAAAATTTATTAGTAGCGATATAGTTAATGTCATTAAATTAATTAATAAATGGTAACATTTGCTAATATCATCCTTTAATGGCATATGTATACGGGAAAAATAATATAATGCCAATATTACTTACATTTAGGTGACGAATAATATAATGTCAATATTACTTATATTTAGGTGAGCAATTTGTATGTCATAAAAAAATAATTAAGATACATGACCAAATTTAAATTATCACCGATAGTAAATATTAATATTGGTGACATTATATTAATCTTTTTACAAAGCAAGACATTTTTAGAATTACGTCACAAAAAAATATTGCATTAATGACTTAATATAATTGTCACCCAATGTTGAAGTCGTCACTAAAAAAAATTTCCTCCATCTCCATTTAGTCAGAAGATACAACATCAAATATTTGGTGACATCATCCTATGACGATTTAAAAATATTGTCACTTAAAAATACTCGAACTAATGAAATGCGCTACTGAAAACCATATTTTTTTGTCACTTAATGTCATTTATTTGTGACAAAAAACTAATATGTCATAACCAAATTTGTCACTAATCATCAATTTTGTTGTAGTGTAAACTGTACCACACTTTTCTATAGCACTAAGGTAATCCTGAAAAGTATGAATTTGATCTCCTATGCCCACTCCATCTACCATCTTGTGGTTTTCAAACTCTATACTCAGATGACTTATCCTAGCGGTACCATGCTCCTTCTCTAAGGGATGCTAAATATCCTTAGCAGTCTTAAAATCAAAATACTTGTCATAGAGATGATCAAATAGAATACTAAGGATTCTATGACGACAATGAAAAACTATCTCTTCAGGATTTTTGCTAGGAATTGAGTAACTAGACGTTTGATCAAAAATTGAAATGGATAATAGACAGTCCATCTGGACCAAGGTCAGAAGAATCAGAATCGGTAATTTGAGTGAGGGTTGTGCACAGTCCTAGGATGAAAAGTTAGAACTCAACCTGATTTTTCTACCTCCTGAAATTAACCTTACCATCAAATTTTACAAGTTTATAGGATATATCAGATTGTGTGTCCGACATAATGTGCAACTGTAGCGTAAATAATTGATCAAAGGACAACTAGTGTGCCGGGTTTAAAATTTTAATTAAAACACAAACTAGCAAAAATAATAATAATAATAATATTAATTAATTAATTAATTAATTAATTTAGCAAGGAAACACAAAAAAAAAATGCTGATATTTATTAGTAAATTAATCACACAAATAGGAATTAAATGTGGTAGTAAACTAATTAAATAGAAACAATAACAGCAGGATGTGAAGATAATGATAATGCAACTTCAGGAAAGTAACTAAGTATAACAGATAATGAAATCAATTAATATATATGGAATTCAGTGCAACACAAACTAAGAATGATAAGTAAAACAATGTTGAGATGTTGTAAAGTTTGAAATTTTAGTTTTAAAATATTATCACATTTACTTTCATGCAAACGACAAGGTATTTAGGCAAATATTAAAAAAATATTTGTTTAGTTATGATTAAGAAAACTGATAAATTCAAAATAGAATTACTTTCATAGATTAATACTAAGCATGAACACAAAATAAACAGAGTCAAACGTAATTTTAGACCAGCATGCTTACCATCATGGGATAATTCAGTGTTAGACAGTTGTAAATAAACTATAATTTAAGAAAACCCTGCTACCATCTCTTTCAACTTTGAGTGAATTCCACACACAGCTCTGCTCTGCTCTGCTTTCAGCCCTGACTCTGTCTCTCTCTTAGTCGCTCCCCCTTGCCATGGTAAGCGGGGACGGACATTCGGTCCCTCCTCCTTCCCCGGCGCAACCCAAGTCTTGGGCTCAAGTCGCCTCTTCCCTTCGTCAACCTTCAGACAATTCCCCCTTGCATAATCCCCATATTCTCTCCAAACTCAAAGAAAACACTTGAGCTTTCATCAAACTTGATGGTGATTCTTTGAGCGAGCACTGTCTGAAGTTCCGAGATGCTCTTTATGGGAAGCTCTTGGCAAGTCCCCCTTTCGCGAAGTCAAAGCTGATCTTCTTGCTAAATGGAGTTCCTTCGGTGAAATTTCTATATCCGATCTTCCCAATGGCTTCCTTCTTATTCGTTGTTCTTCGCAGAAAGCAATGCAAAAGCCTTCTTCTTGATGGACCTTGGTCGGGTCAGCGGAATTATCTTGCAACTCTCGCCGTGGAAGCCGTTCTTGAGCCCACATTTGCTAAGCTTTCCTCTGCAGCTATTTGGATACAACTTCACAACCTTCCTGTTGAGTTCTGGGAAGGAGAGACCTTGGAAGCCATTGCTAATCACAGTTTGGGACCTTTCTTAAAGTTGATGAATTTACCGCTGCTCTTACCTGATCCAAATTTGCTCGCATCTGTGTTGATGTTGATCTGTCCAAACCTCTCAGTAGAGGTTTTTAGATAGGCGACGATCACCATCGAGTCTTTGTCATTGTTTTGTATGAGCGCTTACCTACCTTTTGCTATTCCTGTGGTTTGATCGGTCATGGGACCAACTCCTGTAATTCTTCTGCGACTCCCGGTGCTGCTAGACCTAATCCGTCTCACCCAGTGTGGCAAACTGGAACTGGATCTAGTTTGGTATCAGGAGTCGAGGATCAACAAATGGATGACTCTGACCCCTCTCCGGACGCTCCCCCGTCGGCTCTTCTGGACGGCAAGAATTTTGATACTGATTATGGCCCTTGGCTCTTGGTTTCTCGCCGGTGTGGTAACACTCGCGGTCGTGGCGGTGGCGCTCGCTCCATTCGCACGACCAACGGTGTTGCAGCCGATCCGAGTCCCGAGATTGTCGTCCCCCGAGGATCCGCTCCTCGCAGCCTACGTGGCGGTAGATCCTTCACTCTTAGTGGGCGGCCCCCCACTACTCACATCAATCCTACAGTGGAGACAGCTGTTTCCCCAGACCCTACACCCATTGATCCCTCGGTTCAGAGAACGCCCGTTATCTCCCCCTCGATTTTCGCTCCCACTCCCCTCTCCGAGTCCCAAGATGAGACCTTGCTTACTTCCAAAGTCTCTCCGCCCAGCATGACCAAGTCCCAAAACGGGACCATATTTGCTTCCAAAGCCTCACCGCCCAACTTGACCACTCAAATCACCTCCTTTCACCCTCCCCCAGAAAAAGCAAAGCGCTTCATTCCAAGGCGTCAGACCTCCCCACCTCCCACTCTTCGGTCCTCTCTCCAGCCCCCTTTCACCTCCTCTTCCCATCCAAACCCTTGTTCTCATTCAGATCTAGTCGAGAAAATTTCCGCTGCTCTTGAGGTGGAGGGCATGGAAGCAAATAGTTTGTCGGGATGAGGATTTTCTCGATGAAGATGATGATGATGAGATGTCGGAGGAAGAGATCCTTCCTGATAGTCTGGATGATGATATGACTTTAGCTCAATACCAAACCGAGGCGGGACGTGATTCTCTTGTTCGGAAAGGGTCTAACATTCCCGATTCGTCTCCCAAGAAGGGAGAGTGGAACTGGAGAAATCGAAACCCTACTCCTAGGTAGTCTTTCTCTTCCCTCCTTATTTATCTTGTTTCTCCATGAATACAACTAAAAATCATTTCTTTGGAATTGCAGGGGTATTTCAGCGCGTGATACCTCCACTCGTGTCTTCCGTCTTATGCGCTCTCACAAACCAACTGTTGTTTGCCTTGTTGAAACCAGAGCTAACACTGATCGTCTTTTTTTCGTTTTGAGGAAACTTCCCAAAAACTGGGATTGGGCAGCCATTCTTTCCGATGGTTTCTCTGGCGGCATTATTGTCCTTTGGCTTAAATCTGTTGGGGTTGTCACCCCTATCTCTGTGTCTAAACGCGCTCTCCATCTCATTATTACTATTAACTCCTCTAAAACCTTTCTTATTTCGGCTATCTATAACTCTTTGTGTTTTCGTAAACAATGTTGTTTGTGGAGTGAGCTTTCGAAACTTTCCGCTTTACATATCCCCTGGCTCATCCTGGGAGACTTTAACACTATTCTCCACAGGTTCGAGCATAAAGGTGGCACATTTGCTTACTATGATCGTAAAGCTAGATTTTTTAGAAATTTTATTGAGCTTAATAACCTGATTGATAGTAATTTCTCTGGCCCTCATTTTACTTGGTGTAACAATCAGATGGGTCTTGCTCGTCGCTGGGCCAGACTTGATAGATGTCTGTTTAACCTTGATTGGGCCAATTCGTTTGCTTCTAACTCTCTTAATCATCTTCCCCGGTCTTTCTCTGATCACTCGCCTCTTTTTCTCTCCTCTTCCCCGTTCCCTACCCGTACTTCTAGAATTTTTCGTTTCGATATTAATTGGTTGAATTTTGTAGGTTGCCATGATGCTGTTTGTGATGCTTGGAACTGTCATCCCCATGGGAATCCCTTACAAGCTTTCTCGCATCTCCTCTCTCGCGCTCGCTATCAACTCTCCAACTGGCATAGATCGGGTGTCAATTCGCTGGAGACGGACCTTATGTCCAGTGAAATCACCATTAGTAAACTTGAGAATTCTGATTTCAATTCTATATCCCAATCTCTCCTAGTGCAAGAATATGCTAATTTCGCTTCTTTGCAGAGTCAATGTAGTATTAAATGGGCTCAACGTGCCCGCATGCTTCGGATCAAAGATGGCGACCGGAACACCAGTTTTTTCCATGCCTCTACTCGCATTCGCGCTCACACTAATTTCATCTCTCAGGCTATCGATGCTAGTGGCTCCCGCTGTCAAAATCACTCTAGTATTGAAGGTGCTTTTTTGGACTTCTACAAAAACCTTTGGTCAGCCCCCACCACTGATAACGACATCTTAATCGATCTTCTTCCGGTCAATTTCCCTCGCCTCACTGATTCAATCGCTTGCTCTCTAGTCCGGGAGGTTACCAAGGAGGAAGTATATCTCACTCTTCTTGATCTTCCCACTGGTAAGTCTCCTGGTCCTGATGGTTTTCAGCGCTGAGTTTTATCGTAGTTTTTGGCCCATTATCGGGGATCATTTGTTCATGGTTGTTCATTTGTTTTTTTGAAAGATCCATTCTCCCTCCGTCTTGGGGTAAAACTTTCATCACTCTCATTCCTAAAAAAAGATGGCCCCTTTGTGTTTTCGATTTTTAGACCCATATCTCTTTTGCAATGTTAATTTCAAAATTATTTCCAAACTTTTTAGCGAATCGAATGCGAGCTTGTTCTCCCTAAGCTAATCGATTCGAGAGCGGTGGCTTTGTTTCCAATCGTTGCTCTTTCGATAACATTATTGCTGTGCAAGAGATAGCCCATACTTTAGAATCTGATATCAAAAACCCCCCCAGGATGCTTATCAAACTTGACATTGAGAAAGCCTACGATACTGTTAATTGGAATGCAATTCTTGCTGTTTTTGCCCGCATAAATTTTCCTGCACTCTGGATTTCTTGGATTTCGGCTTGCCTTCACTCTTGCTCCTTCTCTCTTCTTATTAATGGCAATCCTTCCCCCTGGTTCCCCTCGTCCCGGGGTGTCCGTCAGGGGGACCCTATTTCTTCTTACCTTTTTATCCTGGTTTCCCAGATCCTTACCACCAATCTCAACCACGGTCTCACTTCTGGCTTGATCCCTGGTTTTTTCCCGAATCATAATCATAATTTCAACCACCTTATGTTTGCTGATGATTTAATTCTTATAACTAATGCCTCTAGGAAAGCTGCTAGGAATATCAACCAGTGTTTAGAGTTGTATAATCACATTTCCAGTCAACGTCCCAATCGCACCAAATCTCAAATTTTCTTTCCAACCTGGTGTAACAAACATGTTTCTTCCCGTATCTGCTCTATTCTCAATCTCACTCAAGCTTCCTTTCCTTTTAAATACCTTGGTATTTTAATTTCCCCTAAGCGTCTTGCTGCTTCCTCCTTGAACCCCTTGGTTGATAGGATTCGTCACCTTTGCTCTAGATGGAGCAACTACAACCTCTCTCAAGCAGCTAAAACCACTTTGATTAATACTACTATTCTTTCTATCCCCATCTATACCCTTTCAGTATATCCCATTCCTGACTTCATTGTCTCTGAGATATCCAGAGTTGTGCGAAAATTTTTTTGGTGTAGAAGCAGCAATGGAAAGGGCATTCATAACTTGAATTGGAACACTGTCACTGATAGTAAGGCTGAGGGGGGTATTGGTATTAGAAATCTTTCTCTTGCTAAATATTCTCTGATGGCTAAACACTTTTTTAATTTTCTTAACAATGGTGATGCTATTTGGGTGGACATTTTGCGGTTTAAATATGGTGATTTTAATTTTTGGAGAAACAATCCCCCTTCCAAGTGCTCCTGGTTTTTTCGCTACCTCACGAGGATTGCTACTCGAATTAAGCCTAATTGTCGTATTAACTCCATTAATCCAGGCAGAACATCTTTTTTATGGGACCCTTGGTGCTTTGAGATCCCCATTGCCCTCAAGCCTACCTTTCTTAATGTTGATACTGATATTGATTCTCTTGCTATTTCTGATTTCATCAGTGGTGATCGCTGGAATGAGCCTCAGTTATTTCATGTTTTTGGCCAGAACTTTAATTTTCATGATCATTCCTCCAGTATTATTGATTCCAATTCTTGCAATCATTGGGTTTGGAACCCCTCCACTAAACAACACAAGATTGCTGCCACTGTCTATAAGCATTTAAATCATTCTGATATTCTGTCTGAATCTTGGTCTGGTTGGCATGTCCTTTGGAAACTGTTTATTGCCCCTCGGGCTAAACATTTCCTTTGGCTCTTATTTCATGGGCGTCTCTCTACTTCTAATTTCTTATTTCAATTGAGATTGGGCCCTGATAACCCTTGTATTTTTATGTAGCTTATTCCCCGAAAACAATCGAGCACCTTTTTTTGTCAATGCAGTCTTACTAAAGCAGGGTTTTGGAACTTCCTCGCTTGAAGCTTAATGCTAGTATTTATTTCCCTAATGGGTTTCTTTGAGGGCTCTGGCTCACTAATGGGAATTTCTCTATGCATTGCATCTCTGTCATTACTGTTACGTCGCTTGGTTCATTTGGAAATCATCTGTGATGCCATATTTCAAGATACTCCTATTAACATTCCCTGTCATTGTCCAGTCGAGCTCTTTCCCATGTTCGAGAATACACCACTTGTCACCGTGGCCTTGCTGGGACAAAATCTCATCCTGCACAACTTCACCATTGCTGACGAGCTGTTCTTGTTCTCTCATTCCAATCTCAATCCGGCTTCTTCGTTAAGTTCTGCAGGTTTTTTCCTATCAAACTCTAATTATGTTGTGTCTCTTGCGAGTTCTTTGCACTTTGGTTCACTCTAATTACTGCTGTTGATGAGATCTACGCCCTTCTTTGTTGCACTTGATCCGTCTGGATAATTTCACGAACATCAAGCACATCTTCATCAATTTGAATGAAACTATCTCTATGCTCAGTCATCCTGATCCTGTCACCCAGTGGAGATTCAGCTCTCAGTTTACCCATATTCGATCTCTTCTCGCTGATTTAAATTTTCCTAAAGTTCATTGTATTCCCTCTACTTGGATGATTCCCGCAGTCACTCTTGCCGCCCATGGAGCCAACTCCTCTAACCTTAACTTGTTTCTTTTTGTTCGCGACCTCCCTCATTGGGTTATGAAATCATTCATCGATTCTGGTTTTAAATTCTAATGTTTGTCTTGTTTTTATCAGTTCTTCTCCTTGTATTTTTGTTTTCTTTACTTCTATTCAATAAAACAGCCCCTGAGGTTCTTTTTTAAAAAATAAACTATAATTTAAGCATGCGTAAACATTGAATAAAAACAATAATGGTAATTAAAGTGATTAAACATTCTAGTTTGGGAATAGGCGTGGTGTCGTGCACGACCCAAAGGCCAGCTGGTTCAGTGGCCTCACTCCAAGTGTTAGGGTACGATCAAAGGCTCCATCTAATAGTTATAAAAAATCCTTTGAATGAGAATCAACGGATATAACTATAACCTACCTAGTGAAAGGATGGAATAAACTTACAGCTAATCTTTGAAATGTTATCACTTTTGGTGAGATAATGGGAAAGTCACGCAGGTCTAATGTATATAAAATCCAAAGGTTATGAGAATTTCGGTTTGAATGTATTAGGCTTAACTTCTAACAATTAGTTGTTAGCACAGCTATTCTTCTGAAATAAATAAACACACAAGATTAATAAGCCTCCTCTTTATTAAAAATTTAAAACTGAACCACAATATATGCTGTGGCCCAATGGGAGAGTAACACACGCTAGTCTTATTATCATTAGTAGCTGCTCTTCAATTCAGGCCAGATACCCTTGGTGTTTAAGTTTGAACATGTGGTGTTTCGCTGCAGCAGAGAAGAGCTAAACCCAAGAACAGAAGTAGACAGATCAAACTCCAAGAAAATGTTCTCCAGTTGCTTCCCACCAATCACAAGAGAAGTACGAGGACTTGATCCTCCATCAACCAACCCCAAGCACAAAGCCTTCCTCCACTTCACCTCCACCATTGAGTTGGCTCCAAACATCCTCCAATACACATCCTCCCTCCCTAAAACCAGGTCAATATTGGGCACGTCAGGCCCAGCACTAGTGCTGTTAATGCTCTCAGTGCTATAACAAGCCTTGAATGGTTTCACTGGAGCCACACGCTTCATCTTCTTAGCTTTAGCTGCTTTGATGAACGCCACGGTGACAGCCTTGTAGATGCTTGTCTCCATGGTGGTGAACGCTGTCACTGTACTTATCTTAGTCCCTCCAACTCCTTGATCATCTATGTCCAGCAGTGATGTGTTCACCTTCACTTCTATCCCGTCAATCTTGATAGAACTAACACCAATGAAATACTCAGATGAAGCTTCTCCTTGTGCATTAACAGGGTTTGTGACAAGCGGTGTTCTCATCAAAATGCTTGAAACATCAATGACCGGGCCGAGGTTATAGTTGCCGCTATTACCGACAAAGATGAATCCATTAAAAAAGGAAGAAGGAGAGAGACACAGTGCAAACTGAGGTTTAATGTTGAACACTGATGATAACTGATAAGGTATTGAGATCATTGACCTACGACCGAACCCGGCCATGCCCTCAACACCATAAGCAAGACCTTGTAGTAAGCTTGTTGATCCGCATGGAAACAGAAATTCAGAGACAGTGGCGTCTGTGCCATCAATGGACCTAAAGGTGACAACATCATCAATGAGATCACCTTCAGTGCTTAAGCCGGTGATGGAGTTTTCCGGAAAGAGGCCGCATGTGTTGTTGTTGCAGCCAGGGCTGGGAGAACCGGTGCAGGTCCGGCAGGTGGTGGCGTCAGCGAGCGAGCACTGAGAGGAATTGCATTGTGCTGGATGGTAAGATGATGAGTTGTCGTTATTCTCACAGTCTACCCATAAGTATCTGCTTCCGATGTCGACGACGAGCTCGGAGAGAACTGGAGGAGTTCCTTGATAAAGTGAGGTGATGTATTGGCCGTTGCTGATATCTTTGAGGACAGGGAGGACTAGGGTTTCTGGATTTTGAGTGGAGAGGGGAGATGAAAGAGGAAGAGGAGAGTGGAGTGGACGAGAAGTTGGTGGTGGTGTTGAGAAGCCATTGAGTTGATGGTGTTGTGAGGATGGTGGTGTGGTTGATATATGCAATTAATTTAACCAATTAAATATTAAAGTGTACCTCAAATGGGTTATTATATTGTGTTTTTTGCAATCATTAAATGTTATTGCCAGCATCCACGTGCTAATAATGCACAGTCGATTTTTATGTCTTAAATTATGTAAAAATATTTATTGATGTTTTGAAAAAAAAATTATCTTCCCATCTGATCTTTATATAATTGTTGCATATAACCAATGGCCTGGTCTATCAACTCCATATCTTTTATGTAGCATGTTGATTTTCAAAAACACATGAAATTGAATCTCAAATCTCACTTAAAATAAGAGCACAAACATGCTGAGATATTAAATCCATCCATATACACATTTCTAACTTCTCTTAAATGGATCAGTCATTTATCACCTATTTATAAATATATATATATAGAGGACTTTCCTCTAACTTTTTAATGGGCCAAAAAACCCTTTGAGTTTTTTAATATCAACACAAAGTCTTTACTTTTTTTTATGTATTTTTTTTTCAATTCTTCTGTCAACAAACAGAGTGATATTTGGAGTATTTTGACAAAAATACCCTGTCCGTCAACATTGGAAAACAGTTTGGGCGATTGCGAATCCTGAGAAGTAAAATGTGATCATAAGTTAATTTCTCATTTAAAATCGTAACATTTTGTTTGCGAATTCACTTTTATGTTTATAATTGTGAATTTTCACATACAATACAAGTTTTCTAATTAGTATGCTCTTTTTTCGTTTAATATTTTTACCTCCCGATTAAAATATAATATTTTCATGTATAAAAGTTAAGTGAAAAGATAAGTAAAAGTGATTGAAGTAATAGCTATCTGTACACTTTTTTAAAAGTTGGACATGATTTGATGGGATTTTTCCCATCAACATTAAAAGCTAATTTTGGAATTATCTAAAAAAGAAGGGCCATTTAATAAAATGACCCTCCTTTTTTTTTAATTAAACCAAATGGCCCTAGGGTCATTTTAATTGTCAAAATGGCCCTAGGACCATCACATCATGGGTGATGTGATATGCTGACTGGGCTGCTGATGTGGCATTTTTAAATAAAAAATCCTGATTTTTTTATTTTAATCCCTGAATTATTTTTTAATCAATAAGTTGGCTTATTCTTGGGTTATTTTGACCAAATTTTTTCTTTAAAATATTTTATTAAACTTTTAAAATTTATTAAACTTTTAAATAATTTTTTTTAAAATATATAAGTGTGTTTTTTTAATTTAAATCCCTTTATTTCTTTTATAATTAACAAATTATCTTTTTCCTTTGATTATTTAACCCAAATTTTATTTTAAAAAAATATGTATTTTTTTAATTTATTAAAAAAATAATTTTAAAGAATATATTTGGATATGAAAACACAAATTTTAAAATTTTAACTTTTAAAATTATTAAACCTTTAATGAAACAACTTTTTAAGCAATATATAAGTGTGGCTTTTACTGCTGGCCGACCAAAGATCAGACGTAAACGAATGCATATGGATAGAAACCCTGATCATACTAGACATAATTTATACTCTATATGTAAACAACCCGGTCATTATAGAACTACTTGCCCTAGGCAAGGGAGAAATATATGATGTAACTTTACTTTATATATTAAATGCAATTATGCTTTTTAATAAATTAATTTTTAAGCAAAATTTGGGTTAAGTAATCAAAGAGTTTTTGTTAATTATAATACAAATAAAAAGCCACACTTATATATTGCTTAAAAAGTTGTTTCATTAAAGGTTTAAAAATTTTGAAAGTTAAAATTTTAAAATTTGTGTTTTCATATTCAAATATATTCTTTAAAATTAATTTTTTTTAATAAATTAAAAAAATACATATTTTTTTAAATAAAATTTGGGTTAAATAATCAAAGGGAAAAGATAATTTGTTAATTATAAAAGAAATAAGGGATTTAAATTAAAAAAACACACTTATATATTTTTGAAAAAATTATTTAAAAGTTTAATAAATTTTTTTAAAAGAAATTTGGTCAAAAAAACCCAAGAATAAGGCAACTTATTGATTAGGAAACAATTCAAGAGTTAAAATGAAAAAAAAAATCAGGATTTTTTATTTAAAAATGCCATGTCAGCAGCCCAGTCAGCATATCACATCACCCATGTGGGTGATGTGATGGTCCTAATACATTTTGACAATTAAAATGGCCTTAGGGCTATTTGGTTTAATTAAAAAAAAAGGAGAGCCATTTTATTAAATGGCCCTAAAAAAAGCTCATGGAGTAAGGTGCGATGACTAAAAAGTAAACAACTGAAAAAGAAAGACTGTATGTAAAATTCAAATGTCAAAGAGGTTGATTAGATGTTTTGAAACTTTTTTTAGGAACTAATAAATAATTTTCTCATATTTACATATTAGGTCTATTTTTATATATTTAAATTATAAAAATAAAAAAACTTATTAATTTTTTGAGAATTTCTCATTTTATCCATTAATCTTTCTATAATTTTTAGATATAATGGCTTGGAAGATGCATAAATAACTCTAGAAGACTTTGAGATCCCAATCTTTCAAAAGGGTTCGTGAGAGTATGACGGTTAATAAATATTTAAAAAATTGACGCATTTGAATTTTTAAGGAAATGCATTGCAATAAATATTTCTTTATCTTTCTCAACTCAACTGTGTGGAGAAGGTACTTGTTTGCCAAATCTCGTGTTTTAAATTTTGTATCTCAAAATAATTTTTAATTACGAGAACTTTTATATTTGATAATTTTAATCTTTTTATTATTTTTGTAAATTAATTTGCTTCTTAGTGAGTCGGGATGGATAGGAATTTTTGTTTAGGAAAAATTTACAATATATATATATATATATTTTAATTTTAGTGAATAACTAATAAAAAAAATCAAAATATTTTAACTATGTATCTAATATAAATTTTATGGACATAATAGATATTTCAAATTTTAATAAAAATAACTCCAACACTAATCATAATGTAGATCCGCCCCTAGCTATTGATTATTTTTTAAAAGATTTCATCATTCATATTTTTTTCCGTAACCGTGTGATATTTGTTTCCAATAATAGTAAATTTTCCCCTGCATTTTGAAAGTATTTTTGACTATATTCTCAACCATTAATTAATAATATATTCTTATTTTGGAAAATAATTGAAAAGCCATTAAGCAGATGATGTTGGGATGGTGGGTGGCTGGTTTTCTTGGCTTTAGACTTTTCCCTGTGATTTTGGACATTTTGCGTGAGGTGGGGTACATATGCAATCAATTGTTATAAATGAAATAGTAAATAAATAGCCTAAGTGGGTCATTATATTGTCTTTTAGTATTTAAATATTATTGGCAGTGTCCACATGCTAATAATGCAAGTTCAGATATTTATTTATTAAATAAATATTTAAATAAAAATTATTTATAGATCCCTACAAATCTTTTATGTAATTTTTAATTAAAAATTTTTTTAGTTCATGAAACTTTTGAAATATTTTAACAAATACCTCTAACATTTTACAATAGTGATAAATCCAACATTTTTTAAGTTTTGAAACATTGCCCCACTCTTGTTACTCTCCCCCCATTATATTTTTTTGAATATCTCAAAACTACCCTTGTATTTAGAGGGAAATGTGACCTTGCTTTTGAAGGGAATTTAGTCACTGAGTCTTAACACCGTATGGTTGGGCGTACCTTGATATCTTGCAAGAGAAGCTTCTCCATCAATTTCTTCTTATACTCCTTCTCCTTCACCGGCTTCTACTTGTTCCGTTCCAGTCGTTGCATTGCTGAGTTATTAGAGGAGCATCTTTAAAAGTTCAACTTAATCTCATTTATTAACTTCATCTTCATCTTCAACTTCAACTCTTCCAACTTCACCGGCTTCTACTTGTTCCATTCTGATCGTTGCATGGCTTACTTGTTGAAGAATTCACCAGCTTCTACTTGTTCCATTCCGGTTTGTTGCATGGTTGACTTGTTGGAGGACAATCTTTAAAACTACAACTTTAACATCAACTTCTTCTTTGCTGTTGGATGTGGAAAATTTCCCCCCGTAGTGAAGATTTCCAGTTTGGTGAAGACAAATTCGCGAAGAACCTTGACTAAAAGTAGGTCAGTTTGTTGATGATGTGATGTTATGTGAGTTTGTCTTTATTCTTTTTCATTCTTTTTAATTTTTTTTTTTTACTAGCAGGCCTCGGATGATGGATACATTTTATGGTATTAGTAAAGTACAAGGAAGGCAGTTGTATCATAGAGTTCTCCGTTTTGTTTGAATGGGAGTCTGTGTTTGATGCAATATGCTCACGTTTGGCCCCTTCATTCTCCTCTGGTAAGAATAAAGTATTTAATCCCTGACGAGAAGAATATGATGGCTTGTATAAGCTCAAAGAGTGATTTCCAAAGAATGAACAACATTCACCATGCGTTCAAGTAGAATATAGTAAACATGGTGGCTGAGGTGGTTGATGAAATGGTAGAGTATCCCTCCAGGTTGTCAATGCCACTATAAGTACAAGCCTACTTTAGATTTTACACTCTTTTTAATTTTCCAACACTCACTCGATCACTCATTAAAGTTAAATTGGGCTTAGTTTCTTATTTTCCTGTTAAATATGTTGTTATTTTTAGCTATAACCAACTGTAAGTGTTTATTAATGATCATTTATGCTTATATAAAATAACAATTGTTCATTTATGACCGTTTCTGCTTATATAAGTTACTAATTATTTATTTACGACAGTTTCTACTTACATAACATAGTAATTGTTTCTTATACTCCCGTAACTAGGGAATTAGTATGACAAAGTGCCTCATGTAACCTAAACCCCTTGGTGCCAGTGATGTCTTGTGGGGGAGCCATACCACCATCCAATTCTTCACAAAATTATGAGAATGGTATAACTGCGGTCGGACAACGTTATGAAAATGCAGAAAATTTCAAGGAGGCATTGTATGACTTTGCTATCAAATATAATTTCAACTTCCGTTTCATAAAAAATGATAAACAAAAAGTGATCATCACATGTGCGGCCGTCGGTTGTCAATGGCTTTTCATGCATCGCATGAAGGTAAACGTAAACTCTCCACATTTAGAATTAAAATTGTGCGAGATAAACACATGTGATTCAAAAACATTGTCAGCGTCTGCTATATAGGCTTGTGGATATAAAACGGGATATATTGCTCGACCATAGTGTGCATTTAACATATAATAACAAGCTTGGATGGGTAGAGTACTTGCACGGGGAATCCTCCATGATTCTGAAGTAGAAAGCTATGATCTCCTAATATGGTATGCATGTAAGGTGACTGAAACTTATCCCGACAGCGTTGTTATCATTAATAGGGATGGTAACCAATTCAAACGAGGTTTTTGCTTTTGTGCTATCTTGATGGTTTCAAGAAAGGTTGTAGACCGATGCTCTTTGTTGATGGAACTCATTTGATGGGAAAATATGGTGGTATCCTCTTAGGCGCAATAGGCAAGGATGGTAATGAAGGAATCCTCCATTTAGCGTTTACCATTGTGGACAATGAGACAGATAAGAATTGGGCATGGTTCATTTCAACTTTAGGTAATGCATTATATGGCGATGAGGACTATGAGAAGATCATTACATTCATATCGGATTGGTCGAAGGGACTTATCAATGCTATTGCTAAGGTTTTTCCTTTATCTCCACATGCATACTATTTGCGACATTTACATACAAACTTCCTCAAGACTAACAGCCGCCTTGGCAAGGCATTAAAAGATGAGTAATAGAGGTTGATTACCAAGGTCCGTACGCCTACACGTCCACAGAATATGAAGAAACTGTAAATAAGCTATCTACCACTTCATTGGAAGCGCATATCTGGTTGTTCCATAAATCAGAAGTAGCACATTGGTCTAATTACCTATTCAAAGGTCAGCGGTGGGGTGAGATGTACTCTAACGTGGTTGAGTCATTCAATACTTGGATTAAGGAGGCACGCCATCTCCCTGTATATAATATGGTTGACAGAATTAGGTGTGTTCATATTTTGTTTTCTAATTCGACCATCATGTTTATGTTGTATACTTACTGATAGAGACGCAAGTGTACGTGCCGATCGGGTAATAAAGTGTGCATAAGTGTAAAGTGTCAGTCCATAGGGAAGAAAATGAATACTAGTAATAACTCTAAACCCAAAAAAAATATTCTAAATGATTGAATGTTGTTTATGTGCACAAAAGTAAGCAAGTATAAGAAAATACGGGAAATAATAGGAGAGAAGTCAAGGAAGAAAGCGATATCCGAGCATAGTATCCCTCTAGGGTTATGAAGTACATGACAAAAGTTGGCTAAGCATGCAATCCTATTTGAACCAAAAGATTTTCAGAATTATACTCAATCCTGATTTCTCAGGTGAAGAGTAACTGAATAGGTGCAAAGCTGATACAAATATCCACACAATCGTATTAGCACTCTATGAAATCTTATTGTGGGCTAATGACAATCTCTTGAATAGATAACAAATAGTCTAAATGATCGAATGTTGTTTGTGTGAATAAAAAAGCAACAATTATAAGAAAATACATGAAATAATAAGAGAGAAGTCAAGAAAGAAAGTAATGTCTGGTCATAACATCCCTCTAGGGTTATGAAGTACAGGGCAAAGGTTGTCTAAACATGCAATCCTAGTTGAACCGAAAGGTTTCTAGAATTATACTCAATCCCTGATTTCTCAAGTGAAGAGTAACTAAATAGGTGTAGAACTGATACAAAAATCCACACAATTGCATTAACACTCTATGAAACTTTATTGTGGGATAATGACAATATCTTGAATAGATCATCTCCCTCAAAGAGAGAGATTGACCCTAATCCGAATACAAAGTAGAAATGTGATTTATCCTAAAATCCACTCCACATGATTGCAAAGAGTATGAAGACTATTACTAAACCATTCAGAAGGATTGTGGGAGACAAAGTATCCAAAGTACCCTAACCAGAGGTGTACTCACTATCCTTTCAAATTACGATAAGTCTATGCTAGGTGGGAATTTCTTCTCGTCACGTAGCAATACCAAACATGATAACTAGGGCTTTTGCCTCACTAGAAATCAAGCATTCAATCACACAATTAGACTCAACTAGATGAAGAATCGCTAGAGAAGCCCTAAGGAAACTTCCACGCATACTGCCAAGGTGAGCTTGAAGGTTACAATCTCAAATCCCCTTGAATGTGGATCCAAACCTCCCTTTCAAATCTACCCTTAAGTACTGGTGATTTGTCTCATTTCTTCCTTAACTCCGCCTCTAAGAATTAACCAAAAAAGCCAAGAATGCCCTAAAAATCCTTATCAGTTCTATTTATACCAAATTGCTTACGGGCTACTAACAGGCATAAGGACGTGGTCGTAAGGGAGCTGTAGAAGATAGTTATGAGCCTTACAAGACCATTTACGGCCGTAAAGTTATGTTTGTAAGGTCTTCTATTTTTGGTTATGGTCCAACTTACGGCCATAAATGCTAGACCGTAAACTTTACTGTATTGCTTCTTGCGACTTCCCTTATGGGTGTATGCTATCGTCGTAAACTCCTTTGGATAGTCTTTATGGGCATCTTTACAGGGCATAAGCCTGTGCCGTAAGATCCTTTGAATTGACTTTGGATCTCTCTTATAGGCATAAGCATACCCACAAGGTTCTCTAAAATCTACTTACGGTCATAAGGTTAGCCGTAAGCTGCCTGTAAGCCACCCAATTTTTCCTTGTCCTTATTTAAATGATGCTAAGAGAGCTCCAAACTCATCGTTTGAGGTTTGAAATGCTTCTTTTGGCTCTCTCTCATCTTGAAGTGTTGTCCTAAGCCTGACAATGTGAAACACACTATATTTTGCATCGAATTCCATAATATGATTCTAATACATGCTGATTGAGTGAATAAAATGATATGAAATACATGAACATTGTAGACTCATCACTTACTAACAACGCCCCTTGCGTGTAACCCGCAAGTGCACGGGTTTGTCGAGTAATAAATCCCAAGTGAGTGGGGTATCGTATCCACAGGGAGTAGAGAATAAAAATACTTAAATTGCTACTTAACCAAGTGAGAATGGATAATTATTGTGTTGATGAAATGTAAAGTAGACAGAAATAAAATGAACAAGAATGAGAGGCATAGATAAAATTGAAAGATAAGGCAAGTGCTAGAAGTGGAATACTCGGATAATGCTCCCCCTAGGATTAATGTTTCAAGTGCAATACCAACTATTAGGCTTCCTAATTCATGCTAAATGAGTCGTGGAAATCCTTAACCACACGGTCCCAAATCTAAGATCAACCGTGACTAACTCTATACTATTCCCCGGCGGAGAAATCGCTCAGTCTCAACACCTCATACTGTGCAAAGTTGCATGGAGTTCTAGGGAATCCAAGTGATAAACTCTCTTCCTATGTATAGACCTAACCCTTTGGTCCAGGCGAAAGGTCCCTAGTTATAACTAAGCCCCAAATACTAAATTCACTTCAACGCTTCACTCTGTTGCTCGCGCAACTAAGCCCCAGTGGAGTTATGCTTTAGTACTTCATTCTATTGTGACCGCAAGGAACTCGAGGAAACGAAGGTAGGATAAACCACACTGGAGGGGAAAGGGGACACTCCGCTACCTCTCGACTCACCCTCTCAACCCTCTCCAATCGACCAATGTCTAACCCTCGTAGTGTGTCACTCATCTACAAAGGTTACCAAGATGAATTCTCAACCCAAGTGTCACTCTAAGGGAGAAATCATTCAATAAGCATTCAAGATTGGAACTCAATTAAAACATCAATTAAGGAAAGCATAATAAAAGGTCAATGACACAATAACATCTTAAGGTTTACAAAGTCCGAGTACCCACTAGAGGGTTTAGCTCTCCATGGAGCACAATACAATCAATAATGAAATCGAAAGTAAAAACAAGTGTTCCATAAGAAAACCCCCTCGGTAGTCGTGTCAATGGTCTTGTGGAGTAGCTAGTTTCTCCAAAGGTCCCCTTGTCCGGCCTAAGGCACACCTCGCCGGATCGATGTCGACGAAAGCTCCCCTAATAACCTTCTTCTAAGTGGAGCGCGGTGTTGAATCCTTAGAATTACTCCAAAGACATGCCAAAAGCCTCTCAAAACCCTAGCCGGTGGCCCCTCAAAAGGTGGAGAAAAGTTGGAGAGAAAAGGGAAAGAAGATTTTTAAAATCAGGTTAAATCGCGGCTTAAATAAAGCTGAATCGAGCATCCACAGGCCCTTGTGGATTTTTCACACGGGCGTGGATAATTTCCACATGCCCGTGTGGATTCTCTAGAAATCTGATTTTCGGCCGGCTGTGAACAATAACTGCTATAGTCTTGCTACTGTGATTTGCTACATTAACCTGCTACAGTACTCTGCTGAAACACTCCCAATTCAACACTTTTCATCGAGACAACATAAACGGGCACACGTTTATGCCATAGAGTTGCGATCAATGCACAAGTCAGGATACACAAGTGTGACTGCCTTCGTGCCCCTCCAACTCATTGTAATAGCTTGAATACATAGAGGTTGGCACACATTCACATATTTTAGAGCCCCACTTGTGTCTTTGTGTTTGTTTCTTTTAAGATTCCACCAAATAATGCATTCACGATCTACTTTTGGCTTATTTTCTCAAAACATGGCTTCACAACCCTACATGCGCAAAAGAACACAAATACACATGTATTAGCGCTTAAACCTGATAGAAGTAATGCTCATTGTAAGGAAAGAACACTTCGCATTCTTAACGCACAAGCACTTATCACTTACTGACATTATTTAAGAGTCACAGATTACTTACCAAGTAAAGGTGATTATTGAGCATTGTTTCTGCTATAAATAGTATGTTGATATTTATTTAACGATATATCTGTTTATAATTTCCTATTTCTATTTATTATACCAAGTTATTGGTATTTATGTGCTTTGACCCATCAGTTTTTGAGATTATTATACAATTATTTTGGTTCTCATTGATAAATAGCCTTTAATGTTGATGTGTCACAGGTTCAAACTGATGAACATGATGTGTGATCACTATCAGCACTGCCACAAATGGGAGACTCACCTATCTCCAGAGATACACAAGAAGATTGAAGATACAATGGAAGAAAGTCTATGCTTGGTTGTAAGTCATTCTAATGGGGTACAATTTGAAGTGATAGACAATCAAAGCAAATCCATCGACTTACATGAGAGAACATGTTCTTGCAAACGTTGGAAAGTGTATGGCCTACAGTATAAACATGCTTGTGCGGCCATCATGTAGATAGATACTAATGTTCACCGGTTCATTGATGACTATTACAATGTTAGAATGAACAATATAGTGTACGATAACCCAATTTATCCTATCCCAGATAATGATAAACCAATGAATAATTGCAAAAATCTTTGTCTTCGCCACCTGTAACAAGGAGACAACCAGGGCACCCAAAGTTGTCAAAGGATTGAATCACAAGCTTTTAACCAGTTGCACTGTAGCCATTGTAATCAAGTTGACTACAATAGAGTTACTTAAACTAAGGTCACTGCAGACTGAATGTTAGGACGCAACTATTTAGATATGAAATGTTATCTCCTTATCCATTTTATTATGATAGTCGGTTTATAATGACTACTATGTTAAAGTAAAGGTTAACTTACAATTATAAACAAAGACTTCCTAATTGATAAATAGTTAGAATGAGATCAATATATACATGAAATTGACAATATGTACAGGAAATTGATAATATATACAGGAAACTTAGAATATATATAGGAAATTGAGAATATATATAGAAACGTGATAATATACAAAAAAATTATGAATATATACAAAAAATTGAGAATATGTATAGAACATTGGAAATATCTAAAGAAAATGGAGAATATATACAGGAATTTGAGAATATATACAGGAAATTGATAATATATACAAAAAAATTGCAATATATAAAGGAAATTGAGATTATGTACAGAAAATTGAGAAGCAGTCAATGACATTCATGATTCAAACATTAATGCAAAATAATAAAAAAGAAGTTTTGATTTTCATCAAACTAGAAATGATAGTATCCTGAAATAGACAATGTAAAGAAATATTCAAATTTGGGTCGATCTGATAACATTAGTCAAATAATCATAAAGTAGATAATTGTATCTTATTTGAACACATTTTCAGACCCCTCAGGCTGGATCAATTGAAGACTCGGTCATTCCAGATGTTGGTGGTGCGGGGGGATCTATGGCCATGTTATCTTTCACAATTTCAGATATCGTGCTCTTGACAGGATCCTTTTCTAGGACATGGATGATACTGTCATTGTCAGCTACAAGTTCCTTTATATCACCAGCTGTAGGGTTTACCTCTTCAAAGTGTGCATAGTATTGATAAGTGTTAAACTGATCATATTTTTTATATCATTTACACTGCATTTAGCATGAAATTGTACTTGTTTAGCATCTCATTAGAATGAAATTTCATTCTTTTATTCACAATGACCTTTATTTCTGTTTTAGGAAGAAAGAAGCGAATTTGAGGATGTTTTAGAAGCAAAATGAAGCAACTAGCTAAATTAAGGTTGCACCATGACTCACAACGGGCATTATGACAACACACAACGCTCATTGTCTGCACTCACCATTACCGTGATAAAGCAATGACAGCATGAGCTCACTGATAGCATCATAGAAGCTATAACATCCTCACAATAGCCGTTGTGAAGTCCATAGTGGTCAATATCAAAACGTATAATGCCCAAAGACCGTGCCATGATGCGAATTGGAGCCCAAGAAATAACTTACTCACAACGAGCATCACAACGCCCATGGTGAGGTTGTGGCAGAGTCGATTATTATAAATATGCCAATATTTTTCTAAATTCGAGGAGACACTTTGCCAAATAACCTAGAGCGGACGGATTTCTGGAAATTTGAGCGGTGTGAGACCAACTTTCATCCATATTCTAATGGATTCTAATATATTTCTCAAGAGTACATCAACATGCATCATCGGAGAAGATTGCGCAGGAAAGACATCTTCAAAGGTCATCATCAGAGAGGTGTGAGTGACACACATCATCAGACAACCTTGGGATCCTCTAATCCCTATCTTCGGAGAACTATTAGAGGGAGTTAGTCTAGGAATACATTAAAAGCTTATCTATTCTTTATTTGGTCTTGAGGTGTTCTTGTACTTTGGTGCTTTACTTGTGATAATCCATAAGAACGTAATTCGAGGGAAATTATATGTCTAGTTCTCTCAGTTGTTATTTATGTATCTTGATTGATTAATATAAAATGTTATAGTTTTCGTAATCATTTCATGTTCTTAATTGATTATTGCATATTGATATGGATGATGAGGATATGCCCCCATATTGATGACACCCATGCGATGATAGATCTATACATATTCTAAGATGTTAGGCATAGCCAGGTTTCTGGATTAGGGATTAATTGTCCTTTTGGTTTAGGGTCTGATTTCTCTCTTCTCATGGGATTTCCATACTTAAGACAAACATAGGAGGCTAGGGTGGAAGAGATTTCACCTTAAGTTTCTAGTGATTTAGACCTAGTCGCCATGGCTTATTGGGGCTAGTAGGCCTTTAAATCCCCTCAGTTCGAATCTAGAACATGATTGACACTTAACGCCTATCATAATTAATAATCAAGAAAACTTTATCTCATACACCCAACTCCTTCTAAGTGTGCTTAACGTCGTCTCCAATTGTATTGTTTAATAGTTTTCGTACAAGTAGAACTAAAGAAAGAGCGTAAATGATTAGGCTATTGATTAAATGAAAGGAAGTAATAGGAGCCTCTCGCCGTTTTTGGGAAAATATAGCCCTTGTGTTAATCCACAAGGTATTACTTGTTGACCCATGCACTTGCGGTATAACAGACCAATTGTCGTATTAAAGTGTATAATTGCATGCTTATATATTTGCATAATTTAGAAACCCATAACGCGTCCTTCAAGTTTTTGGAATTGTTGCCGGGGAACGCAGTCGAGAGATTCTAAGAAAAATTGTAGCTTAGTGTTTAGCCATTTAATATTGTTTGTATTTACTTTAATCAATTCAGTTATCACGTGTGTCTATTGTTGCTACATAATACTGTGAACAACTTCTTTTCATGGCAGGTATGAAGGGTCGGTTTGGAGAGGGTACTAGCCCTGCTTGATTAGTGGATTGAACACCATGTAACACAAAAGTCTTATGCATAATACATCAATGTAGTTGAGCCAGACCCTGCGTTTGACATTTACTTTGGGTAGCATGAAGAGACAACTTAGTAGGAAATATTCAATTAGTTCATAAAGTCATATACGAAGTATATGCCCTAGTAGGAGAGAGGGCTACCACCTGGGGAGTGTGAAAGCTATTGACTGTAGAAGAAAAAACACACACACAAACAAAAAGGAGAGAAAAAGGGTAATCATGTAAAAAAACTATGGAAAGTGTAAGACTGAGACTAAAAATACCCCGAAAAGTTTCTTTACACAATCTGGACTATAAGATAGTGGACCAGGAGACCAACACTTGGGAAAGTACTTTTTGTCGTAGAGTAGAATACTCTTTGTGAAGGAATAATCATGCTTCATACTTAGTTATCTGAGATCAAGCACTTATCATGTATTCTATTTTTATCGGTTTTATTTTCTTGAGAACAAGCAAATACTTAAGTGTGGGGATATTTGATAAGTGCTAAACTGATCATATTTTCTATATCATTTACACTGTATCTAGCATGAAATTGTACTTAGTTAGCATCTAATTAGGACTAATTTCATTTTTTATTCACAATGACCTTTATTTCTATTTTAGGACGAAAGAAGCAAATTTGAAGATGTTTTGAAGCAAAATGAAGCAAGTTGCTAAATTAAGGCTGCACTACGACTCACAACGGGCATTATGGCAATACACAATGCTCGTTGTCTGCACTCACAACTACCATGATCAAGTTGTGGCAGCATGAGCTCACTGGTAGTAGCATAGAAGCCATAATGGCCTCACAATGGTTACTGTGAAGTCCATAACAACCGTTGTCAAAAAGCAAAATGCCCAAAGACCGTGCCAGAATGCTACTTGGAGCCCAAGCAACAACTTACTCACAATGGGCATCACAACATCCATGGTGAGGCCATGGCAGAGCCGATTACTATAAATACCCCAGTATTCTCTAAATTCGGGGAGACTCTTTTGCCAAATAACCTAGGGTGGCAAAATTTATGGAGATCTGAGCGGTGAAAAATGGAGTTTCTTCCATATTTCAATGAATTCCGGTGAATTTCTCAAGAGTATGTTAACAAGCATCATCGGAGAAGATCGCGCATGGCAGGCATCTTCAAAGATTATCATCAGAGAGGTGTGAGTGACACACGTCATTGGACAACCTTGGGATCCTCTAATCCCTATCTTCGGAGAACTATTGGAGGAAGTTAGTCTAGGAATACATTAAAAGCTTATCTATTCTCTATCTGGTCTTGTGGTGTTCTTGTGCTTTGATACTTGTGATAATCCATAAGAACCTAATTTGAGGGGAATTGTATGTCTAGGTCCCTCGCTTATTATTTATGAATCTTGATTTAATTAATATAAATTGTTCAAGTTTTCATAATCATTGCATGTTCTTAATTGATTATTACATATTGATGTGGATGACGAGGATATGCCCCCATATTGATGACACCCATGTTATGATCGATCTATGAATGTTCTAAGATGTTAGGCATAGCCAGGTTTCCGGATTAGGAATTTATTGTCCCTTAGGCTTAGGGTCTGATTTCTTTCTTCTCATGGGATTCCCATACTTAAGACAAACATAGGAGGCTAGGGTGGAAGAGATTTCACCTTAAGTTTCTAGTGATTTTATACCTAGTTGCCATGGCTTATTGGGGCTAGTAGGCCTTTGAATACCCTTAGTTCGAATCTAGAACATGATTGACACATAACGCCTATCATAATTAATAATCAATATAACTTTAGTACATACTCCCAACTCTTTCTAAGTGTGCTTAATATAGTCTCCAATTGTATTGTTTAATAGTATTGTTCAAGTAGAACTAAAGAAAGAGCGTAAACTATAAGGCTATAATAAAGTGAAAAGGAAGTAATAAGAGTCTCTCACCATTTCTGGGGAAATACGGCCCTCGTGTTCATCCACGCGATATTACTTGACAACCCGTGCACTTACTGTATAACGGACCAATTGTAGTATTAAGTGCATACTTGCATGCTCATATATTTGCATAATTTAGACACCCATAACTCATCCGTCAAGTATGCCATCATGCTAATATTCTCGTCGCATACACAAGTCGATAGAATGCGACATCACCTTGTAGTATCAATTCCATAAATTGCATTACATAAATAGTTGAATCCAAACACCCCGTCCTTTACTGGGGACATATACGAGTGTGAGCTTGCTGGTATACATTGGTGTTAGTGACGGCAATCTTTACTTTTAATAAATTGTCAAAAAGCAAGCACTACATTTAAGAGAAGAAAATGGAGGTGTAAGTAAAAAAAAAAAACAAAACAAATTGACAGAAACATTGAGAGAATTAATTAAGTTTTAGGAGTAACCATTGCAAGAGCATCTTTATCGTAGATAGGGCTCGTAAGTTAGGAGTAATGATGATATTCCCGTTGTTCTTTATCCAAAACAAAAAGATGATAATGCTTGTGTAGTATTATCGACATAAGGATAACATCAATAGTTGTGTATTCATCCAAGATGGGGGCATACAATTTATTCAATCCGTCTTCAGAATCAGGTCTCTTTGATATGCAAGCGCCATTGGTATGGTAATCATGGTTGATCGCTAAAAATGGCCAGGGAAGTTCCTCAAAGAATCAACTAATATTAAGACAAATGTGTTAACAACATCATTAGGGACCATATGCTCCCCTTCAACCAAAGGGAGAAGATGGTCACCACTAGTATGGCCGAATATGTTGCTCCAAGCATATGTCCTGCACCAATGGGGAATTAAAAATCGTTAACAATATTTATGAACAAACAAAATGAATACAAATCGTATACCAATCATACTGATCATCTATTCATATAATTGAATAGAAACTGAAATATTTATAAAATTAACATAGAAATTTTGATTTGGAGCCTGTATTCATAGTGGAAATAGCAGAATCAGAACATTAAGCTAAAAAAATAAACAAATTAAAACTAGAAACACATACGCATCCATCTGACAATTGAAGAAGATTGGTAGTGTCATTTGTTACATCTTGTCAAGCCGTGCAAAACACTGAGGTCGCTTAGTAGGAATTATGAAATCTGTCGGTATATCAGTTGCCTTTTCACTTTCATCTACATCATCCACTTGGTTATTGTCTCTGTCGGATGAAGGTACCCCACTTTTAAGGGATATGAGTGACTCTACTACTCTCCCAACGGCGTCTAATATGTTTGCGTCAACTACAGTCATCTTAGATGGTGGTTTTGCATCATTCTTTTTCCCTTTCCTAGAGGGGCCAACCTTTTTTGCTGGGGTGGGTTCGGGTACGGGATGAGATGTGGCTGAAGCATTCGTAACACTGTTGAGGGCCCTGGTATAAAGTGTGCCCTCCACTAGTTCATCAGTATGAAGTTTATTCTGCCCTTGCTTTGTTGCATTCCTTTTCAACTGTTTACTTTGGGGGGCATATGTTAGTTCATGATGGGAAGGTTCAACATTGTCTTTCACTGCCTGCCTCTGCCTCTGCTAGCTTTTCCTTTTCACAATTTCTACTCGACTTTAACATCAAGTATGCTAACTCTTTCTTTAAGTTCCCTAATTTCATTCAAGACTAGATCCAGTTTCTCGTCATCATTAACTTTTCCTTTAGGGCTTATAGTGAAGGAACGGTGGCTACCCTATTTTGTCGACCCTTCTCCTAAGGGTGTTCTTCTGTAACTATTGCTTTTCCTTTTCTAGGTCTTGTCTTCACCAATCTTGATGATTGTATTGTTATGGACAATTCTACAATAGGGTCTTCTTGTGGTCCTGTCGTCAAGTTTTCCACTGCCAATAAGGTCAACCTCGCACTCATTTTCGGGACCAATGCGAAGAACTAGTAGGAAATACAAAACATTAGTAAATACCGATAATGCCCCATATAAAATAAACAAGTATCCAACATACACAATACTAAAGGTATTTTATAAATACCAATTGTTGATTATAAACAAAAACACAAATAAGTGAATGGTAACTCATGACCAACTACCAACTCATGATCTCAACCAATTATACACAATATAAAACATAAAGTTAAATAAAATGGCATTAATCCGGTAAAATAATCAGTTGACACAATTTATAAACATTTATACATGATATGAACAGTAAAGAATTTACTTCCTATCCCATAAGTGTCTCTATTAGGGCTTCAGCACTAGATTGTTTCTTGAAACTGCTTTCACCATAGCCCAAGATGCGTGGTCATTTTTCCTAGTAGGTCCTCTTCCCAGTCCCGGTGACTTTATAAAACTAAAGATTAAGGGCAACTACATAACCTCTTAAGTACCTGGGACTTGATGACTTACAAGAACACCTATCCTTCACTCGGTCGGATGCGGTGGGTACATCTTCCATGAGAAATCTATGTGTCACATGTGACCATGCATACTCACCAAGTGGGGATAAATCATCCACATAATCAACTAACCATACTGATGTTGAACAACAAGTGGTCGGGAAGAGCAAGTATCCCATGATGTATATCAATAAAAGCTTAACAAAATTTTCTTTGCCCTTGTGATCTTTCTTAAGGACCAAGCCTTGTAATACCCTCACCAAATACATTTACAAGTGAGCATACATTTACAAGTAAAGGACATATTTGGCGTTAACAGAATAGCAAGATGCATTTATTCTATATATACACCATAAATATAATGTTCAAACCAAATTTTACAATTGAAATAATAGTAAATGCACTGGTTCTCCAATTGAAATATTGAGTTTTCCAATAACCGAACAAAATTGTATATATATACACAATAATTATAAAAAACTGAATAGAACACACATCAAAATTGGATTGTTTGAGTGTTTAATTCACAACAAGAAGGATTCAAATGTGCAAAGAATAGTATTATAGGATTTACACTCCAAATGCAATACATTACTCAATTCGTCACATAATCTATAACATTTCCCCATGGTGACAATCAATAACACCTTTAAGGACTCAAAATTTGAATGGAAAAAAGGATAAACATTATATTTCTACAATTTGAAAGAAGATGTGTGGATTACAAATAAAATTCGATTTAGCTTACTGTCTACAATATTTTCTTTGACAATCCTTGCGTCAAGACTAACACTTCACTCACAATATTTGAACAAGAATGTAAGAAGCTAATAATGTATCCAGAATACTTACCAAACTCATACACAAATTAAAGCATAAGAACATGAGTTCTTCAAATTGATAAGCAAAAGGATTGTCAGATTAAGTGTTATTGGGGCTCGAACCTATCAGGTTTGAGGGCATATCATTTTTCTTCTCTGTCGTGATGAAGCATGGCTTTAATTAGCAAAGGAAGGCTCCGGCACCGGGGACACTCACAGTGTTTTTTTCTCCGACATGGATAGCAAGAACTTCGGCAGTGATGTGGAGAAGAAGATGAACCCTAAGTCTTCTTTGATTCCTTGTGATACGAACCAATTTGACTGATAGGATGGTCTTAAGGCTTTGAAAATTGGATAATGTTTCAAGTGTAGGAAAGTAATTTCATAGCCATTTTCACACCGTTATCAGGGGGTTCTTTTGTGGATATGGTAAAGTATGGGGAACTATTTGAACAATTTCTCTTTTAAATTTCTTTTTTGTCACAGAAAAGTTTAGAAGATCAAATGATAAATGATAAAAGAATTAAGGGTAAACTACATGTTTAGCCACTAAACTATTCACGTTTTCCTAATCTGGTCACTAAATTAAAAATAAATAAATTGGGTCACTAACATTACCATTTCCTTCCAATCAAATCACTAGCCTCAACGCCGTTGCCCTGATGTTGAGCTGGCACACCACCTCACCTGACATGTGTTAACCTTTTTATTGACCCAATTGAAATTTTTTTAAGTTTAGTGACCATATTAAGAAAATGCAAATAGTTTAGTGACTAAACATCATCATTAAGGCTTGCATTAGTGAGAAACATTTTTTTATTAATTAATTAACTATATGCTTAATTATAGTAACATCACTACTAGTTTAATTGTGATTAAAAGCATTAAATTTCCATTCCATGCACACTGACCAATACAAGTGCTTAGTGCCCTGAGAATAAAAACACACATCTTATAGTTTAATAACAATAATAATTAAGAATGTCTTAAATCATGGATGCTTTTCTTGATATGGATCTCATGATCTTGACCACAAAGTAAGATTATCATAAAAAGGGATCCACGTTAATCACCCACTCAGAAGTAAGAAACCACATCAAGAACCAAAAAATTCATCAAGAAATCTAATAAATCTGATGGAAAGAAACCAATTACCATAGCATGGGATCAAATTCAATAAAAAATGAGAATACAATCAAGAACCACAAAACATTCAAGAAAACAAAATTAAACCCTACAACGATCATTCAGGAATGAACTCATAAACCCTCTAGTGACTAAAAGTCCATTATATTCTTATCAAGAACACGATCTGAAGCAAGAATCCAAGTCAATAACCCTTAAATTCATCCAAAAAAGAAGTACACTGAGAACCTAAAGATTTCTTGAGATTGGGATCCATACCTTGGATGTCTTGGAGCTCAACTTTGATAATAAGGAGCTCCTCCGCAACATCATCCTCCATCAGCCATGAAACCTTCATTAGAGAACCCTTGAACTTCTTGTGATCTCTTGAACCAAACTGCTAGCGCCGAGATCATATAAGGAGAGAACAACCCATCTAGCCAGTGTCCGTCTTGCAGGATTGAATCTAAAGAAAAGGGGAAAGTATGATGAGTTTATGGTCAGTCAAACCATCATGTGAAGCTTATTGCTGAAGTGGAATACCACATCAACAACCCAAGAAAAAGTCCGACATGTGTCAAGTGAGGTGGCGCGCTAACTCAGCATCAGGGTAACGAGCATTGAGGTGAGTGACTTGATTGGAAGGAAATGGTAATGTTAGTAACCCAAATGAATTTTTTTAGTTTAGTGACCAGAATAGGAAAACACAAATAGTGTAGTGACTCAACATGTAGTTTACCCAAGAATCAAAGTTGTCTCATATATATATATATATATATAACAAAGTGAATTGTCATGATAGTTTTCTTCTCCACAATTATATATAATATTATAATAATATTAAAATATTTATAATATCATATATTTATATATATATATCTTATATTAAAATAAATTGTGTGTATAAGTTATCGAATAATGTATATTGAAATTTATTTTTTTACAATTTTAATGATTCGATTTCTAATATTAATATAGTTTTGAAGTAGATAAAATATATTATTTTATCTAATTTTATTTTTAAAATAACAATTTTTTTTTTTATGAATAAGCAGCGTAAAGTAAGTTTTTCATTAATTAATCAATTATTAAAATTAATATTTTAAAATAATTTTTCAAATGACAAAGATTTTAACTTACAATTATGAGATTTTAACTTCAAACATATAAGACTTTCACTTCCAATTCTAAGTACTCTTTTGTTTGTTCTTCTAAAATTGTTTCCTTATAATATCTTTCTATCCTAAAACTTAGACGATGATCACTATGCTGATAATATTCTGTTTGTAATGGATGAAGAAGTTTTTATCTTTCTATGGGTTTTATTTCCCATTCTTTTCCTGGAAATATTTCTGAGTCATAATATTTGGCTGGTATAACCTTTATTTTTTGACTTCCTAAAATATTTGCTATATTTTCAATGTTATATTTTTTTAATGTATATTTAATCTTACTGTTTTTTTTTTGCAACTTGTCCTACAAATGCTTTAGTTATTAATAAAATAGGTTCATTATTAATCATATTATAACCTTTTGATTTGATAATTAGTTTTATATGTTTAGATATAGTACTTAAAGATAGTAAGTAATATGGTGTAAAATAAACTATTTCTAAGTTATTATTGATGTCTGCTTCCAATACTTTTATTATAGCTTTTGGCATTGAATATATATATGTCTCTTGATTATTAAACTAGCAATAACTTTTGTTCCTAATCCTTTTCTATGCATTCCTATAATCCCAATGTTTATATATTAAGGGTGCGTTTGATACGGAAAAAAAATGAGGGATAGTATAGCCCAAACTCTCTTGTCCCTTGTTTGTTTTGTAAATAGGTTTGGAGTTTAGCACAAGAAATTGGTTGAGTACAGCACAAGTTGTTAAAAATCATGTCCCACCAAAACCACGGTACAACTTTTTAAGTGTGGTACAACACAACCAAAAGACAATTTTGCCCCTAGTTAAAATTAAAAATTACAACACCCAACCTTAACCCAATAAAAAATTTCGGAAATAAAAAATTATATTTGGTAAAAAATTATTAATTATTTTTTTATAAATTAAAAAAATATAATTATACCCTAATAATTATATTTTAGAACTTTTTAAAAAAATTATACTCTAATAATTTTACAAATTATGAAAAATTAAGTGATGGCTATCAAAAATGAGAAGAAATTTCAAAATATTTGGTCTTGTTAATTTTTTTTTTCAAAACAACAAAATATTATACAAAGGGTATTATAGTAATTTTATAATTTTTAGTACAATACTTATGTAAATCAAACAGAAAACAATACCAAATTTTTTGTGATGTCCCATGGAATATCAAACAAAGAACAATACAAGCATTTATGTTGTACTTAGTTATTTGTGTTGTGCTGTACTACTTGTGTTGTACCTATGCGTAAATCAAACGGACCCTAAAAGTTAATACATGGGCCCCATACTTTATTTGAATTTAAAAAAATATATTTTTTAAATAAAAAAGTTTTAATGGAGTCCACCAGTTGAGAGCTCAGTGGCCCATTCAACGCTCAATGGCTACTGAGCGCTCTTAACTCATTGAGAGCAGGTTTTAGGGCCATTAGAGATGCTCTTAAGACGATCTATGATATTGAGTTAAGGGTTTCTAGCTTAGGGGGACAATGGTGTAAATGTGATTTTTCTTGAACTTCAGCATAGTTTCACCTTGTATTTTGGGAACTCCAGATTATTTGTCACTATACCTTAATTGTGGAGCCACTTATAGCTTAGGAAAGACATAAATCACTGGACCCCTATTTGTGAAAAAAATAATTATGTAAATAACTTAAAAATGAAATCAGAAAGTCAGAGTTGTTAGCGAATGCCCTACAGAAAAGTAGTGCAAAAGATATTAGAAAGAGCTATTACTCTTAAAGACTGAAAGCGACTCTCGAGTAGTCGGATCCTAGGTATTACATGTGTACATTTGATAACCTATCGAGAAAAGCGGCTGCCTCAATAATACATGAAGCTACTACCCATGTAATGAATTGTAGGAGTTAGTTTTTAGTAGAATAAGGTCATCAATAGTTTAGTTGATCTCGAATAATCATGGGGCACATAGTTAGGGTTAGTGCATACTTACTAGAGGGGTTACAAGTATCAAGTGGAGCATATCTTTCATTTTGCGAGGTCAAGCAAAAACTTAAGTATGGGAGTATTTGATGAGGCCATATTATATACATGATTACCATATATTTTTCATACACTTTGCTTGCATGATTTTCTATATTTTATTGCTACTTTGGGCATGTTGTGCATTAATGGGCAGGAAGACATGTTGTGGGGTAAAAAAAAAAGGTAAATATGTGCGAATTGGAAGTAAATATGGGGAAAAATGAACATTCTAGAGACAAGCATGGGTATGCTTATGACGTGTTGTAGTTGTGCAGATAACAAACATTGAGAATTCTAAGACCAAGTAACACGGGCAATCTTTATGTTGCACTACCATGTAATAGAACATGACCGTGCTTATACCCGTGCAATTTGTAGGTTTTTAAAGTATTGAAAAAGCACAGCAACCACCCCTTTACATTGCTGCACTTCGGAAAAGCACGACCATGCTTGAGCCTATGAAAATTTATGAAAATGGATTTTTCTCAGGATTCAAGCCCCGAAATTTGCCAATAATGTGCACGGACGTAAATACGCCACAAGCAAGGCTGTGAACAAATAGAATTTGTGTATTTAAACCTGAAAGTTAGGTTTTAAGGGGGGACTTTTGACTATGAAATGGAGAGGATGGCTAGGGTTTTAAAGGGAGTGCCAAAGGCAATCAGTCAAGGAAAAATTGAAGCTTTCTATGATGTCTAGAGGTGAGCATTTGATGAATTAGCATTCTCCATCCTTAGATCCAATTACAACCATTGATGGAAGTTTAAGAGATTTTTCATTATGATTTTCTTTTTCTCTTTAATCTTGGATAGTATCATGCTACTTTTGAACGTTAGAGGCTAAACTATCATTTGGTGCCTCAGCCCATTAATCTTAAAACTGATTATATTTGATTTCTTTCCTTTTCATATTGGCTATGAGTATTTTTGTGAATCTTTTATATTACTTTATGCATCCAATTTATATTATGTGAAAACCTTAATTGCATATCCGATTAACGTAATAATGATTGGAAATCCATTATGTTAAGTCACACATAGAAAATAGGGGTTCAGTACATGCCTAGAGATAAGGTGTATGGTATCGAACTCTCCATATTATCGTTAAACCTAATAGAGGGACTAAGAGAGCATCATGCACAATCATAGGGTAATGTTCTATTACTGTATGAAATTAGGGTTGATTATTTGGACCTAAGGGATCAACTACTTTAACTGTCTCGACTGCCCAAGAGTGTTCTACTAATAGAAAATATAGGAAATCTATACATGTGTCTTGAGAGGAGTAAGTCGGGGGCACAACTCTAATTTATCCTGATTTGTTATATTTCTCCACCTTAGTTCTTATGTTATATATTTAGTTTTAGCAACATCAATTTCTTTCCATTGGTTATATAATAAAGGGTGAAAAAGTACTTGTAAAACTGGTCCTTATGGATTAGAGTACCTAACCTTCGGGTACATTATACTACTTCTTATGACCTGCACACTTACAGAGTATACGCAAGAGGCGTATCACCAACCCAATGAACGTTGCACAGATAAAGACTTTCCATGCTCTTGTAAGCTTCTATCATTGCCTTCTGAAAGATTTTTAGCACGATAACCACCCCATTAATAGAGGCAATTAAGAAAAATGTTAAGTTCAAGTGGCAGAAACAACAAGAAGAGACATTTGTACTTGATGAAGAAAAAATCAACTAATGCCTCTTTACTTGCTTTACTTGAGTTTGATAAAACATTTGAAATTGAATGTGATACTTTTGGAATAGGTAATAGTGTTATTTTAATGCATAGGCAGAACACCAATGCCATACTTTAGCAAAAAATTGAATAAGGCGGCGCTAAATTGGGTTACGTAGGACAAGGAGTTGCATACATTGGTTTGCGCATTACAGACATTGAAACAATGATTCCATGATTCACATGGACTAAATTTATTAATACATTTCCCTACGCCATCTGGTATAATCAAGATAAGGAGAATGTTGTTGCCAATGTAATTTCACGCAAGTATGCATTACTCTCTACACTAGATTTGAAATTACTTGATTTTGATCACATTGAAAATTTATATGTTGAAGATCCTAAATTTTGTGAGAAATAGCAGAATTGTTAGAAGCATGCCAGTGGTAAGTTTTATAGCCATAATGGGTTTTTATTTCTAAAAAATAGATTGTGCATGCCTAACTATTCTATGAAGGACTTGTTAATTTTAGAAATCCTATGGACTGGGTTTGATCGAGCATTTTGAAGTTGCAAAAACTTTTTGTTGTTCTGCATGAGCAATTCTACTGGCTATACATGAAACAAAATATTGAGGGCATTTGTGGCAAATGAATCACTTGGAGATAAGCTAAATGAAGAATGTAACCAAATGATTTGTATACTCCTTTACCCATAACTATTGCACCGTGGATTGATATTTCCATAGGTTAAGTTTGCCTAGGTCTAAATGTGTGTGTGTGTGTGTGGGTGGGTGGGTGGGGGGCGACCAATTTTGTGATCGTGGATATGTTTTCTAAGATAGCACACTTTATTCCCTATCACAAAACAAATGATACGACCTATGTTGCTGATTTATTCTTTCGAGAGACTGTGCATTTGAATGGCATGCCTAGAACAATTGTGTCGGATAAAGATGTTAAGTTCTTAAATTACTTTTGGAAGACCTTGTGGAGAAATTTAGGCACCAAGTTGTTATTTTGTACATTATTTAGAGCTATAATGAAAAAGAACATCAAAACATGGAAAGATTTTTTGTCACATGTTAAATTTGCTTATAATCGTGTTGTTCATTCTACTACTAAATTTTTATCATTTAAAATTGTTTATAGTTTTAATCCGTTATCTCCATTGGATTTAACACTATTACCTACTTTTGAGTATGTTAATTTATATGGACAAAACAAAGGCTAAATTTTTTAAGAAAATGCATAAGAAGACATAGCTCAATATGAAGAGGACTCCTGAGCAATATGCGAAACAACAAACAAAAAACTACATAAAAAGATTTTTGAACCCGGAGATTAGGTATAGCTGCATTTGAGAAACGAACGATTCCTAGTCCAAACGAGTTTCAAGTTGCTTCAAAGAGGAGATGGTATGTTTCAAGTTTTTCAACAGATTAACAACGATGCATACAAACTAGATGTGCCAGGTGTGTAAAATATTAGTGCTACTTTTAACATTTTTTATTTGAGTCCTTTTGATGAAGGTATAAATTTGAGGACAAATCCTTCTAAAGAAGAGATGAATGATGATGATATGGCTACGAAAAGTATTAATCCTATTCAAGCTCCTATTGCTTTTGTCCTCGTTAGCAAGCTAAGCAGTTCAAGGAGGCTTTAAATGTGTTCATTAGAGAAATTTGGGCCCAAGCTAATTTGTGGAGGTCCATTGAAAGAGACCTTCAAAGATGCAACATAATTAGTACAAACCAAATTAAAGACTTACCATTTTAGCGTTAAATCCAGAAATACAATGTTATTTTGTTCCTTAATTAGGTTGAATTAATTTAGCTTGTATATTGAATTAGCATTTTTCTTATTTACTTTGATTCATTTAAGACAATAAAGGCATGGATGGTGAATTAGGTTTTTCTTATTTGGGTTTTACCTTAATTTAGGGATTTTATTTACTACAAAATTCATTGAGTTTTTAATTGAAGAAGGCATTTTCAGGCAAAATGTGACATTACACTTTTATTAGAAAATTGCGAGATTCATTAATTTTCTTTAGTTTTTGGGAAACTAATCAACCTTATCAAAGTTTCTATGGCACTTAACTATAAACTTATTGAACAACCTTCTGCAACTGTTCATGACATTTTCACATGCCGAAGGTTCTTATTTTGACATAATCAACAGGTTTAGGTTCCATCCCAAATAAGGCTTAACAAACAATCTGGATCAGTCGTGTTACGAGTTTCTTTACGAGTTGATGGGTTTGTATCAGTTGGTATTATAGCAGGTTAGTTTAAAGCTTGGCTATCCTTTTCTTTTTTTTTCCCAAAAAAAAAGAGAGAATCCGGCATTATAAAGAAAGAGAGAGATCTTAGGAAAAAGAAAAGATCATGCTTTTACAGGAGAGAGAGAGAGAGAGAGAGAGAGAGAGAGAGAGAGAGAGCTAGATAAAAAACAAACTGTCACGCCCCGACCCGTGGACCCACAGAACGTGACAATCGCCGCAATGATCCCGAGGAGGGATATCTTGCCACTCAACCCTCGGGATGTCGCAAGGCTGCCCAATACACCTGAAATTCCACAATATCTAACACAGATATAGAGTAGACCACAAATAATGCAAAGGTTCTTAAGATACAGAAATGAATACATAAATATTAACAAGAAGTTTACATTAATGCAATTAATACAATACGACTTAAAAACTAAAAAAAAAATACTCAAATAGCTAAACTAGCTACCCTAGAACAAATTCTTGCCATGCACTTCACATCCGCATCGCTTCGCTGAATTGAAACCTGGGGAAAGGGAAGAGGGGGATGAGCAACTAAAGTTACTCAGTGAGGGGAGGTTAGCACAACTTTAGCAGAAATACACCAACAACCATAATAATAAAAATAAATCATCAAAGTAAATGCTTTACCAAAACAATACTAGTTTAGAAACATTATTACATATAATAGAAGTCTTCAAAAGAATTAAAATAACATAATAATACAGAGAAAACCCTTTTTACCCCAACTAGGGTTTACAACACAAAAATCATAAAACATGGTTTCAAATACAAGTAAAAACAACCAAATGTCATGGTTTTGAAATAAATAAGCACAATACCCAACACTCACCCAGCATAACGTGGTCTAAAAAAACTCTCTAAACCTTCGCAGTGGTCATAGCTAGGTTCAAAGCCGCCAAGGTACTCATGCCCTTGACGTTGACCCATCAGTTCACCAGTTGGTGACTCCGGCTACCCGATGAATATCCAGTCAGGGCTCTACACTCACACCTGAACTGGCCCTCGTAGTAATCAGCCGGTCAGCACGTCACCTCAACAAGCTGGCCGTGGAGACCACCTACTGCAGTAGGATATCACCATACAATCACCACAATGAACACAACTCCACTCGAAGTACAAAAGCCATCCATATCATAAATCATTAACACCTCAGCCATTTGCGCGAGGATAAGATAAACACACAAGCAAAGCTCAAGCTCTTAACACAAATTAATTTACAAATCCCAACACAAGAAACAACATGGGAATCCTTTCCTTTCAACAATTCGAAATAAGTTTCAAGCCTTAGATTTCACAAAATCAATGATTTTCACAACAAATCCCAAGTTTCACACAAAACAAGGATTTCACAAACTCATTTAAAGATATCGATTACAAATCCAACATTAACAAATCAAATCCCAAATAAAACATCCAAGAATTTTAACAATAATAACTATCATTAACCAAAATGCAAAACAGGTAAAAACTAATAAAGATTTACTTAAACCATGATAGAAACCAATATAAGTATATGTATATATATAGTTATCGATATTCTTCTAATAAAGCTATGCTTTTCAATCCCACTCACTGAATTGCTGATTTGTCTTCCTCGCAAGCTAATCCTCAGTTAAATCTTTACCTCGAGCCAAGACTTCTTTCCTAGCCCAAGCATAACAAAACACAACAAAATTTAGCAAAAACAAAACAAACAAGAAAAACCCTAAGTTTTCTAACAAAGAACCCTAATTCGATCCTAGGCTTAGCTCAAAACTAGGTTTAAAGGTTACCAATGAATTTCTAGGGGGTTTAGCTTCATTCTAATCCAAAGAAATCAAAGAAACAACCAAAGATTGCCGGTGCTACAGTAACCTCGGAATTACTACAGTAACCGACCCTTAAACTATGATTTTATCCAAATTTACAACACCAAATCAAGAAATTTCATCACAAGCATTCTCACACATGAACAACAAGTCAATGGCTTCAATTTAAGCCTATAAACAAGCAAATCCATGGAGAATTCTAGGTTTTTTAAAAAAACACAAACTAAAAACAAGGAAAAATACAAGAAAAAAATACTGTATAAAACAATAAATCCAAGCTTACCAAGTTCAAGAATAAGGGAGGAAGGAAGAGGACACTTGGTTCGCCGGAAAACCTCGCCGGAAAAATTTTAAGAAAACGGGAAGGGTTCGGCCAACTAGGGAAGAAGAAGAAGAAGAAAAGAAGAAGAAAGGGTTTTAAGAGAAAATCGTGATGCTACAATAACGGGTTGCTACATTAGCAGATCACTATAGGTCCGGGCTTCTACAGTAACAGATCGCTACAGGATCAGGCTGCTACAGGACTATATTGCTACAGTATTGGCTGAAAAATCTATAGAAATGGACTAGTTCAATCTACAATAAATCTGGTTATAACACAAACAAACAATAAAAACAAGAAAAAAAAAGAAAATTTTGCCCCTTTTAATGAGCCTGAAAGACTTATTGCCTTTTATCACGCCCGAACCCGGCTCGCCAGACCCGATGCGTCGACAAACGACTGCACACCTACAAGGCCGAGACCCAGTAGGGGTGTACAAGGCCTCAAAACCCCTATTCTCAAAGCGGTGAGCTATTAAACTCCTGATCTGAAAAAAATTAAACAACAGATTATAAGCTTGACAACCTAGTAAGTACCCACTAAAAAACATTGGGATCATAAAAGTTTCAAAATTTCAAAACTCAAACAAGTATAATAAAATAAAGTTTATCAGAATAAAATTCAGAAGTTAAGTCTTTTCAATAAAACTCAACTGATCAAAAGTCAAGCATATATGTCCCACAAATAACTGTTGCCAAAACAAAATGTCAGAGGTCATATGTTTACCCTCGGTGACCCGAGCCAGAATATCAGAGCTCATAAGTTTACCCTCGGTGACCCGAGCTAGAATTATTAGAAGCCTTTATTTTTCACCGACGGAACTGTGGGAATCTATAGTTTCTATTTCACAGATATATGTCGAAACGGTCAATGTTTAACCCCTAAAGACAAGGTTATTGCAAAGTTAGTTGGGGACTACAAGTTGCTATGTCAAAATACATAATGTCCAAATATTTATCAGAACAGAATACATAAATTTGATAATCCCATTTTTAGATAAAGATAGTTCCAATTCATTTCCAAAACTAAATACTTACATACGAATTGCAAATAATAAATAAATAAGTAATTCAAAATGTAAATTAAAATAATAAGCATTTTTTTAAAAAAATTCATAAATTCAAAAAGACTAGAATTTTCAAATATATACATATAATAAGATTTATATGTGGGATACTTACACGATTAACGGTCAGATTTTGAATTCTTTCACCAATCAAGTTTTCTTGGGAAGTCCTCATCAATAACAGTGAATCAACCAAACCCGTGACGGCGAGATCCTTCTCTTTTCCTCGTCGCCGACACCATCCACAAATAGAGAGAGAGAGAGGGAGAGAGAGAGAGAGAGAGAGAGATGAGACTAGGTCTTTCTCTTTTCCTAACGGCGACCTAAATCGGAAGGAGCCGGAGGGTGTCTAGGGTTTTGAAACTAAAAACAAAAACAACGGCTAGGATTAAAAGATAATACTAATGGCTAGGATTTAATTAAGGGGCGAGGCTCACAATCTCCCCTCCTTTAAAAGAGTTTAGTCCTCTAAACTCAAACTTGATTCATCAAAGCAGACTTTCAGTAAGATTCAAACTATGAGAAATTTTGAGCGTCATTGAATTAGCTGATAAGATTCAAAGACCAATGGATTCAAACAAAACTTGACTGATGATACTTCAAAGGACGATGGTCACAACAAATAAACAATAAACCAACCTTTAGTTTGTCTCAAACTCATAGCAAACATAATATAGAATTCAATGCCCTTGGATATCCTCTATTAAACATCAATCTGAGAATATATTATCATGTGTTTGTTGTCATCCGACTTCAAAAGAATTTAAAACCACAAATACATTACCATCATCACAATCTAACAAACCTCGATTAAAATCCCCAATTCCTGTATCATCCCATGGATATAATGACTAAATCAACCAGGTTTAGACAATATTAAAATGTAATTAGTTTCTTTCGTCTCACCCACTGGAATACATGTTGCCTACTAAAATCATGAGACATGATTATCATATATCTAATTTTACAACCAATAACCATTTCTGAAAATAATGGAGAACATTAAAATTATGCACATACTCAAGTCCAACATTATCAGGGCACTCATACTTTTTCCTCATCAATTGAAGATCAAATTGTTAATAGAACCAATAAAAATCACAAGTCAAAACTTCACTGTGTATAAACAAGAATAAAAGACATTACTCATTTTGGAAACAAGTAGCCTTGACAAAAATTCCCAACTCAATAAAAGTCTTTTGCCTTACTAACATCAACAATGCAATAAATTTATCATTACATTAGCAATCATCAATTATTCACAAACCTTAAATTTGCTTGATTTCATTTTTTCCTCAAATCAATATTAAAGCAGTACTTAAACTTGCCAAACCTCATGATTCCTATTTCAAATAAATTTAAACTCACCCAAATACAATGTGACCAAGTTCCATAATATTCTTAGCTTTCCTCAAATTATGGCATCAATATGAATCTCACCCAATTTCAGCACATTTATATTCTAGATTAGTCTTACAAGATTATGAATATCTTTCAAACTACCCACACGCCCGTCCCTGGCAACGGCGCCAAAAACTTGACAATGCCCCTTCCGTGTGACCCGCAAGTGCACGGATTTGTCGAAGTAATAAATCCAAGATGAGTGGGTATCGTATCCACAGAGAGTAGGAGTAAAAATACCAAGATTTCTATTTAACTAAGCGAAGACGGAATAACGATTGTGTTGATGAAATGTAATGGAAGTAATAATAAAAGAAAGTAAGAAAATAAAGAGAGGTGCAACTAAAATGAGAGGTAAGGCAATCGATAGAAATGAGGTACTCGGATATTGCTCCACCTAGGACAATTTCTTCAAGTGCAAAACCATTTATTAAGTCTCTTAATTGATGCTTAATGAGTCGTGGAAATCCTTAAATACACGGTCCCAAATCTAAGGTCAACCGTGACTAACTCTACACTATGTCTCAGCGGAGAAATCGATCAATCTCAAAACCTCACACTATGTAGAGTTGCAAAAAGCTCTAGGGATTCCAAATGATAAACCTTATTCCTATGTATAGATCTAACCCTTTGGTCCAGGCGAAAGACCCCTAGTCACAATTAAGCCCTAGGTGCTAGAGTCACTTCAACGCTTTACTCTGTTGCCTTTAGCAACTAAGCCCCAGCGGAAGGTCATCCCTTAGCCCAATCACTCTACTATGACTGCAAAAGAACTCTTGGAACGTGAAGGTAGGATAAATCACATTGGAAGGGAAAGGGGACACTCCGCTACTTCTCGACTCATCCTCTCGTCCCTCTCCAATCTTGCAATGTCTAACCCTCATGGTGTGTCACTCACTCACAAATACTTACCAATGTAGACTCTCCACCCTAGTGTCACTCTAAGAGAGAAATCATTCAACAAGCATTCATGATTGGAACTCAATTAAAAATATCAATTAAGGAAAAGATAATAGAAGATTAATGAAACAAATACATCCTAGGGTTCATAAATCCAAGTACCCACTAGGGGGTTTAGCTCTCCATGGAGCTAGTTAAAATCAACAATGAAATCGAATGTAAAAACAAGTAATCCATAGAAAAACCCCCTCGGTGTTCGTGTCAATGGTCATGTGGAGTAGCCTAGTCTTCTCCAAAGGTTCCCTTGTCCGGCATAGGGCACACCTCGCCGGATCTATGCCGATGAAAGCTCCCCCAATAATCTTCTTCCAAGCAAATTGCGGTGTCGAATCCTTCGAACCACTCCAAAGACTTTCCAAAAACCTCTCCAAACCCTTAGTCGACGGCCTCCCAAACGATGGAGAAAAGTGGAAGAGAAGAGTCGAAAAAGATCCCCAAAATCGGGCTGAATCACGGCTTAAATAGGGCTAGAATCAGGCATACACACGCCCCTGTGGATTTTCCACATGAGCCTATGGAATTTCCACATGGGCGTGGATAATTTCCACACGCCCGTGTGGATTCTCTGGAAATCTGATTTTCGACTGGCTGTGAATAAGCAACTACTACAGTGTCTTACTACAGTACCTGCTACAATACTCCGGCTAAACACTCTCTATTCCACACTTTTCATTGAGACAACATAAACGGGTCATACGTTTATGCCGTAGATCACAACTCTTCTTTAATCAAAAGACTCGTTGGTAAAGATCTTGCTATTAATGCACAAGTCAGGATACGCAAATGTGACTGCCTTCGTGCCCCTCCAACTCAGTGTAATGGCTTGAATACATGGAGGTTGGCACACATTCACATATCTTAGAGCCCCACTTGTGTCTTCGTGTTTGTTCCTTCCAAGATTCCACCAAATAATGCAATCACGATCTACTTTTGGCTTCTTTTCTCAAAACATGGCTTCACAACCCTACATGCGCATAAGAACACAAATACACATGTATTAGCGCTTAAACTTGATAGAAGTAATGCTCATTGTAAGGAAAGAACACTTCACATTCTTAACGCACAAGCACTTATCAATAATATTCTTAGCTTTCCTAAAATTATGGCATCGATATGAATCTCACCCAATTTCAGCACATTTATATTCCAGATTAGTCTTACAAGATTATGAATATCTTTCAAACTACACATCCAATTATAGAAATATTTTACAAACAAGTAGTAAAAACCATATTAAACAAGTTCTCTATAATGCACTTTGGCCAAATCTTCCTCTAGAATCATGAAAAATACCATTTAATCTTCAAGTCTGGCACAATAGTAATATCCGGAGTAGACCTAATTATAAGAGAATATCTATGAGGATACACATCTAATAAATTCGAAATTTTGCAAGTAGATAGCTATAATAAATGCCACAATTCTTTAGTTTTAAACATCCCCAAATTCTATATCTATAGTCTCTGAATTTGGAAAAAAATTAAGATAGCTCAAATCAAAATCTTGAAAGTCACAATTCTTATTCTTTAATATACAACCAGACAAGAGCTCAACTCTAATCATTTTTTTTTCTAATCATCATACTGAAAATTTCAAAATCCTTTTATTTTCTTCATATTAAATGGCCAAGTCAAAAAAAATCAAATACAATACAATCCTATAAGACCCAATCACAAATTCCAACCGAAGTAAGAGTTTTCCATCAATTCAAAATATCAAAAACAAACACTCAAATCCTAACATGCAACTTGCGACAACGAAAAGAAAAGAAAAAAATGGCATCTACAGGTATATAGCGACAACCAATCCTTTTCTAGCCCCAGAAAGTCTTAACATTATCAATCAACAAGATTATGGAAGTCCAAGAAAATTAATACAGAGAGGTAACTAATACACATGCTAATTAATTACCAACAGTTTTTTTTTACTAAGAATAAAGAGGGTTGCTAGCAGACATCACTCGAATGGTGTTAAAAACACCAAGTCAGTAACAAAAGACTAATCAAGGACAAGTTCAAGGATGCAAATTAAAGATATAGGTTAGGTCAAAACTGGAACTAAACTTTCTATCAGACACACTAATATCATCAAAATTTTACTAAATCTCTGATACCACTAAATTTGTCACGCCTCGAACCCGGCTCGTCAGACCCGGTGCGTCGACAAACGACCACACACATACAAGGTCGAGACCCAGTAAGCGTGTAAAGCCTCAAAACCCGATTCTCAAAGTGGTGAGCTATTAAACTCCTAATTTGAAAAAAATTAAACAACAGATTATGAGCTTGACAGCCCAGTAAGTACCCACTAAAAAAATATCGGGATCATAAAAGTTTCAAATTTTCAAAACTCAAACAAGTATAATAAAATACAAGTTTATCAGAATAAAATTCAGAAGTTAAGTTTTTCAATAAAACATAACTGATCAAAAGTCAAGTATATGTGTCCCACAAATAACTGTTGCCAAAACAAAATGTCAGAGGTCATATGTTTACCCTCGATGACACAAGTCAGAATATCAGTGCTCATAAGTTTATCCTCGGTGACCCGAGCCAGAATTATCAGAAGCCGTTATTCTTCACCGATGGAACGGTGAGAAACAATATTTTCTATTTCACACATACATGTTGACACGGTCAATGTTTAACCCCCTAATGACAAGGTTATTGCAAAGTTAGTTGTGGACTACAAGTTGCTATGTCAAAATACAAAATGTCCAAACATTTATCAGAACAGAATACATAAATTTGATGATCCCATTTTTCAGATAAAAATAGTTCCAATTCATTTCCAAAACTAAATACATACATACGAATTGCAAATAATAAATAAATATGTAATTCAAAATATAAATCAAAATAATAAGCATTTTTTTCTAAAAAAATTCATAAATTCAAAAAGACTAGAATTTTCAAATATATACATATAATAGGATTTATATATGGGATACTTGCACGATTAACGGTCAGATTTCTAATTCTTTCACCAATCGAGTTTTCTTGGGAAGTCCTCATCAATAACAGTGAATCAACCAAACCCGTGACTGCGAGATCCTTCTCTTTTCCTCGTCGCTGACACCACCCGCAAATAGAGAGAGAAAGATGAGACTAAGTCTTTCTCTTTTCCTAGCGGCGATCTAAATCGGAAGGAGCCGAAAAGGTGTCTAGGGTTTTGAAACTGAAAGCAAAAACAACGGCTAGGATTAGAAGATAATACCAATGGCTAGGATTTAATTAAGGGGCGGGGCTCACACCTTTGTTCCTTGTTCATCACTATAACAACCGACATGTTTCAAAATAAAACAATTTGATTGATGTGCATCCTCAGTCATGTTTCAAAATGACACAATTTGATTGATGTGCACATAAAGTGCAGGCCTCATAAGAGAACTTCAACATCTAATGAAGTGTAGATCTCATAAGTGAACTCTAACATTGTTCAACTTCTTCTCTACTGTTTTATTCTGGATCTTGAACTTGTTATTCTTGTTGACTTGAATTGACTAAGTAGTATTTTGCTTTGTCTTATAGTCGAGCATAATAGTTGTCACTCTATCGCATGTAATGAGTGTAATTTTTCATCAATTCAGTAAATCTGTGTTACTTTTAAGCTTAGCATTTGGTCATGTGAGCTTCCACAAATTTGAATTCTTCTTTTTGTTCGTATTCTTCAGTGACCGTAGGTATCATCTAATAAATTTACCAATTCTATGATTACTTGTAAACAAAAAAAAAGTTGTTACTATTAATATATGTTGCCTATTTTAGATTTTTCGAGTTTACTATTATCTGAATCTTTGCAATGCTAATAACATCCTCTATCAATCATAGATTTTACAGACAAATTCCCATTTTTTGTAATGATAATTCTGCTTGCCTTTCAGACCTTTCTTCAAAGTCTTAGTGTACCATTGAGCACATGTTAAAATAAAACAACAAGGACAAAAACAACAACCACGGGGATAGTGGAACCAAATTTCAAAATTGTTAGATCATTTTTTTATGGCTTTCTTTGCAGTTAGCAAACAATTCAACAATTTGTTATTTCAATATGATGAATCAATTCTTTGTCAAATGTTAGATATCCATAATCGAATCCTGACCACATGCTTTTACTTAACAGTAAATAAGAACATTGATTCACCTTTGAAATATCATTGACAAGTCAGAACATTGAAGTTTAAGATGTTAATGTGTGTTCATATTCCTTCCTAATTTGGAGAGATTTTTTCCTAAATCTTCTTAAGTAGATGGAGAAAACTCCAAAGCCACAATTTTTAATCAAATGAATCGACCCTGGCTTAAAACTTGTGTCTTTCTATTCTAAACGATGCATGCAAACATCTTGTTTTAGTAAATTATTGGAATTAATTTATTATATTCTCTGCATATTTGTTGGAGTTTTTGGATTTTCCAAGCTCACTATTAACTATTATCAAGCATCAAATGAATGGCAAAAGACCAGGCTTGATTAATAGATGGATAAAAACAACTTAAATATCCAGAGAAGATTCCCAAGCTTTTTGTCTCAGATCCGCACTATAGGAACAATGGAAGACAGGCTTGCATCACTGTAGAAATGATTTTTCATAGTTTTATGTTCAAGGGCATGTTATGAAGTGGAATTAGGGCAGGATTTATGACCTGATTTGTAGTAGTTTTCCAAATTTGTTTTCCTTGACTCTCGATAATTCAATGTCTTCCTCCTTTTTTTCATTGAAACCAAGTAACACTGGAAAATTTCAAAGTTTTAGATAAAATGGCATGTTAGGAACTAGAATCAGGGCAGGATTTATAGGCCCAATTTGTACTAGTTTTCCAAGTTGGTTTTTTGGCTCTTGATAATTCTCGTCTTTTTTTTTGGTGGGCAAAGTAGAGAAGGCTCAAATGTTGAAGGAGATATTCAGCTTCATCACTGCATCCTACACAAGCATGAGTAGAAATTCAAGAGTCAAGTTCCTTATGTTTCTTCATGATGGCTCCAAAGCAGTATGTTTCTCTTTTACTTTTATATATATTTGACCTTTGAAGCTTGTTCTCAATGGTTTACTTGGGGCATCCCATTAAGACTAAATGTTTGTTACATATCATGTATTTTGTTGTTTGTTTGTTTTTTTTTTTTTATGAGTGATTATTGTTGCATGATAATATTTACTGAAAACCCCAACTATTAAACAACACCACTCACCTAAAAATAAATAAATAAATAAAATAAAATAAAATAAAATAAAAGCACACAAGTTTGTGTTCATCTTAATTTCACATGAATTGAGGTAAAGAAGTGGCTCACTGTTCACGGTTTATATGACAATAGAGTAAGAATTCTACCTTTTTTTTGGAAGAAAAAATATTTATTTTTTTAGTCCATTCAAATGGCATATGTGAGGCGTATTATTAATGACAATTATAAAGAGGCAATCATATCTCTACTGATAAAATTTCGCACATAAAAGTTCAAGAAATAGAAGAAAATTTGTTCTTTACTGATGGCTGGGAAGAATTTATCAAAATGCATGGCTTTAGTGAAAGATTACTTCATATATTCCGCAACAAAGGAAACATAGTTTCCACTATGGAAATCTATGATCACAGTGCTTGCAAAGTCAATACTATAAAGTGACGGGCATCTCCGTCAATATAGGTTATAGTTACATACTCAATGCTGTCGGTACATCTTGATGGGATATTGCAACAGATGTAATTTTTGTCAATATAAGTCTATAGTGTCGAAGGATAATTTGACGAAATTTTCACTATTGCAATAGGGTTCATGGCTGTCGGTATAGCATGAAAATGGCTATAGTGACAAATATTGAGGTTTTAGTGACAGAATTTTGACTGTCACTATATACCAAATTTTTTGTAGTGTATTTGTTAATAAAATTAGATTTTAAATATTGATTTGAATTGATTTAGGTCTTTGCTCGACTTCATTGGCACACAACTGTGAGGAAACAAATGTTGCTTCTCCATTTTGTGCATTCAGCATATTCTCTACCTCCAATAAAATCAAAGATCGAAATCAGTTGCCCGAAGAACAAAATTCAGTAAGAGAATAAGATACACAAAGCTAACTTGGTTTACTGTGCATTTGTAAGTACTCCTCTACTCATATTTTTGATCGTGATGCTTTCTCTAATCCTTGTTTTATCCCATGCTCAGTCTAGTTGATTTTATAATCATATAATTGATTAGCTAACCACTTCTTTTTTTTCTAATGTTTCATCCAAGAACAACATTATTGGTCTTTTGCAGTGATTGTAGTTGTCTATGTTATCACAACAAGGTGTCTCTCTTTAGTTCTGCACATCGGTTGGCCAGAAATCATCTCAAGGTATGACCTTTAGAGATCTGGGCAGAAGGTTGTGGATTATGTTTTTTCATATAGTAGGCTGCGCCTAGAATGGGGAAAAGTTGGTGTGAGTTTTGCGAGCACCATAAATTTGAAATAGGTGAATCATGCATCCTCACCTATATATCAAAACGAGACAATTTCATTGATGTGATCTGTCACACCCGAACACACCTCTCCAAATCGGTGTGTTGACAAACAACCGCATACCCATAATGCATAGCACAATAGGCATAGAAGGCCTCAAAACCTATTAAAAAATAAAACTATAGATTTCAAAAGTCATAATCGGTATTTACAAAGATTTACTAAATACAAACTCATAGTTTACAATACAGACAAAATTATAGCTTAACCAACACGATGGATAGGCTTGCTACTTGCTCACCCTCGGTAAGCTATTATACCTTTGATTTGGAAAAAAAAATTAACAACAAATTATGGACTTGACAGCCCAATAAACACCCATTAAAAATATCAGGATCATAAAAGTTTCAAAATTTCAAAAACTCAAACAAAATATAATAAAATACAAGTTTATCATAATCAAATTCAGAAATCAAGTTTTTCAATAAAATATAACTGATCAAAAAGTCAAACATATTGTCCCACAAATAATTATTGGCAAAATAAAATGTCAGAGGTTATATGTTTAACCTCGATGACCCGAGCCAGAATATTAGAGGTCATATTTTTAGTGATCCGAGTCAAAATTATCAGAGGTCGTTATTCTTCACCGACGGAAAGCGGTGGGAAACTATAGTTTCTATTTCACAGGTACATGTCGACACGGTTAATGTTTGACCACAAATGATAGGGTTATTGCTAGAGTTAGTTGGGGACTACACGTTGCTATGTCAAAATCTGCTATGTCCAAACATTTATCAAAACAGAATAAAAAAATTCGATGATCCCGTTTTCAAATAAAAAATAATTCCAATTCATTTTCAAATCTAAATACTTACATATGAATTGCAAATAATTAATAATTAAGTAATTCAAAATATAAATCGAAATAACCAGTATTTTTCTCAAAAATTTCAGAAGTTTAGAAAACTAGAATTTTTGAGTATATACATATAATAGGATTTATATGTAACATGTCTAACGACCAGAACTCTGAATTCACACCAATCGAATTTTTTCGAAAAGTCCTATATTTGGGAATAACCCATAATAATTATAGATAAAACAAATTTCTGAAATTCACATGAATGCAAGAACATATTCAAGACACTAAACGAAGCTACCAAAGTCGAGACTAATAACCAATTCCCCTACAACCCTTAAAGTTGAAATCAGCATAGCTTTGTGAATTCTAACCCAAATTAGAAATTTCAATCTTCCAAAAAAACCAGGCATCTACATCTATAACATATCCAAATCTCAAAATGATTTGAGATTAACAAAATTTTAATGATCACTTTTAAAATTCATAAACATGCAAACCAACAATTTCAGACATGCCCTTTATAATAAAAATATCTCATAACATACAATATCAAATAAGATTAAAATTTAGAAGCATATAATTCAATCAAAATTGAATAACTTTATTATTAAACATGAGTCATGATTCAACCTCTAAGAGCCTCAAATTCTCTGATCAATCTTCATGCTTCCTGCAAAAATGCCATTGAGAACATGTAAAGAAATCTGATCATATCTCACAAATTATAAGTGTAAAAATTCTACAATTTGGCAAAGACAAAGATAAAATCATCTTCTACAACTTCCTTATATAAATTTAAATCTAAATCAGAACTTACAATAATGAAAAAAAAATCAAACACAAATCAAGGCTATCCAAGATTGGCTGGCCAGGATTGGTTGCCCAGAAATCCTGACCATGTCACCTGTGTTTAAAGCTTATAATTTATAGGAAACTAATGTAAAAATACTTAAATTTTATAGGTACTTAGCTAGCATCGAACTCTACAAGTTTCTTATTCTACTATCTTCCAAATTCGGCCTCTATGACGCCTAAAATGAAAGAGGGGTTTCTGCTATGCTAACAGCAATTTCTGAATCTTATCCTCAAATTAAATAATACCAACAATCTCACCAAACCCTAAACCTAACTACTATCATGTCACAACAATCATAAGAAAGAGCAGAAACAAAATAAATCCGGATCTTACCTCAACCACTCGAAATCAAGCACCCATGGAAGTGAGTTCCTCGTTTCATCGCTGGAACCACATTGTGATGAGGGGGAGATGGTGATATAGATCTCAATTTTTTTTTTAAATAGAGAGACTACAACAGGAGTAGGCAAATCGGTGTCTAGGGTTTTGAAAAACTAAAACATAAAAATCAATGGCTAGGATTAAAAATAACATCAAGGGCTATGATTAAACAGGGGTGGGGCTCACATGATCATAAAACTTAGATCTCTTAAGAGAGCTTTGACATCAAATGAAGTATAGATCTCTTGAACAAACTATAACATTGTTCAACTTCTTTCTTACTATTTTACGACAAATCTTACATTTATTGTTGTTGTTGACTTGAATTGTTTTAATGGTATTTTGCTTTGTTAGAACAATGTTAGAGTTCGCTCACGAGATCTACACTTCATCTTATGTCGAAGCTCTCTTATGAGACTTGTGCTTTATGTGAACATATTAATTGGCTCGTTTTGAAACATAGGTGAGGATGCATGAGTCACCTATTTCCAATTTATGTTGCTCACAAAACTCACACCAACCTTTAAGTAATCTAGTCGTTTGCCGACTATATGAAAAAACATTGTGGGTCCCACACAAGCAATATTTATTTTTAATTTTGCATGCTTGGCAATTACGGAGAAACCCTGAGTTACAGACAGGGTTAGAAAAGATCAAATCTTTGATGATTCCATCATACATGATTGAGTTGCGAAAACTTCTGTATAGGTATCCTACATCTGAACTGAATTCTTTCTGGTTAAAGAATCTCCTTCTAGTTGCTCTGGAACAATTAGGAGATTCTCTGGAAGAAATACGGGGTTCTGCTTCTGGTGGCAACATGCTATTGGGTGGCGGTCCCGCTTATGGGATCAAATCAATCCCCCTTTTATGTTTATCTTTATATTTTATTTTACGTTTTCAAAACCCTAGCCATCTCTTTGTTTCTTCCTTTGTAGATCCCCATTTGGATTAAGAAAGAGGGAGAGATCTAGCCTCTTTTCTCTTCTCCCTTTTTGGTGTGTGGTGCCAGCGGCGAGGACGGAGAATTTCCTCATCGTCAAGGGTTTTTTTGCAATGTTATTGTTGAGATAAGGGTTTTCTTCTTTGGATCTATTCCCAAAACATCTCACTCTTCTCTTTTGGAATTTGATCTGTTGGTGTTTGATATTATGATTGTTGGGTTAGTCTTTTTCTGTGTTGAGATGAGATTTAATGTTTATCCTAGTTGATGGTGATAGGAGTTTATGTTATATGCTTGGTTAAATATCTGTGTTGATTGCGTTGATTTTAATTCTGTTGTCCTGTGATTTTTGGCATCTAGAGTAGTGATGCTTTGTGAATGTTGTAGTTTGATATATATGGTAAGTGCCTTGTGACGAAAGCAGCTTAATGGGTTAGAGACTAGTGAGTTTTTTTTTAGTTAAAATCTATGTTTAAGCTTGATTTCTTGTGTGTCAGTTTTGAAGAATTTGGAAAATTTTTGGATCATTTGTTTTTGGAAAATTTAGTTAAATATCCATTAGAGTTGCCGTTGAGTGGAAGGTAATCATGTCATTGCTTTTAATGCAAAAAGTGTTCATTTTTTTATTTTAATTGTTTTAGATATTGTGTTTTCTTTAATTTCATAGGGAATAGTAGAAGTATAATTATATATATATATATTATATTGTTGGATGTTTTAAGTAGTATAATTCTTAGTGTAGGAAATTGATTCACTGTATATCCCTATGTGATTATGTTGTTTGTCTGTGGGATCTTAAACCTACTTTTTAAATTAGTATTAGAGCTTTTGATACTCATGCCAAAGCTCCCTAGTTTAACCTTGTAATGATTGTCTACATTAGTTAATTTACAATAGGTAGTCTTTTAATGAATGAGGTTATTTTGGTATAACTTTTTGGTTTGTGTGGATCATTCTTGTTAATACCTATGGACAAAGTACGGGTACGAGTAAGAGTATTACCCGTTGTTTTTTTAGCAAGTACGGGTCGAATAAGGTTATGCCCCTACCCTATCTGTACCCTTACCCGTTGAAGATAGTACAAGTTTTACCCGTACCCTGTACCCGTACCCTTACCCTCATATATGTATATAATTTTTTATTAAGCTAAACATTTACCACAATTTACCCAAGATACATTTTCATTATGATTAATTTGAAAATAATACTATAAATTTTCTCTTAATATATTATTTTGAATTTTATTTAATTTTGATATTTATATTTGATATAGCATAATAGTTTTTGGATATAAATATTAATGATCACAATTTACTCATGCCAAAGCTCTCTAGTTTAACCTTGTTATAATTGTCTATAGTAATTAGTTTATAGTAGGTAGTCTTTTAATGAGTGAGGTTATTTTGGTATAACTTTTAGGTTTGTGTGGATCATTCTTGTTAATACCTATGGAATGTGAGCTCAAAAATAGGGTATTCCTTGGAAGCATAGTTTCATGGTGAAGTTAGAGTTTTGAGCATTGGATATGTAAGTAAACCACATATAAATACATGTATATGTATATGCATTTCGACTCTTGAAAAATTATCAATTTTATTTTGTTCACTTATTTATCTTGTTGATGACATTTTTTATTTAATCATTGATTTAGTTTTTATTTAATATTTATTAAATTTCTCATTTTTTGTATTTTTATTAGTTATTTAATTATTTAGTTTTAATTTCTGGTTTATTTAAGAATTATTTAAGTTGATTATTTATATGGTTTATTTAATAGTTGTTAAGTTTGAGTATGAACACTTTTAGAAGTTTGTGAGCATTTATGAAAAGCTTTTTTTATTAAACTTTTATCAAATTTCCAGTTAACTATTCTGGCTTTTGTGAGCTTCATGAAAAGTTTATATCTAATTCTTATCAGGTTTCCAGTTACCATATTTTCCTCCATTGTTTTAAAAATTCTAATTATTTGAAGATTATTACGAATTGCTTGTTCAGGTTTAGATTATAAACTAAAGAATTATTTTGATATTACAAAACAAATGGGATCATACGAATGTGAATACTTTTGCTCGAAGGATTACTCGGTATTTGCTCAGCCTTGACTTTGATAGCTATTATTTTGTGAACATGAAATATTTTGATATAGAAAATAAGTACCCGATTAACAATGCACTAACCCTGTCACTAGGGGTTAAACACTGACTATGTCGACACGTACTTCTAACATAGAAAACTATAGTTTTGCACCATTCCGTCGGTGAAGAATAACTGCTTTTGACATTCTGGCTCAGGTTACCAAGGGTAAACATATGAGCTCTGAAATCTGACTCCGGTCACTGTGTTTAAACAAATGAATTATGATGTTTTGTTTTGGCATTAGTTATTTGGTGGACTTATATGCTCGTCCTTTTAATAAATTATATCTATTTTTAAATATTCTGATTTTTGGGTTTTATTATGATATTTATTGTGAAATGTTACACCTGAGTATGTTTTTGAAATTACTGAAGTTTATGTGATCCCGATATTTTTAGTGGTTGCTTACTAGTCTCCCAAACTCATTAAGTTGTTCTAATTCCTTTCAGATCAGGAGTAGGGTTGAATGGAGGACAACTTAGCGGGGTTGTTAAGCAAGTCGTCGTCTAGTTGTTGTCAAGTTAATAAACCCCGTTTTTGTTGTGGACTTAACTCTTTATGTCTTTCTTTAATGGTTATATCACTCAGTATTATGTGTTTTCGTTATATTTTGAACATTGTAGTTTCATTTTCTTTAAAATTTATTGTCTCTGTCAAATGTTGTTCTTTCTAGTATGAGACAGGTTTTGAGGCCTTATGTGCCTACTTGGTTATGACCTTGTAGATATGCGGCCATTTGTCAACACTACAGGTTCAGGACATGACAAATTTAAGTGGTATTAGAGAGTTTTTGATTTCAGTTAACTATAATCCTAGTTTCCAAGTAGATTCTTCTGATTTAGTGTGTTAGGGCAATCTGACTTGACTATTGTTTGCCATCCTTGGGTGCTAGTTGATCTGATAGGATCATTTTGTTTGTGTTTGTTTGATTCCATTTGGGTTTACCTTCCAGAATGCCTCTCCGTAGTGCTACTAGCAGAAGTGTTGCTGATTTGATGGGACAGTCCTCTACTGACTATGGAATTCCCGCTGAGGAAGGGATTGATAGGATTGAAAACCATGAAATTTTTGCTAAAGAAGAGACTAAAAGGGTTGACAATGAGGAAACTTTGATGGATCTGGTCCTAGAAGTGGTAGGGTTAGTGCATGATCAGAGATAGCAACAGTCATCAGCACCACCACCACCACTGTCACGGATCTCTATGATCCATAAAGTGGTCGGGCAGAGTCCGGTCTTTATTCGGAGTTGTATTGGTTCCTTCTTCGCCCCTTCCTCAAGAGCCTAAAGAGAAGATCATCATGGAATTCAAATGATCTGGTCCACCACCATTCGAGGTTACTACTAATCGATATAAAGTGGAAGTATGGGTGGAAGAAATAGAGAAGGCTTTTGCTGTGATGAAGTGTACTGAAGAGTAGAAGCTTGGGTTTGGTGTGTACATGCTCAAAGGGCCTGTAAATCACTGGTACCAAGGCGAACTTCACACTCATCAGGGGTAACAGTTTGGTTCTTGGTTGCAATTGAGAGATGCTCTTTTATGCAAATACTTCACTAAGGACAAGATGGTCCAGTTTGAGAAGAAGTTCATCAGTCTTACTCAAGGTAGCATGATAGTGGATGAGTATGAAATGGAGTTCAATAGAATTTCCACATATGCTCCAAAGATAGCAGATGATGATCAGAGCAGGGCCCAACATTTTGAGGGAGGATTGTAGGCACACATTCACAGGGGATTGGCCGCCTTGTACTTGACTAGTTATACAGAGGTTGTGTTCATACCAAGTCCTTGGACACTGTCTGGAGTGATACTAGATATCAGAATAGAAGGTTATAGAAAAAGAGGGACAGAAGCTTTGACAATCAGAGGAACCATCAGTCTGGAGTGGAGGAAATCCTAGGTTGAGGGCGAGATAAGGTGAATGTCAGACTATCAATGGGCCACCGGCACAATGATCTTGTGGGTTTGCACCTGTTTTGTCTTGTTCTAGCCAGAGATGTGCTACTTGAAGAGGTGCACATCCGACTGCAGATTGTAGACGTACTACTGGGGTTTATTTTAGGTGTGGCAGTTTGGGGCATCGTATTGCTGAGTGTCTACAGTTGTCTTCTGGGGCACAGAAGACATCTAGTGTGCAGGATTCGAGGTAGGTGTCAGCATCTAAGCCTCAAGCATCTTCAGGTCAGCGTGTCGGGAAAGAGGTAGCTAGTGAGCAGCTGACTTCCTCAACTCAGTTAAAGGTTGGAAAGCCAAAGACATAGGGGCGTGTTTATATAATGACTCAGGAGGATGTACACGCTTCTAATGCAGTGGTGTCAAGTACATTAGCAGTTTATTCTGCATATGCTTGCGCATTATTTGATTCTGAACTACACATTCGTTTATCTCGTCAGCATTTATTCATAAGCATTCCTTGCCTGTTATAGCTGTGGATTATGATTTATGTGTTGCCACCCCTTTGGGAGTTGATGTTGTGCTTAATAGAGCCTATGAGAATTGTCCCATTATTGTTGCCGGTCATGAGTTGCTAGCTTACCTACATGTTATGAGCATGACTAACTAAGATATTATCTTATGAATGGACTTTTTATCTAAATTCCATGCCATAATCGATTGTTATACAAAAGAGTAGTTTTTAAAATCCTTAGAGAAGCAGAGTTCACCTTTCATGGGAGTGATTCTGCATCACTGCCTCATGTGATTTTTGCCTTACATGCTCGAAAATTATATTTGGGTGGGTCCTCAGGATTTCTTGCAATAGTGATGGAAGACAAATCAGAAGGGCCAATGTTAGAGGATATTCAAGTGGTCAGAGAGTTTTTTGATGTTTTCCTTGAAGATCTTCCTGGCTTGCCTCCAGACAGAGAAGTTGAATTTGCTATTGATTTGGTTCTAGGAACGAACCACATATCTAAGGCTCCTTATAGGATGGCACTTGCATAACTAAAGGAGTTAAAGAAGCAACTTGAGTAATTGCTTAAGAAGGGATTCATATGTCCTAGTATTTCTCCGTGGGGTGCTCCGGTGTTATTTGTCAAGAAGAAGGATGATAGTTTGCGGTTGTGCATGGATTATCAGGGAGTTGAGCAAGGTGACAGTGAAGAACAAGTATCCACTACCATGGATAGATGATCCTTTTGATCAATTACAAGGTTTACAGATATTTTTAAAGATTGATCTTCGATCAGGATACCACTAATTGAAGATTAAGCCAGAAGATATATCTAAATCTGCATTTTGCACTCCTTATGGGCATTATTAGTTTCTTGTGATGCCTTTCGGGTTGACGAATGGCCCGGCGGCTTTTATGGATTTGATTAATCGAACCTTCCAGCCTTTCTTGGATAGGTTCATGGTGGTGTTTATTGATGATATTCTAGTGTATTCGAAGAACCGGGAAGAACATGAAGAACATTTGAGGATTGTACTAGGCATCTTGAGAGAGAAGAAACTGTTTGCAAAATTCTCTAAGTGTGAGTTCTGGTTGGACAAGGAAGCTTTCCTTGGTGATGTAATAACCAAGGATGGGATTTCTGTTGATCCTAAGAAGATAAAGGCAGTTGTTGAGTAGAAAAGGCCCACCAACATGACAGAGGTTCATAGTTTTGTAGGGCTAGCTAGTTATTATAGACGATTTGTGGAAGGATTTTTAGTGTCAGCAGCACCATTGACTAAACTCACTAGGAAAGGAGCAAGCTTTCAGTAGTTAAATTAGTGTGATCAGAGTTTCCAAGAGTTGAAACATCGATTAGTATATCCATCCATTCTCACACTCTCATCTCCTAGTGGAGGGTTTATTATATATAGTGATGCTTGCAAGACTGGTTTAGGGTGTGTTCTAATGCAGAATGGACATGTGGTGGCATACGCTTAAAGGCAGTTAAAGCCTTTTTAGGTAAATTATCCCCCTCATGATCTGGAGCTAGCTGCTGTAATTTTTGCCTTAAAGATTTGGAGGCATTACTTATATGGAGAGGCTTATGAAGTTTTCATAGATCACAAGAGCCTTAAATATATTTTCACTCAGAAAGAGCTGAATATGAGATAGAGGAGATGGCTGGAGTTACTGAAGGATTATGATCTGACTATCAGTTATCATCCTGAGAAGGCAAATGTAGTGGCTGATGCACTTAGCAGAAAGTCTTTTGGCAGTGTAGTTGCGTTGATTACTTCTCAAAGGCAAATAATTGAGGATATGAGGAGGATGGAGCTACAGGTAATTTTACAGGGTGTAGGAATTTCTTTGGCAAGTTTAGTTATGGGGCCTATGCTTTTGGAGAGAATTAAAGCAGCACAAGCAAAAAACAACTATTCCCAAAAGATTCATCAGGAGATAGAAGGTGGCAGTCAAATTCAGTTCAGGATCCATACGGATGGTTTAGTGCGGTCTGGAGATCTGATTTGTGTTCCAAATGATTTAGAGTTAAAGAAGGAATTCATAGAAGAAGCTCACTACACCAGTTATTCTGTTTATCTTTGGCAGCACTAAAATGTACAAGGATCTGAAGAGTATTTTTCTGGTGGAATAACATGAAGCGGGAGATTGTTCAATTTGTGGCACAGTGTTTAACCTATCAACAGGTTAAGATGGAGCATTAGAGACCAGGAGGACTTCTTCAACCACTTCCGATCCCATAGTGGAAGAGGGAGAATATTGCAATGAATTTTGTTTTTGGTTTTCCTAGAACTAACAAGGGTACTAATAGTGTGTGGGCAGTGGTTGATAGATTAACCAAGTCTGCACATTTCTTGGCTGTGAAGACTGCATGTCTTTGGAGAAGCTAGTAGAGTTATACATTGAACAAATCGTAAGGCTGCATGGTGTTCCAGTATCAATCGTGTCAGATCGGGACACCCGATTTGTGGCACACTTCTAGAAAAGTTTGCACAAGGCTTTAGGAACCATGTTTACATTCACCACAGCCTTTCACCCGCAAATTGATTGCCAGTCTGAGAGGATAATTCAAATTCTATAGAATATCCTTCGGGCTTGTATGCTTGATTTTGGGGGTTTATGGGATCGACACTTTCCTTTGATTATGTTTGCTTGTAACAATAACTATCAGACAAGCGCCCATATGGATTCCTATAAGGCATTATATGGCAGGAGATGCAGATCACCTATTTGATGGGACGACGTGGGAGAGAGAAGATTGTTAGGGCCAGAGATTGTGCGAATGACAGTAGAGAAAGTCCGATTGATCAGAGATTGTTTACGAGCAGCCTAGAGTAAACAGATGAGTTATGCAGACAGCAAAAGACGAAATTTGGAATTTCAGGTTGGACATCATGTGCTCTTGAGGGTCACTCCAACCAAAGGAATAATTCACTTCGGAGTTAGAGGAAAGCTCAATCCACGATTTATTGGCCCATATGAGATTTTAGAACGTATTGGTGAAATGGCACATTGGCTTGCACTACTACCAGCTCTTTCCCATGTACATAATGTGTTCCACATTTCTATGATGAAGAAGTTCATCACAAATCCTGATCATGTAATACAGCTTTCAGACTTTGAACTTAACAATGATATGACATATGAGGAGTGTCCTCTAAAGATTGTGGATTTCAAAGAGCAAGTTTTGAGATGACGGATCATTCCATATGTAAAAGTCCAGTGAAGAAATTATTCAAAGCTTGAAATAACATGGGAGTTAGAATCGGAGACGAAACAGAGATACCCGTATCTTTTCATCTGATCAGGCAAGAGTTTAGAGGACTAAACTTTTTTTAGGAGGTAGGAGTTGTGGGCCCACACACAATTAATATTTCTTTTTAATTTTGTATGCTGGGCAGTTATAGAGAAAAAAACCTCCTTTAATGTTTATCTTTATATTTTATTTTAGGTTTTCAAAACCCTAGCTGTCTCTTCGTTTCTTCCTTTGTAGATCCCCATTTGGATTAAGAAAGAGGGAGAGATCTAGCCTCTTTTCTCTTCTCCCTTTTTGGTGTGTGGTGCCAACGGTGAGGACTAAGAATTACCTCATCATCAAGGGTTTTGTTGCATTGTTATTGTTGAGATAAGCGTTTTTTTCTTTGGATCTATTCCCAAAACATCTCACTATTTTCTTTTGGAATTTGATATGTTGGTGCTTGATATTATGATTGTTGGGTTAGTCTTTTCTGTGTAGAGATGAGATTTAATGTTTGTCCTAGTTGATGGTGATAAGATTTTTATTATATGCATGGTTAAATATCTGTGTTGATTGCGTTGATTTTAATTCTGTTGTCCAGTGATTTTTTGGCATCTAGAGTAGTGATGCTTTGTGAATGTTGTAATTTGATATATATGGTAAGTGCCTTGTGACGAAAACAGCTTAATGGGTTAGATACTACTGAATTTTTTTTTAGTTAAAATCTATGTTTAAGCTTGATTTTCTATCTGTCAGTTTTGAAGAATTTGGAAAAAGTTGGGTCATTTGTTTTTGGAAAATTTAGTTTAATAACCATTAGAGTTGCCATTGAGTGGAAGGCAATCATGGCATTGCTTTTAATGCAAAAAGTGTTCATTTTTTATTTTATTTTATATTTTTTACAGATACGTGTATTATATATATATTTATATATGTTTGATGTAGGGAACCTAGTTTGTTCAGGTTATGTAGTCCACTATATATATATATATATATATATATATTATAATTGATTAATTGTTTTAGATATTGTGTTTGCTTTAATTTCATAGGGAATAGTAGAAGTTCTGAATATGAGTTGTTATGACATATATATATATATATATATACATATATACATGTATGTATGATGGTTGTGGAGTGGAATTTAATTCTAGTGTTGGCGACCACTCTTCTCTTTTATATAACACACACACACACATACACACACACACACATATATATATATATTATATTGTTGGATGTTTTAAGTAGTATGATTGTTAGTGTAGAAAATTGATTCACTGTGTATCCCTGTGTGATTATGTTGTTTGTTTGTACACACACACACACACATATATATATATATATATATATATATTATATTGTTGGATGTTTTAAGTAGTATGATTGTTAGTGTAGAAAATTGATTCACTGTGTATCCCTGTGTGATTATGTTGTTTGTTTGTGGGATCTTAAACCTACCTTTTTAAATTAGTATTATAGCTTTTGATACTCATGCCAAAGCTCCCTAGTTTAACCTTGTAATGATTGTCTACAGTAGTTAGTTTACAATAGGTAGTCTTTTAATGAGTGAGGTTATTTTGGTATAACTTTTTGGTTTGTGTGGATCATTCTTGTTAATACCTATGGATCTGTGCTTAGGGATGGCAATTTATACCCTCCTTGACAGAGTACGGGTATGAGTAAGAGTATTACCCTGTTGTTTTTTTAGCAAGTATGGGTCGAATAAGGGTATGCCCCTACCCTATCTCGCATTCCTTTACCCGTTGAAGATAGTCATGTGTTTTACCCGCACTCTGCACTCGCACTCTTTATCCTCATATATGTATATAATTTTTTATTAAGCTAAACATTTACGCATAATTTAACCAAGATACATTTTCATTATGATTAATTTGAAAATAATACTATAAATTTTCTCTTAATATATTATTTTGAATTTTATTTAATTTTGATATTTATATTTGATATAGCATAATAGTTTTTGGATATAAATATTAATGATCACAATAAAAAAATTAAACATTATAAAACAAATATAAAAAATAATGTTATAAAAATTTATTCTATAAATTATAAAAACATCCTCAAGAATAAGATACTAATAAAAAATCAATTGGTATGAGAATTACTTATAATGTTTTTTATATTCAAAATCTCACTAGACATTTATAAAATTTGAAACTATAAAAAATATAAATAGTAATTATATAAAATAATTTAAAACAAAAACCAAGATAGTTAAACATAAACAAAAAAAGGTAGAGTTGCCATTGAGTCCTAAATAGACGCCAATGAAAATCAACAAACTTGTTATTTTGTATAAATTAATTTGTTACGTGTAACTTTTATGTGATTATATAATTTAAGACAAACAAATATATATCAACTTGTAATTTTAAATTTATGAACATGTGTTTAAACATTGTATTATTATTATTATTATTATTATTATTATTATTTAAATTTAATTCGATAATTTGTACAACGGATAAGCGGGTAACCTGTGGGTATACCGTACCCTGGGGGTAAGGATAAGGGTATGATTTTTGTACCCTGGAGGGTACGGGTAAGGGTATGGGTATGAGATAGGGGTTACGGGTACGGCTAGGGCTAAGGGTTTTGGCATACCCTACCCATACCCTACTCGTTGCCATCAATAATTGTGCTCTCAAAAATAGGGTATTCCTTGGAAGCCTAGTTTCGGGGTAAAGTTAGAGTTTTGAGTATTGGACAGATAAGTAAACCACATATAAATACACCTATATGTATATGCATTTCGACTCTTGAAATATTATCAATTTTATTTTGTTCACTTATTTATCTTGTTGATGACATTTTTTATTTAATCATTGAGTTAGTTTTTATTTAATATTTATTAAATTTCTCATTGTTTGTATTTTTATTAGTTATTTAATTATTTAGTTTTAATTGTTGGTTTATTTAATAGTTATTTAAGTTGATTATTTATATGGTTTATTTAATAGTTGTTAAGTTTGGTTATGAAGACTTTCTGAAGTTTTAGAGCATTTATGAAAAGTTTTTTTTATTTAACTTTTATCAAATCTCCAGTTAACTATTCTAACTTTTGCATGCTTTTATGAAAAGATTTTATCTAATTCTTATCAGGTTTCCATTTACCATATTTCCTCTATTGTTTTAAAAATTCTAATTATTTGAAGAATATTATGAATTACTTGTTCAGGTTTAGATTATAAACTAATAAATTATTTTGATATTACAAAACAAATGGGATCATACGAATGCGAATACTTTTGCTCGAAGGATTACTTGTTATTTACTCCGCCTTGACTTTAATAGCTATTATTTTGCGAACATGAAATATTTGGATATAGAAAATTAGTCCCTAATTAACAATGCACTAACCTTGTCACTGGGGGCTTAAACACTGACCGTGTTGACACGTACTTCTGACATAGAAACTATAGTTTAACACCATTCCGTCGGTGAAGAATAACTGCTTTTGACATTCTGGCTCGAGTCACCGAGGGTAAACATATGAGCTCTGAAATCTGACTCAGGTCACCGAGTTTAAACAAATGAATTCTAATGTTTTGTTTTGGCATTTGTTATTTGGTGGACTTATATGCTCGTTCTTTTAATAAATTATATCTATTTTGAAATATTCTGATTTTTGGATTTTATTATGTTATTTATTGTGAAATGTTACACTTGAGTATGTTTTTGAAATTACGAAAAGGGGGTTTTTGAAATATTCAGATTAGGAGTAGGGTTAAGTGGTGGACAGCTTAGCAGGGCTGTTGAGCAAGTCACCGTCTAGTTGTTGTCGAGTTAATAAACCCCCTTTTTCGTTGTGGACTTAACTCTTTATATTTTTATTTAATGGTTATATCACTCAGTATTATGTGTTTTCATTATATTCCAAACATTGTAGTTTCATTTGCTTTTGAAAATTATTGTCTTTGTTAGATGTTGTTCTTTCTAGTGTAAGACATGTTTTGAGGCCTTGAGTGCCTACTTGGTTATAGCCTTGTAGGTATGCGACCATTTGTCAATGCTTTGGGTTCGGGGCGTGACAAACATAATCAACTTCTTTCGATCTGGACAACTAAAGTCACATCCAGAAAAATTTCAGACCAACTACTACAAGAATATGGCTGATTAGCAATAGAAAATTAGAAATGGATTAATTCCTTTTCTAATTAGAAACATATTAGAAATGAATTTATGTTCCTTTTGTAAATTAGAAATGGAATAATTTTCTGTTTCTAAATTAGCAACTGAATATAGGTTCGTTTATAATCCCTTTCAAATTTAAAAATATCAGAACTCTCAGTTTCTAATCCGTTTCTAATTTACAAATGAAATTACACTACGTTTCTATTCCGTTTTAAGTTTAGCAATGAAACATGATTCCGTTTCTAAATTTAAAATATATAAAATATAAATTTTACAAAGAATTTATTAAAAATTAATATTTGTTTACAAATTTAAATACTAATAACAATGGTTATTAAAAAAATATATATATTCATTGTATTACATTTCAAAAATTTATTAAATTTTTAAATCTAATCCGATTTCAAAAATTGTAATTCTATTTAAAGTATTTTTTATTTTGCTAAATTCATTTTAATATTTATATTACTTAAAAATATGCAAATAAATTGGTGTTTAAACTATATAAATCTACAATAACCTTGTAAACAACTATATATATATATATATATATATATATATATATATATATATATATATGATGTTTTATTTAATTAGGTGGAATGTCATTTAGTAAATTGTTGTCAATAATATATTTACATAATAATATTATTCTAAATTAGAATTAATTATTTTTAAGTTAATGTACATAAATACGAATGTTTTTAATATTTTTAATAAATAACTTACCAATTGGTTGAAAAATGTATAAAAAATTTATAAATAACTTTCTCTTTATTTAATAATTAAAATAAATATTTACTATATATATATATATATATATATATATATATATATATATATATATATATATATATATATTAATTAGAAACCACAGTTCAAAATCAGAAATGAAAATAAAAACAGAATAAATGGTCGTTTCTAATTTAGAAACGAATCAATAATCAGTTTCAAATTTTTAGAAATGGATAATTGTTCTGTTTCTGATTTAGAAACATGACTCGTTGTCCGTTTCTGATTTAGAAACAAATCATTAATCTGTTTTTATTTTTTTAGAAATGGATAATTGTTCTTTTTTTTTTTATTTAGAAACGGCTTTGTTGTCTGTTTCTGATGAGAAACAGAATTCGCTCTGTTTCTAAATAGAAACAAAATTCATTCTGTTTCTAATTAGAAACGGAATAATAATCCGTTTCTAACTCCATTTCTAATCTGAAACTGAATGAAGTCCGTTTATAATATGAAACAGACATATTTTCTGCTCCTAAAAAACAGAAACTGAACAATTGTTCGTCTTCTAATTAGAAATAGATTAAGAAACGGACCATTGGTTCTTTTCTAAATCAAAAACGGACATCTAATTCATTTCCAACATTCTTCCGTTCGTAATCCATTTCCTAATCCATTTTTTTTACTTGCTTATAGATTTCTTTTTATGGATAAAACTGGATAATATATTATTTGCTTAAATTTTTAAAATGTATTTTATTTGATATAATTATGAAATTTCTCTTTGAATAGTTTAAAAAATATATTAATAAATTAGGACTTTATAAATATCTTTAATAATATCATGTTCAGAAATTTTTATTTGAAGTTATAAATTTTTTTATTTATTAAAAAAATAGGACAACATATTATTTAATTATATTTTGGTGAGAATAATGGTAACATATAGTAATATATACAAATTCTTATTGAAGAGATAATTAAGCAATATTTTTAATGTGCAATTATTTTTAAATAATGTAATTTACCTTTTAAAGTTACAAATTACAATATTTGTTATTTAATAATTACAATGGTTATTAAAAATGTATATATATATATATTTATATTTATATTATTGTCTAAATATTTGAAATATATTTTATTAGAAATATTTATAAAATATATTGATAGATTAGGATTTTATAAATATCTTTAATAGTATTTTAGTTAAAATTATAATTTTTTAAAAATAATTAAAAATAGGACAATATATTGTTTAATTATAATTTCATGAGAAATAATGATAATGTATACTGATTTATACAAAATTTTATTTCCTATAATTATTAAAAATATATAACATGAATTGCAATATTTAGTGTTAATTTAAATCTCCTATATTTATTATAATTATATATTAGATATTTAATGAAAAATTAAATAATAAAAAACTCATTAAAAAATTAATTTTTAAAAAGTAACCCTAATCTTTTCCTTAAATAGCTATGGCTGCCACTGAGCTTCTTCTCCCTTCTTTTTCTCCTCTTTCTCCAATTTCCCCTCTTTCTCCCACCCGCCGTCACCACCGGATCACCCTCGATCTTTCCCTCTTGTCCTCATCCTCCGACCCAGACTGAAAATCGCCCCATTACTGTGGTCCCACTCCCCGATCATACCAAGAAAGATTCACCAATACTTGAGGAATCACGAACCACCACAAGCTCTCCCTCGCTGTAGCGGCGCTCATGTCATCGAATTTCTCTAATATCTAGACCGGTTCGGCAAAACCAACATTCACTCTTCTTCTTGCCCTTACTTCTCTAACCCCAACCCTCCAGTCCCTTATTCTTGCCCTCTCCGCCAAGCCTGGGGGTTCTCTCGACACTCTCATCGGCCGTCTCTGTGCCGCCTTCGAGGAATTCGGTGGCCATCTTGAATCCAACCCTTCGCCGCCAGCACTGTCTGCATCTATCTCCGTGAGGTCTGTGAAACCCAAGCTCACGCTCATGGCATCCCTTACGAGAAGAAGAAGAAGCTCGCGCTCGTTTAACTCCATATGAAAGATTAAAAAGATTAATCATTGAAAGAAAAAAAATAGCTTTATTTTGCAGTGCTTTCAGCTGTGAGTGGGATCAAAGAAAAGACAACTTCACTAAGCACTGGTATGCATGTTTCTTTTTAATTTTTTTATATGTTTGTAAACTATTGCCTTTTTATTGTGTAAATCATTTGTTCATCAATTTTTTTCAAGTAGGTGCTATTGATAGAATTGATGTGGCAATCTTAATTGTGCTCTTCTTAGCTCAACGATTCGGCATAGACAAAGTTGGCTACTCATTTGCGTTGATAATATCACTCTGGTTCACTTTTATTGGTCTTATAGGAGCATACAACTTGATCAAGTATGATATCCATGTTCTTCGTGCATTCACCCCCAAATATATCGTGCAACAAGGGTGGATTTATCTAGGAGGAATTATTCTTTGCATTACAAGTAGTTACTTATATATAAAACTATTAGTTACTTTCCTAGTACTCACAAAGGTGAAAAATTCTTCAACAGGGACTGAGGCTATGTTTGCTGATCTTGGCCACTTCAATAACAGAGCCATTCAGGTATTTCTTGGAATTTAATTATATAGAATTATATAATTAAAATTCATATGATCATGACTCCATGGAGATTTTTAATTTCTCAAAAATGTGGAACTTGCACCGCAAAAATTTCAGTCTCTTCTCTCTTTCTACCTCTCCATATTTGTACTGTTCATGTCTAGTCCCCATTTTTCTTCAAACTCTTAGCTGCACACGTGGGCTCACTCTTCTCTTCTCTTCTCTTCTGCCATTGCTAACGTCATCCCCGCATCACACAATAATATTCACTCCTATTAATATATATATATATATATATATTGTTCCAAACTTAATTACTATTGAATTATAAGCACAAATATATATAATGTGGTGTTGTTTGGAGTTGTTTCTTGTTGAAAAAAATATGAGAGAGGTTAATTAATCTTGAGAAATGCTAAGTAGTATGAGAAGGTGGATTGCAAGAAGGGGTGATAACTGATAAGATAGATAATTGTGAGTTATAAATAGAGAGGCAAATGTTATAACAAATCATGATTTATTTAGGAAACACCATGCAATATGTTGTACGGATGTATGTTTGAAAGCATGGTGTCACATGTAGCTCACCTAGATTATTTCCATTACTGTTCAATGGGTCATCAAGTTATGTATAACACTGTTCATTGGGAGTAAGGAAACTTTATGAATTCATTTTTAATTAATCCTCAAACACACACCAAAAAAAACTTCTCTGTTTCATGTTTTCATATATCAAAATTAATACAAACTATGTTTTCATGATTTACACTACTTTGATAACGCTAATTGAGTGAAACACTAATAAGTTAAATTTTGACAAAAGTTACACAAAATTTACTATAAATGTTACCCTCATAAAAATCACATTTATTTATAAAGTTTTATAAACCATTTTTATCCACTTACATATTTTTATGATTGCAAATAAATTTACAAATTTTATAAAAGTATTGATTGATTCTTGTATTTATTTATTTATTTTGCTTGAGATGAATTTAAATAATAGGGTAAATTAATTTAGTGGATTAAGTCTCACTCATATACTTTAAATAAATAAATAAATAAAACAATGAAAAATATGATGATTATATGAAAATTAGAACACTATTTCCAGTATAACCTCTTCTATAAGAAACACTGGCACTAAAAAAAAGGAACGGATTGAATAACATTCACTAATATATAACTGAGAACATTATTATATTACTTCTACAAGAGGATTATAATTTGGAAAACATCACGAAAATAGATTTTAATAATTTTTTTAATTGATTGTTTGTAAAAAGATATATAACCAAAAGAGAAAAAAATCATAAGGGTATATTATGCAAAACAAAACTTAAATATCAAATGAGCCAACAAAGATAATTTTTATGTGATAAATTATTATTATTATTATTATTATTATTATTATTATTTTGACAAAAGAAATAAGTGCAGTCAATGGGACAAACAGATATAGAAATGCATCATTCACAGTGGCTTAATGATTCCCTAAAGATTTACCATGTGCAGCATACACACGAGACAATGAAAGCCTACTATATATGCCCAAGATGATATATTAGAGACCATAACCACATAATGGTAAATCCCTCCTATCATGCAACTCTTAAAAGTAAAGAATACAACTCCTCGATCCCATAGGGGACCCATACCAAAACTCTAATAAACAGTAAATGACCAGTGTTATACATTACTTGATGACCCAATGAACAGTGTTACTGAAATGGCTTACCATTGCACTACTTTTCTTGATAATTATTCATTGGGAGTGGTGTTGATGCTAGGTTTTTATGGGTAATTCTAATATTTATGTTTATTGGGTTATGAATTATTTGACTATTCTTTGTTATTGGCAAGCTAGATATTTATGTTCTTAGGAAGATTTTTTTTTTAATGAAAAATTGTTGCATCATCATTACTTCCTTTCCTCAAGTTATTATTTCTGAATTGCCCTTTTGTTTTTCATTGACTGTTGATGTTGTGTTTGTTTACTTGGTTGTAGACTTCTTAAGAACAACACTGATGTAAATTTTGAAATTTCACAGGTTGGTGCAATAACTTACATTGCAGACTTTTGATTTTGCATTAGACTTCTGAGCAACAGAGGAACTACTCGAAAAAGGAAACCGCAGGACGTAGAAGCCTTAAGTATGTTTTTTTTTCCTTCCCTAATCCAATGCTTTATTCTATAGTGCATTACCTATTATTTTCTATAGTCTACTTTATTCTATATTATGGATGTAAAATATTTTCTAGAGTGAATTATGTCTCTATCGTATTATTTTTCTTTTTACCCTTTGTCTATTGCCTCTTGAAAGTGCATGAGTTAAATTTAGATTTGGTAGGTGACTTTCCATCTAGTTGCTAGTATTTAATGCAACTAATTTAGAGCTCTACTCTATTAGATTAAACAATGTGTGCATTCATGTGAGACAATATTATCTTAAGGGATGTAGAGACATGACATGGTTCATGTTTGTATCTTTATAATAAAGCTATTGCTAAAAAGAATTCAGAAAGAAGTTAGATGTACGCTAGGCTCAAGGAAGGCCTTTTGAACCCTGACTTTTTAACGGGTATTGATGAATTCATCGAATTCACAAAGATGCATCCATAATGTATGGATGGGATCAAAATTAAGTGTCCATGTAATCATAACAAGTGTCATAATCATGCATTTCTCAATGAAAATATAGTTAGATATCATTTAATGAAGTATGAATTTGTGCCTTACTACTATCAATGGATTCTTCATGGGGAAATGCTAGATTCAGATATAAGGGCTTCTTCTGGTAGGCAAGATGTGATGGATGACCCAGTTCTAAGTGTTGAGCAGACACCGTATAATTTAACGGAACAAATGGTGATGGATGGCGGAGGTCTTCATTTCTCACGTACTCTTATAGAGGAGCCTCCAAATGCAACGGCTCAAAAATTATTCGATATGCTAAACTCCGCTAATCAAGAAGTGTGGCGAGGTTGTGAAAACCATTCACAATTATTGGTTGTAGCAAGAATGCTAAACATTAAAGCAGAACATCATTTATCCGAGAGGTGTTATGATGAACTTTGTCGGTTAATGGAGGAAATGTTACCAACTGATAATGTAATGTCGGATAATTTCTACAACACAAAGAAACTAATCCAAGGCTTGGGATTGCCAGTTGAGAAAATTCATTGTTGTCTTAATGGATGCATGATATATTGGGGAGAAGACAATGAATTAACAAGTTGCAAAGTTTGTGGATCTCCTAGGTATAAGCTACGAAAAGGTTGTTCATCCAAACGTCAAACAAATATCCCACACAAGAAGATGTATTACTTTCCTTTAACACCAAGGCTATAGAGATTATTTGCATCAAATGTAACTCGGAAAGAAATGAGGTGGCATGCAGAGCACAAGTCTGAAGAAGGAGTCATGCGTCACTTTTCTAATTCACCTTCTTGGAAGCATTTTAACAACACCCATCCAACCTTTGCATTAGAGAGTCAAAATGTAAGATTGGGATTATGCACTAATGGATTCCAACCTTGTGGACAAATAGGGCAACAGTGCTCCTCTTGGCCGGTGATAGTTACACCTTACAACTTGCCTCCTTCATTGTGTATGAAGGAGGAATATATGTTCCTAACCATAATAGTTCCTGGACCCAAAAGTCCAAAAGACATGTTGGATGTGTATTTACAACCCTTTATTGAAGAAATGAAGCATTTGTGGGAAATTGGGGTTGAAACGTATGATACGTTACTAAAGAATAATTTTCAAATGCGTGCCGCACTTATGTGGACCATAAGTGATTTCCCAACGTATTCAATGTTATCTGGATGGAGTACAGCAGGTAGAACTGCATGTCTGTACTGTAAAGAAGATTTAGATACATTTACCCTAACAAAAGGTGGGAAACAATCTTGGTTTAATAATCACCGAAAATTTGTACATCCTAACCATCCATTTAGAAGAAATTAAACAGCTTTTCGTAAAAATAGAATCATAAGAAAACAAGCTCCATGCTATCCTTTTTGGTGATGAGATCTTACAAGAAATAGAAAATCTGAATTTCAAAGTGAGTCATGGACTTTGGTGCTTATGAAACTAACCGCCGAAATTGCCAAAAATAGTGGTTGGAAAATACGGAGCATTTTTTGGGATTTACCCTATTGGCAGAAAAATCTTTATTTGACATAACCTTGATGTTATGTACATTGAGAAAAATGTGTTTGACAATATATTCAACACTGTGATGAATGTAGAAGGGATATCTAAGGATAACAATAAATCAAGGGAAGACTTGAAGGAATTTTACTGTCGACCTGAACTAGAAAGGAGTGAAGCTACAGGGAAATATCCAAAGGCATGTTATACTCTCGATAAACCATAAAAAATAGTGCTATGTGAATGGCTTCGAAATCTCAAGTTCCTAGATGGATATGTGTCAAACATGGGTCGGTGTGTTGACATGCGGAAGCTAAAGCTTTACGAGATGAAAAGTTATGATTGCCATGTCTTCATGTAGAGATTACTCCCGATAGCATTCAGGGAATTACTTCCGTTAAGTGTTTGGCGGGCACTAATAGAAATGAGTAATTTCTTCAAAGCCCTCACTTCAACCACTATCCGAGAGGAAGATATGTTAAGGCTTAATGATGAAATCCCTGTAATCATTTGTAAATTGGAGCCTATATTTCCCCCAAGTTTCTTTGATTCAATGGAGCATCTTCCGATGCATTTAGCATGTGAAGCATGGATTGGGGGTCCGGTACAATATCGATGGATGTATCCATTCTAGAGGTAAAACACTTTATTATGTCTTCTACATATTCTTAACATTAGTAAAATTATTCATCTCATGAAATATATAACATTATAGGTATCTAAGAAAGCTAGAGAAGAATGTGAGAAATAAAGCCAAAGTTGAAGGCTCAATATGTAATGCCTACTTAGTCGAGGAAGCTTCAGCATTTTGTGCACATTATTTTGAACCACATGTGAAGACAAGGCATCGCAAGGTGCCATGTAATTATGAAAGTGGGGAAGATCCAACGGAGCAAGATGGGATCTTATCAATTTTCACATGCCCTGGTAGGCCATTAGGAAAAGCAAAAACTAAATACCTAACTGAAGAAGAATATTCAGCAACGCAGATGTACATCTTGCTGAATTATCCAGAAGTACAACCATTCATAAAGTAAGACTACTTAATTTTGATTAAAGGCATTTCTTTGTTTGCTTTCAGCCTTTTTTTGGTAATTTGTTCATTTGTTTCAATGTGAAGCATTTTTGTCGATGAATTGCAGTCAAGGAATCTAGACATCAATGATGGATGTGTTGATGAGATATTGGAATGTGAATTTGTGATATGGTTCTTCACGTTTTCTCATAATCCTTCGAATGACATTTCCAACCAATTTTTGCAAGACTTATCAAAAAGACCGCTAAGAAGTTATAAATCTTATAGTGGGGGCATAGTGAATGGCTTCAAATTTCATACAAAGAATTATAGTTCAGATAGAGCGACAATGAATAGTGGTGTATGCATAAAAGGCACAAATTATACGATGGATGAAAATGGCTTCTATGGCCAATTAGTTGAAGTGTTATGTTTGGAGTACCCAAGATTACCAATCAAGCAAACAATCTTGTTTAGATGTGATTGGTTTGATCAGACACCAAATTTGGGGACCAAATGTCATCAAGAATATAATCTAGTTGATGTGAATCAGAAGCGGTTCTTCAATAAGTATGAACCATTTGTTCTTGCTATCCAGGCTACTAAAGTTAATTACACAACGTATCCTAGCTTAAAGCGTGACAAAGTTGACTAGTTGGCAGTGTTTAAAGTGAAAGCTAGATATACAGTAGAGCTTCCCAAACAATCACATACTACTACATTGACATCCGTTGAAGCACCTTTTCAACAAGATGAAAATGAATTCCCCTCGATGCAGAAATATTACAATGATGCAGAATCATCTCTACGTGACCCAACAGATGAATTTATTGAAATAAACGATGAAGAAGTTGAGAGTGAAGATGACCCTCTTCTTGAATCGGATAGCAATGATGAAGATGATGACCTTGAAGAAGTTTAGAGTGGTAGCGTATAAATTTAAGGTATTATATATGTCGATGAATATATGTGAAAGAAATAGTCGTGGTAGCATATGTTCAATACGATTTGTATTTAAATCATACATGCATATATGTATATATATTTATATGTCTTTATATATTTATATTGATATATTGCCTAATGTGATGATGCTTATGCAGGCAAGAATGAGAGGGATGGGTCGTAGAAGCGGCTCCAAACATAGAGGCTCATTTGATCATGTAACACATAAGGGTTCTCTTGCAGATCAAGAGAATCAGCGCATTCATGGTGAGCATGATAGTGAGACTTTTACATCACCACCTGCTCCACAGCGAGTTATTTCTGCACCCGTTGTATTACACTGTCCATTGGTATCATCGGCTGGCAATGCATTTGTTGGATCATCATCATTATCTATTTCTACTCCTTGTCATAGGGGAGGCACTACTCCTGATAATAGATCTATTGATCCTACTATAGAGAACCCATGAAACATGGATAGATTGGCTCATGGTATTATCTTGGGGAAGCCTCGTATGCATCTTGTTAACGGAGTGTAAGTATTACATTGTTATTTCTTGTTTCTTTTTTTTATATAGATAGAACATTATGATAAATACCATTTTTTATCATAATGGCCTACACAACATTTGTGTTTACTCTAATTTTGTGTTTTTTGTGGTCTTTGATTGTTTTGTTGTTTGAATAATTGATGACTTGTGTTCGAGCTTTTTAATTAATAAGGCATGTTCAAATTAATGGGAAGAAGAATCTAGAACTTGAAATTGGTGTTTAATTTTTTTAAATTTTATTTTTCTATATCTTGTGAAACCATATTATGTATCCTTTTGGATTTGTTAGAGAAACTTTGAGACTTGCTGCTCCACCAAAGTATGCTGTAACTATGTTAAAAAGGTCCATTAATCTTGATTGGTAATTGGTTAGTTTATTTCTTGATAAACTTGATCCCTGAATTTTTATTAGAATAATTCAGAAATGTAGCTCACTGTTTCATATATGGCCCTGCTTGACTTTTAAGGAAGGTTGTTTACTAACTGTTTATAGGAAGTCACTCTTTTGCAAATATTTTCTGTTTTAAAATCATAAAATATCAAACTTCAAGAATGTGAATCATGTTCTGAAGCCTTTTTAAAGTAAGTTTCTATATGAGAAGTTTCATGTGACCTCTTGATTGATTCTGTGCACTTAAAAGTTTCTTTCTTGTTTGAGGTGATCAAGATTGTCATGCTGGTAGTAATGCAAATATAATAATTATCTCAAGATAATTTTTCTCGATATCATTAACAGTAAATGTGTCTTATCAATCTCTAAATATTATCTAGCCTCCACTAGTTCCATCGGTGAAGTTAATGTAAAAATTAAAACATAGTAGGAAGGTATATTTTGTGTATTTCGACAATTAATAGGATTGGTTTGCATAGAGGTGATAGGTTGAATATGTTCTTTTTATGTCTTTTGTGACACCTTCTACATGTGTAGGGAAAAGTTTTAAAATGAAATAGTCATGGCCTTCTTCCTTTCATTCAATTTTTTTCGATCTTCTACATCTAGTTTTTTACCTTCTACGATCTAGGTTCTTCACACTCTTGATGATTTTATGTAAAGCTAATTGAAACTTAGTAACTAGTAGTTACTGTCATGAAAATCTCATATTCTATTATATTATTGAGGCATGCACTGTTGAGTGTTGTAGGTTCAGGTGGTGATTTGCAAGAAGAGTATGTGGTTTCAGAGTGTAAAGTAGACACTATGCTTAGTAATTTTGTTAAAATGTTGGAGCAGAAAACAAAGGTAGAGGGGGGTGATCTTCTGGTTAGAGTAAGGGAGTTGGGTGAGCAAATATCTTTATGTTAGAACAGGGGAGATGAAATGATAATTGATGGTATTTGTAAGATATGAGCTTGAGAGTGGATTGATGCCCATTGTTGCATATGAGATATTGCTTGAAACATCTCCGTTTTTACTATAATGCATACTAATAAAAGAAGCTCCTATTCTTTTACTGATCCTACCATGAAGTGCATGTAACCAGTTTCAACTAAAAAGTTTCTTTCCATAATTCATATTATGTTTGATATCCTCTGATTGTATATCTATTCACATAGTTTTTGAGACTTTAATATTATGTATATAACATTCTATTGTACTAATTATGATTTATGTTCAATGCAAAGCAGCATGCATTAACTGTGGTTAATAAGGGGGAATATAGTTTCATTCATTTGTGAGTTGGATCAGGAATGTTATGGTTCTTATAATAGTTATTTTATTTATTTATTTATTTATTTTTAGCCGTAATGTTTTTACATATTTTTACATTACATTTTTGGATTGAAAGCATTATTATATTAGCCATAGGATTATTGTCTTGAGTCATGCTCCTTATAATATGTGCTATTCCCAATAAATTATCAACTTATTAGAAAATTATTTTTACATTTTAAACTAAATGAGTGAAGAATGCAAATTCATTAATAACATTGACCGTGCAAAGTTATGTTCTGTAAACTTTGTTCACTACATTAAGTACACATCTAACTCACCTGAATGTTCTTATTTGATCAACATAATTGGTTTGAAAGTCATAAATTATCCATTTAATTATCATTTCCCATCTAATCATAATATATACATGAGATTAATCATTTTCTTTCCATAAATATAATTTCTTTAATTGATTTAATCTAGTGATATATATCTTGTACTTAAAACCCATCTAAGATAGAGTAATCATTTACTTTACAACCAAATCACTCATTAACACAAAACATAATTTAGTGGATATCTAGCTGTTAATTTAGTGGATATCTAGCTGTTATTATGTAGAGCTTCATTTAACACACTAAAAGAAAAAGGAGAAATTAACATCACCACATGAAAAACACTAGACTGTCAAAAGTCTAAGCGTGTAATTAATGTCATGGCCTTGATGAACAAGTCTTGGTTGATTTCATGTCTATGTTTTTACTACCCCATTATAACCATGAAAGTTGGTGAATTAATGCTTGGCCATCTTTAATCAAATAAATAAATTAAATAAATAATGCTTCACCATTTCATAGACTTGTTCCATGGGATACGTCTTGCAATAAAATATTATACATATCTTTATCTAGCCTAGTATATCATGAATGCCGTATCTAATACTCCTAGTAGTGGATGTGGGAAGTTTGACTTATTTTATCTCTAATAGTAATAATGGATATCCCATTAGATTATGAACTCCAATGGACCACCTGGTTGATAAGTGGTAGTGTTGACTAAATTCAACTTAATTTTTCTTTTAAGTTGATAAGTGGTAGTGATTTGTCTCTTAGAAAAACTCCCTAAGAGAACTTTCAAATATTAAACACAAACATTTATAGAAGACATGACTATTATTCGGCCATTAATTTGTTGCTGAAATAGTTTAGGCACTTGCTAAAATCAGTGGTTGAGATATCCAACAGTTTACTTATTTTTTCATCATATAATGTTCTCATCTGGACAACCTTATGCTTGTAGTCATGCCCTACTGTCACATGTTTGTGCCCTACTTCCATTTTCCAATTCAATGCCCTACTTTTCAATTCCATGTAGTATCTGATTTGGTTGATGGTGCAAGCATAAATTTGTTGGCAACAGGTTACATCCTTCTGATATTTGTGCGCGAAGAATCACATCTATCTTTAAGGAAAGAGTTGATGAGAATGGCTATTGTTGGAAGAATTTTTCTAAGGAAACGAAGAAGTTCTACTGGAATGAATTTCATGTATTAATTAATTATTATTTTAACATGGAGTTCTACTGGAATGAATCATTGTTTGTTCTACTGATGATTATAGCTAATAATATGTAATTGTTGAGATGCATAGAGCAAAAATGGTGAATTTCTCTATTGTTTTGGTTTAAGAAAAATTACATTTTTTTCACTCCATCTAATTACTTTGTGGGGAATAATATGTATTAGGAATGCATGAGTGAAGTAGGTCAAGTCAAGTGATAAGTGAAACTACAAAATAACAAGTTATGCCTGGATTTCTCATAGCATCATCTTTCATACCTATGCCAACATTTTTTAAGTTGGCAAATCTACCTTGGAAGTTGATATAAATACTTGGGAGTTCTTTATGCTACTTTCTTTTATCAAGACTTTTGCTAAATCTAGTGGCAATTATTTACTTCCTATTGGTAGGGTAGTGCACCTGATAACTTATTAGTCTTTAATTGGGAATTGTTGTTAAGTGTTTTACTAGATTTTCCTATTTATTTAAAGAGATAATTCAGTTTCCATACAATATCCAACATAATCATGTTGATCAAAAACTGACTCATATTTGACAAAGGAAGGTGCAGCAAATACCAATACATGCACACTAAAAGGTGAATAATAGATTCATCAGAGACTTAAATCTCCTTTGAAACTACTGTTTTTACATTTTTGTGTTTATATCCCTCACACATTCCGAAAGAAAAGTAATTCATATGGGAAGATAATTAACATCGAGGTTATGCATAATGCATGTAATGGATAATAACGTTGAAATCCACAACATTCTCTCTATTAAAAGGTTGGAAATCACATAAGGAATAAAATTCACTGATAGCGGGTGAAGACAAGATGAATAAACAATGTGCTAATGGTAGACATGGCAGAAATAAGTGTGCACAACTAGTTACTTGCATTATAGAATCTGTTAGCTAACACAAGACAAGTCAGAAAATAAGAAAAAAGGAAAATGAAGTTGAAATTAGAACTAATTAGAGGAAAAAGATCACACATGGTAAAAACAAACATGGCAACTTGAAGAATGATTTTGATCAGCTCAATGATAGCAGGACATGGCCATGCAGTGTGGATTCTATTATTCATCTTTCTAGTCCACTCTTGTTTATTCAAAATTGTGTCATGCAAAATGAAATTCCTTTACTAAATTTATCATTCAATAATTTTAACTAAGTGCCGACTAGAAATTTTGTGAATGATAAATCGTAGCAACTATTATAGACAAAACAATTGTGCAACTGAACTTAATGTACGAGAATTCTTATCAAATTATACATGCCTTATTGCAAAAGCTGAAATAATAAAAAGTGCAGAGATGATGATAGATGATATGTTATAATTGTTTGTTGGTATAACAATAGACATGATAGCATTTATATTCTTTTACCAGCTGGCTGCATTTATTTAATTGTTAATGTAGATTGAATTAAATTCCATAATTAATCTCTATTTTGATGTTAAGATAGCAATACATATTATTTGATTTTGAAAATCTAAATTACAGAAACATTTTGTTTGGGATGAGTCAATCTCATCATTTATTAAGATGGTCTGGTCACGTAAGGCTGTAGAACGTTATCGAGCTTTGATCCGTACTTTGAGAAAAAGGCAAGGAAAAGACCATGTATGTGAGTGATTCTACATGGCAAATATGGGGGGAGTCATGGAATACACCAGAATTTAAAGCTCGGAGCGACCAATTTGCTGCAAATAGGCGCAATGAGATGAGAGGACATGGATGTGTTGTATCTCGGCACATAGGAGGCTCAATTTCTCACACCTTCCACGCAGAGCGATTGGTAAGTTATTCTATTTGAATGAATATGTTTCTATATAACAAAGAGTCTGTATACTGCTAAGTACAACCTAATTCTATAAATCTGATATATTATTCTAGAGATTCAAGCTTGGTTGTGACCCTCTTCCTTATGAGCTTTTTAAAGTAACACATACGAAGAAGGGTACTTCAGAGCTCATTGATGCATGAGCTCAGGCCATTAAGGTAACTACAGATTTCATTTGTTTTTTTCAACCTTAAATTTTATTTGCACTACTTGTATTTCTATTCATTACTTTGATATCAATATTTAACATGTAAAATCCATTGATGCAAGATCATTATTTGGAGCTTATGGAGCAAGCATCCCAAACACAAGAAGGGCGCGGTGAGCCTCTTGTTGTGGATGAAGCAACTATCTATTATAAAGCTGTGGGGGAGATAAAAAAACATAAGGTATACAGAGTTGGATCACAGGGATCTATTTTTTATCCCTAGTCATCTCAGAGCTTGTCTACCGGTACATCATCGAAGCCAGCAAATACTGAGATCAAAGAGTTGAAGTAGACAGTTATGCAATTGTAAAATAACAACAAAGAGCTTCAACAGAGTTTGCTCAAGATGGAGGAAAGGGACCAATATCGAGAGGAGCTGTTGCGCTAGATGAAAGACATGATGGAGCATTTCGAGACGAGGATGCTTCAGCGCACACAATTTAGCAATCTAGACTCATAGCCATTAACTGATGATGATCATCATCATTTAGATGACATTTAGTACCATATTGTACTACGGTTTTACTTATAGTGTGTTGTACTGAACAAATGTGTGTTTTATAGTATTTTGTGCTGAAATAATTACATGTAATATATTTTGGTGTTATTATATATATATATGTAACAGGCATTTTCAGGGATAGCAGATAATTAATTTTTATTTTATTATTTTATTATTTTTTACAAATTTAGAAACAGATTACGATCCGATTATTCTGTTTCAAAATATTTATTTTTTTTTATTTTTAAATTTAGAAACGGATTAATACAATTTTGAATTTCTTTTATTTTTAAAATTTTAAATTTAGAAACAGATTACAAACGGTTAGTTTGTTTCAAAACATATTTTTTATTTTTTATTTTTTAAAATTTGAAATGTATTAGAAACCAATTTATTTATGTTTCTAATAAAAAAATAGATTTAAAACAAAGCTTTATCTTTTTAATCCTGATATGATTTTGTTTCTAATTTCTGAAACGGATTAGAAAAAGATTTGAATTTGAAACGGATGAGAAAATGGAAAGTATTCCGTTTTAGATCTGCAACGGAACTAATTTCGTTTCAGATCTGCAACGGAACAAATTCCATTGCATATCAGTTTCAAATTTTAGAAACGGACACATTTTGGGTTGCTAATCAAATTAGCAACCAGTTTTTTATGAACGGCAAACTTCCGTTTCTAACCCGTTTCTAAATTAAATTAGCAACGGATTAGAAACCGAAAAAGCTATTTCTAAACAGAAATTAGCTAGCTAATGCGCAGAACCTAAGAAGAACACGCTGCAATGATAACATAAACAACCACAATATTACAAAAAAATATATACATTTATTGGATCAACAATAATGATAGTAATAAACACTTTCATACAAAGTTCTTAACATAGCAGCAAAATAGTAATAACCACTTTCATCTAAAGTTCTAAACATAGCACCAAAATTCTCAGTAGTAGTAGTGTGAGTGTTGACTTTGCAAGCACTGTGATCATAAACTTCCAGGGTGAAAGTCATGTTACCTTCGAGGCGGAATATAAGAAGGCATCATTCACTAAGGCCATGGACATTGATAAATTCTTCTCAACCATTGGTGAAAAACAAACTTCCTTCAATTTCCTAGATTTTTTTTATGCCGAAATTTACCAACAGAGAATATAATGGTCTCTTTATAATTGTCGTCAACAATATGCCTAAAAAATGCTGGTGGAATGGACTAAAAAAATCAAAATTATTAAAAACTCTTTCAAAACAATAGATAAAGTTTCTTTCTCTATTGTCATATAAACCATGAAGATTACCCACTTCTTTACCTCTATTAGTGAGAAATTAAAGTAACACAAAACTATTTCTTTGTTTGTCTTTAATTATTTTATTTATTAATTTATCTTTAGAGGAGTGGTGTTTTCTAATAGTTAGGTTTTTCACTAAATAATAACAATTAATCTTAAAAAAAAAGCGTTATGGACAGAGGTTCGCAGTCAGAAAAGAGAGAGAGAGAGAGAGAGAGAGAGAATTGGTGAAAGGGTGAAAGGAAATGCAAAGAAGAGGAGTAGAATGCCGCAAGGCCCAAGGGTTTTAAATTTTAGGGCGGGGTCCACATGTAATTAATTTTAAAAAGTACTGACTGCTCTAATAACATGTATGCATTGCATGCGGGCAGCATCACCATCAACAACTAGAGATGGCAATTTATACCCTACCCGACGGGTATACCCATACTCGTACCCGGTCAAAGAGGATATTACCCTCTTTGACCGGGTACGGGTACAGGTAAGGGTATTACCCGTTAGTTTTTGAGCGGGTACGGGTCGGGTAAGGGTATGCCCCTACCCTACCCTTACCCTTACCCTTACCCGTTGAAGAGGGTACGGGTAAAACCCGTATCCGCACCCTTACCCTCTCATATATATAATTTTTTATTAAACTAAACATCTACTCACAATTTACTCAATATCTATTTTCATGGTGATTAATTTGAAAATAATACTTCAAATTTTCTCTTAATATATTATTTTAAATTTTATTTAATTTCTATATTTATATTTGATAATATTATCAAAATTGAATTTTAGATATATATTAAGAATCATAATTAAATTAAAAATAAACAAATATAAAAAATAATGTTATAATAATTTATTCTATAAATTATAACAATATCCTGAAAAACTAAGATACTAATAAAAAATCAATTGGATATAACTTATGAGAATTACTTATAATTTTTTTTTATATTCAAAATCTTACTAGATATTTATAAAATTTGAAACTATATAAAATATAAATAGTAGATATATGAAAAAATTTTAAACAAAAACCAAGATAGTTAAACATGAACAAAACAAAAGGTAGAGTTACTATTGAGTCCTAAATAGACGTCATTTTTATGTGATTATATAATTTAAGATAAACAAATATATATCAACTTGTAATTTTGAATTTATGGACATGTGTTTAAAGATTATAATATAATGTATAATTAATTTATTTTTATTATTATTTAAACTTAATACGAAAATTTGAACGAGTAAGCGGGTACCCTGCGTGTAAGGGTAAGGGTATGATTTTTTTTACCCTGAAGGGTACGAGTACGGGTACAGGTATGGGGTAATGGTTACGGGTACGGGTAACGGTTTTGGCATACCCTACCCATACCCTACCTGTTGCCATCCCTATCAACAACGGGGTTTCAAATTCGGTGGGCCTCCACTAAGCCAATGTAAACCCATGGCAATATTTATATTGTAACAAATTTCACCCAAAGTAAAATTGAAACCCTTGAGATAAAGCTTATCTAGATTGCCTTTGAAATTATTGTGGTGCTACCATTACATATACTAAATCCATATACCAGGGACATTATAATCTTTAAAAAACATTTCTAATATGGCATCAAATAGGCAAAACCTTGGCAAAATTTTGGCCAAGTTAAACTTTCAGCTGGTATGAGAGCAACACTGAATTTGATTGTAGCAAAAATTAGATTAGATGGTATAATATACTTCTAGTTACTTGTTTGTTTAAACAGGAAATGATATTTGGGCAGATATTCTATCCAATTTACCAAATATGTTGGAAATCTATAAATAGAAAGGATCATAGGTACTAGGTGCAAGTAAACATTGCAGGAGACTATGTCAGCATGAAATTTTCCTTTAGCCATTATAAATGAATAGGCAAAAAACAGGAATTTGCAGCATGAAGTCATCCAAATGGTGAATCGATAATTGCATCATACAGTTTGTAATATGATGTTATGATTGTTTGAGATGCTAAAATTTTTTTTTATAATAAGCAAATGAAATCAAAAACATTGACTTAGATGTAATCTGGTTCTCTAAACTCTAAAGGATTTGAAATGAAGATGGATAAATTAATCTCAAGCTTCTTATAAGGTACCAAACTTAGATTGATGAAAGAAGATATGAAAACACTCCATTAATAGGGATTACCTCATTAATCCCCAACTTGGGACAAAAATAGAGAGAGAAGATGTCATATCCAGATCCTGGAGATGTGGTGCTTCTTATGATAAGCCCACTTCTGGCACAGTTTTCTATGTCATCAAAATTTGATTTTAGGTTAACAACATCAAGTGCTGATGCAACTTCCACCTGGAGTAGAAACCATTCAGTTGTCCACATGAAGTAAATCTCAAACTAACAAATCTCAAAATAATATAAGAGGGCAATAAACAATCTTTGGCAAGATATGTACAATTAGGAATATTGTCTCACTAAAATCAAAGATTAACGGAAAGGTGAGGGAGAACAGTGAGGTCAACAGATGAGCTGATCCTCTGTACATTGATCACATATGCACCATTCAAAGTTTCAGGAATAGATGGGACCTCACCAGAATTGCATTCAATAACCTTCAAATTGGGAAAGTTCAACTTAATGGAACAATTTTCTTTTTCTCCATCACATTTGACAAAGTTTTCATCATTGCCACTAAATGTGTTTAACCGATTAATTTCAGAGAATTTTTTAGCAGTCAAAATCCCAGATTTTGTGGCAAACTTGATGACATCACAATTTACCAAGCCAAATGATCAAAGAAAATGTGCTGCTGGTAAAGTTGCATGACCACAAAAACTAACCTGTGAAAGAATCAATGATTTTTAACTTAATTCATTAATACATTTAAATGAGTTAAACATGACATCATTCCACAATCACTGTGACTCTAACTTGCTTGAAAGTTAAATAAACAAGTATTTAAGTCCAATAACAGAAAGCATACTGATTGATCATGCACAATTCGCTAAATTTATGAAAATAACAAATAAAACAATATAGAGGTTCATATGCATAACAATATACAAGTAGCATACAGTTAATAAATACAACTAAAGCCATCAGGTCCATTTCTGCATACTTGCATCCATCAGTTCCTCAAGGAGTAAATTACATTTAAATTGTTGGCGGGAGAGACAACTTTATGAGGAAAACAGAAAAATATAGTTCAAATAAACATCTCATATGAAACAATAGCTAACAAATAGAGCAGATTTGGTCACAAAAGCATGCTTCATCAAACTATACAAAAATAACAATGTAAAACAAAGAGAAATACATACAGATCTAGGTTGGTTCCTTCAATAAGAATAAACTGAGGCATCAGTAATACAAATCCTATAGAGAGAACTTTTTAAGGACCAAACAACCAAATTCTTCTTATCAAATCATTTCCATGTGGTAGCATTTACATTTCGCATATTTATGCTTCTTTCTTTCTTTTGGTCTTTCTTTTAATTTGTTTACTTTATGTCTTTCTCAAGGGCTAGCAACTGAACAAAGCATGAGTTTGACTTAACTTAAGCTTGGGCTCAGGTCAAATATTCACCAAATGTGGCAAACTCAAGCTAATGCTCTAAAAATCAGTTTTGAGCCAGAATCAAACTTGGATAGGTTAAATCAACTCAAATTGATGAGTAGTATATTATAAAATAAAATGTTCCATACAGATATAATTATTATTCTACCACAAAACATAGTTTGTTAAGATGGTAAGAGCTTATCCTCTCCCTTATGCTCCCTTGACTCAGAAATTTTCTATTGCATTCACCTTGGATCAAGCCAAATCTGAGCAGAACAAGTTTAGTTCAAATCAAAATGAGCATATCTTGAGCAGCTCATGCTTAACTCAAATTTGAGGCTAGTGCAAGATACTATTTTCTAGTATTTTCAACCATATGGAGTTTAATTATTTTGCAAAGTTCTCGTTCAGCTTATTTCAATTGAAACAACTCTTCATAAATAGATAAGCCATCATTTTTAGACTTGTCTTCATAAGATTACTACACATCCATTTAAACACTTCTCTAATGCTTTACTCATTTTACAAACATATGTTATTTTTAAATCTCAAGAATCTTACTTAGGTATGTTAATATGTGTATGGAGTGAGCATGCACATGACTTGGATAGTGTAAGAGCCATGTCAGCCTGATAGGAACTTGTTTATGTTGACCATCTATTGATCAACAAGTTCTACTTCAGAGTGTGTCTAATAAAAAAGAAAGCCTGAAAAGGGGCTAAGTTTGTTTTTTTAAGGTTCACAAACACCTTGTTAAAGACACATGAATGGGCTTGCTAACAAGTTTAGGAGGCATCATATCATAGACTTGTCAAAAGGCTTGTTAAGGAACTCTAACATGATTGTCCATGAACATACTCAAATATGGAGCTCTAATGATGTAATGCAAGACCTTATAAAATGGTTTACATATGGGACTCATCAACATACTTGTACATCAATTTATGAATAGATATAACATAAAGATAAGCTCATGAATACGCTTATTACAATTTATGTCAAAAACATTTTGGCGTTATAGGTTATAATAATTTTTTTATATAAATTAAATATGATAATATTTATGATCAAACCAGTATATACTCTATAGTCATAAGTCACAAAATTACCGCACATAATATATCTAATGTGCTAAAAATGTTAAATAGGACTAACATGAGGAAATAATTATCTAGGATTTTTTTTTTATGAACGAATGATTTTAGTGTCCAATCTTACTGCACAGCAACATCTAATCCAATTATCAATAAATTCTATTATCATCATATTGAGTGGTGATCTACAATTGGGTGTAAGGGTCATATCAGTGTTACTATAGTAAGTAATAGTCCCACATTGTTTTGCTTAAGATTTTGTGTTGAATTTAGCGAGATAATATGTGCGGTTTGCATCTAACAGACAGCGAGCTGGTTTTTTACTCAGTCTAGAATCCATCTAACACTACAATGCAAACACCATCTTATCATCTTGCAAAAACAATTTGCTATGCTCATTCAAATTGGCCCAAAAAAAAAAAAAAATAGACTTACACAATTTCTTAAAAACATGAAACTAGATAAAGCAAATCAATCAACCAAACCTCTGTGACCGGGGTGAAGCACCAAAGATTTGACCGAGGGTTGTCACTAAGGACAAGACCACAAGACGAGTCAAGAAAGCAGTCTCAGAGATGTTGAACTCCTTCGCAACAGACTGCATCCACTCATCATCCACTTGGTCTCCATCCTCCAAGAAACACACCGCTACATGATTACCTTTTAAATTTTGTGTCTGTGAAAGCATCTATCTGAAACCAAAGATCCAAAATTGTACACTAAGTTCAGAGGGGCAAATGATCGAGCGGTTGATAAGCAGAAAAAATAAAAATAAAAAAGGGATTCTCAGGTACTCACCACAGCATACCTCACTGAGTCACTGCTCCTTAGGCAATTGCAGCTCAAGAGGAAAGTAGACACCAAACAGAGGATAAAGGATGAGGATGGCATTATTATATGTAGAGCTACTTAGTAGCTGAATTTTATTAAACTGAGGGCTATTTGGTTCATGTTAATGACATATTATCACATAACGAGATTTTCCATAGTAATATGGGTGAGAATGTTATATGGTTGAGAATATTATGGTAATTTGATATAACCATGTTTGGTTGGGAACTCATATTATTGGGAATAGTTTATTACCAAGTTATGAGATTACTACATGCTTGGTAATCCAAGATAGACACCAAATTTGAAGGCAATAGGATTACCAACTTTCTTGGTAATGTTGTCAAGTTGGCAATGTGATATTACCATTCAGATTACCACCGGTGCAATTCCAAATGTGGTAATATTTTCAAATTACAACGTAACACGTGGTAATCTTTTTACATTGCCGCGAACCAACCGGCCCTTAAAGGCAATCAAACAAGATACAAAAGGCAAGGGAAAGCGCCTAAACAAACAGAAGCAGAAGAACCAAAAGAACAAACAAAACTAAACTAGCAATACTGGGATTAAACAAAATAAAAACCGCTATGCTTAACAACTTCCATTAGCCAATTGGGGAAGTCTTGACCCCGGTGAAAAAGTGAGATGTCATGACAAGATTGGCCACGAGCAGCCAATTTATCAGCCACAAGATTCCACTCTTAAGGAATAAGCTCAAAGCAAAACACTACAAGAAAGTTACTGTTTAAAAACAAAATATTACAAACGGAATTTATTTCGTTTCTACTTGGAATAGATTAGCAACGGACAAACAATCGTTTTAAATATAATCTAAATAACAACGGCTTACAAACGGCCAATTTAAAATATCATTTATTTAAATATTAGAAAATATCCGTTTCTAATCCTTTTCTAATAGAAAGGGACTAGAAACGGATCTAAAAATTAATATTTTATTTAAATATAATTAAATATTAGAAAATATATGTTCCTAATCCCTTTCTAGTAGAAAGGGGCTAGAAACAGATCTAAAAATTAATTTTTTATTTAAATATTATTAAATAGTAGAAAAGATTTGTTTTTAATCCCTTTCTATTAGAAACGGATTAGGAACGGTTCTAAAAATTAATATTTTATTTCAATATTATTAAATATTAGAAGAGATCAATTTCTAATAGAAAAGGACTAGAAACAGATTTGAAAATTAATATTTTATTTAAATATTATTAAAATTAGAAAATATCTGTTTCTAATCCATTTCTAATTAAAAGGGACTAGAAACAGATCTAAATATTAATATTTTATTTAAATATTTTTGCACATCCGTTTCTAATCCGTTTCTAATAGAAAGGGATTAGGAACGGATTTAAAAATTAATATTTTATTTAAATATTAAAAAATAACTGATTTTCTAATCCGTTTCTAATAGAAAAAGACTAGAAAATGACTTAAAAATTAATATTTTATTTAAATATTATTAAATATTAAAAAATATCCGTTTCTAATCCGTTTCAAATAGAAAGGGATTAGAAATGGACTAAAAAATTAATATTTTTTTAAATATTATTAAATATTAAAAAATATTATATGAAAGATTTATTTTTTTATAATCAATAAATAAAATAAATATATGAATATTAATATATTATGATGACCATTAGATAATTGCCAATTTAAATGAATATATTGTTATTATTTATTTCCAGTTAATTTCATGGTTTGATTTACCTAAAAATAAAAAATAAAAAATAAAAAAACACAGCATGAGATCATTCCCCTCAAAAAGATTCCACAGTCTCCTTCTTAACCCATCCCACATTTCCTCCTTTGCCCATCTCAGAACGACCTCGTACCGATGTCAATGCTTCGTCCTCGCAAGCGGCTGGTTTGATTACGACCTAGGTTTTTCTCTAGGGTTTGGGACCGCTCCGGCACTAGCTTCCATCCAATCCTATTTGAATTCACTCCATTTCGGTATGGTATTTCTATTGTATTGATATTCACTCTTGTTGTTCCTAGGATTTTCCCCCTTTTTTCTTTGGTGTGTGTGTTGGTATTCTAGGGTTTGGGTTTTGATGCACTGGTTTGCAGGTGTGGGGGGTTGGTGGAAGCTGTAGGAGCTGATTTGGAATTTTGGGGGTGATCGTTTCTAGGTTTTGGAACAAACAAATGAGGTTTGTAGAAAAAAAAATTTAAATAAAGTTTTTGAGGCTATTGCTATTACACTGTTGTTAGGAAACCATCCAAAGTTGCACAAACTACAGGGCTAGCCATGAAAGTAAATCCCCAGCATGCATTATTTAGTTTGATTCAGTCTAGCTATCTTTGTAGAGTTTGTTTCACAACCATTGAGCTATTTTTATTTTTTTTCCTATTATTTGATGGAGTTCTTTATTGTTGGTTTTATGATATTTTAGGTTTTGGATTTGAATGAATTTGCTGCTTTATTTTGGTTGTGATTAGAATTATTTGCATCTAATGATCAATAGATTGATGTTCCTAAAGCATGAAAATATGACAATTGACTGTTGCTACTATAAAACGGTCAATCGTCATATGTCAACTAAAATGGTGCTTCTCTAGTTAATTGTTAGGTGTATGGATTGGTATCCTACATTTAGTTGGGACACCTCACATAGAGTGTTAGTGGCTACACTTGCAGCTAAAAGAGACTCCTCTAGTTCTTGAATAGTTCGAGTGAACTTTTGAACCTCTACAACCTTCTGATGGTTAGTTTTATCTAAAAGTTTGTTTTCCTCCTGCAACATGAAGAAGACATTCAATTAGGTGAGCAAGTCAACTGATGAAGCTTATCGTCTTAATACAGTAAACAATCTCAAACTTTACCTGCAAGATTGCAATTTGTCTCTTCAACTCAAGATTTTGATTCCGCATGTTCTCTACTATCAATACTTGTTCCAGAGTACTGCATAGGATTTTTTCTGCTTCAACCAATGCCATGTCTTTGGACTTTGTTACTCTGTTGAGAACCTTATTGTTTTCTTTGAGCACTGAGATCTTTAATTTTAAGAAGTAAACCCACATCATTAAACTTAATACTGTTTAATATATATAAATCATTAAACATGTAAACTTGTGATCTTTGTTTTTTAAATGATAAACATTAATTAATTTTGGAGAGTAGGTACATGTAAAACCAGGTGGAGATTGAGTCACATGTGTGATGGGATCTAATGAGGTCCATGTTCAGCCTGGAAAGAACTGAAAGGGTTGTTGTTGCCCTTTCTCTACAATACCAACACTAGAAACAAATGGATATCTGATGAGATTTCTCATGCTCTCTTATCTTATATATAGCTCTCACTGTCCTTCAGACCTTTTTCTATCTTCTCTTTGTCTTTCAAGCCAGTTTGCAGCTCAGTGCCCACTACTTTAGAACCTTGAAAATGACATCAATATTAACCTTTTCAATTAATTGCTTATCTTTCTAATTGATCCATTTTTCTCTCTTTGTGATGTGATATATATCTTATATATATAAATATATGTGTGATTTGATTTGATATGATATTATACTTTTTCTTTTGAGGAGATGTTTTCATGTATGTTTTGTTGCTTCTCATTTTACCTTCTTATGAGAATGTTTCTGATTCATTTTGAGGAGATGTTTCTGATTCTTAGCAGGGAAAACAATGTTACAAAGCCGATGGGATATAATGGGATGCTCTTCGTGTGAAGCAAAGCACGCAAAATAGGTATGCATCTGAAAATTTGGTCGATCAAAGCCACTGTTGTGCAAACATCATATCATGCTTAATTTATTTTATTTTTACAATATTGTTTGTTTTTTACCATTATTATTATACACATTAGAGCAATATTCTGTAGAATGACAAGTAAAAATTTAGCTTTTCTAAAAAAAAGTAAAAAAAAATTCGGGACAAAATTAAAGATGTTTGTGTAATTTTTTTGTTAACTAGTTTCCCTAATTCACAAACTTGCTGTGCATGTGATCATCCATCAACATAATTGGACTCTTATGCCCTAGAAATATGATTAGTTGCATGTCTGACAAACAGAAAAATAATGTTCCAGTTATTGCTTTTCTTGTATATTTTTGGTATTTCTATTCAAGTGTGCACTGATCATTAATTACAAGGGAGGAGTTTCTGTTCTTGGCTTTGTGGATTTTACAGTTTTTCTATGCTTTGTCAGTAAAAGGTTCAGAATGTGACACCCTGGACAATTATATTTGACAGATAATCTTGTTGATGCTCCCTGAGTCCCAGCACCCCACACAATTATTATATGTTAAAAATGAGAAAATTAAATTTCTTTCCTTCTTTCGGTTCAACTTGATCAGTTGTCATCCTTGAAGACCATTAGAAAAATGAATCGGAAACATAGAGAAGTCAGACATTCAATTATTATATGTTAAAAATGAGAAAATTAAATTTCTTTCCTTACTTGGGTACTTAAAACAATAACTATCAATAAAGCTTTTTACAAAAACTCAAAGTACATAGCATCATCCAATTATAGAATTATTGTAAGAGAGATTTATATATTTAGATTCAATGATTAAATAGCAATCTTTTGATCCAACATTGTGACTTTTGTGATAGCAAGCTGGCCAACTTGCAGAATGCATTTGAGTCTCCATTAATTGTTATTTTAAAGAAGGAGCCAAAAAGGAGAAGGTACAACCCTATCAATAAATTCCTTATTTTTCAAGTATATATTTTTCACTTAGGACAATTGATCATTATTTATTAGTGCTTGTGAAATTTGTGAAACATATGAAAATATTTGGATAAAAGGCATTATTTGAGTCACCTAATTATCTTTGTAATTGCAGCTAGCATTTTACATTGTTATATTACTTTAGCCATGCTTTAGCATGGTTTGGTCTGTTCAAATTCTAACTTAATAAAAGTGCTTTGCTGAAGTTGTACAAATTTTATATAAAATTTTCTTGAACAAAATATTTTTAAATGATTTAAAATTTTCTCATCTAGCTTTGAACATGAATTGGTTGAGAACTCTCTACGCATAGCTTGGAAAGAATTTTGTTGTTTTGTTTCTTTGATCTGGGCCAATATTTTTACCCATATTAATTTCATGAGTAACGAACATTAGTCTTCTCACATCATGGCTGCATGTCCTGCATTCTTTCTCAGGATCTCCCTGGTGCTTTGGATGATGCTGCAGTAACCGAGGTCCTAGAACTTCATAAGCTTAAAAACTGTCAATGGGCCATTTTTAAGACAAGCTATTAAGGAAGAAGGACTTTTCGAGGGCTTGGAGTGGTGAGTTCTTGGATATTTAGCTTCGCCTACTGGTAATACAAATTAATTAGAATTCATCACCATTCATTTCAAACCTAACTATTTCTTGAATATTTGTTTTTAATGTTCTGTTATGGTTAGGACTTTGTTGTTTTTTTGGAATATAGCGAGAATTGTTGGTTGTGGCAAAATTTTAAAAGAATTAAGATATGATGGCATGAATTCATTTATTTGAATGTGCATATGCAATTGAGCTGGATGGGTGTCTTATTAAGAAACTCCAATCTCATTTCTTTTGCTAAAACATCCCTATATTTTATTGATTCTGCTTTGTATTTATATCTCTTATAATGATACCTGCTGTGTGTTTCTCTTAAGCTCTAGATTTTGTTCTTTTTATTTTTTGTATTATATATTTAGATTTATGTTTATATAATTACACAAAAATTAAAGTGTAGGCAACAGAGAATAAGAAAAAAAGAAAAAACTAAAGGAGATGCTAATGAATTACTTACATTATTATTGTGGTTGTTTGTGTTGTAGCAATCAAAAAGCAAGCAAGCAGGATTCGATGATATTTGGATCCAGTCCTCCAGCCATTCATTGGTTGCTAATTTTTTTTTTAGCTTAGATGCTTGCTTGCTTTTGAGAATCAAAAATGGAAATGATAAGGTTATGATGGCAGGACTTGTTCTTAGTTATGAAATATCACAATTCCATTATTGAACCATCACTTTGCCTTAATTAATCAATTGGATGTCTCTTTTAAAAGGCATCTAAAAGCCTAATAATATGCCAAGTTGTTGTTCAATTAGCACTCTTTTATTAAGTTTTTTTTAATACATTTGATAACTTCAACAGATTACATCATTAACATTTACTGATTATGTAATTATAATCAATGTTTAGCGGCATCGTGACGTTTTCGACTTGTCTTTGATGTTAATTCAAAGTAAAACTTGCCGGTTTTGTTAGGTGAGATTGAAAGTACAAGCTAATTATTCTATGATTAGATTAACTAAACCTACTTGTCTTCTCCTTCTTTTATGTTTTATTTTTGTCTTCTTTAATGTAATGATTAAGAGGGATTTATTTGTCTGATACTTGGATTTTTATTTGGTGGCCATAGAACTTGAAAACACTTTGTTTAAACTTAATGATTATGTTTGATTTAATTAATATAGTAAAAATAATAATAAACTTATGAGATTTTTTTCCGGTCTTTTGACTCATTAATTTATTAAAAACAAATTACTGAGCACTCAAAACTGGGCTTCTTTCAACATTTATATATATATATATATATATATATAAAAGACTTCAAACTCAAAATCATTTACTTAAACTTATATTATATTGAGTGATTATTATTTTAGATAATCTAAGAGTCTTTTACATTAGAGCTAAATTTATTTACAAAATAAATAATTATTGTAATATTATATATATATATATATATATATACACATTGAAGGCTTGATTATTATTAGGCATTCCATATTATCTTGACTTACTTGCCAGAAACTCGAAGAACAACTGGTTGATTTATCGGCTTTGCTTTATGATCATCGGCTGGTGGAAGCACATCACAATAGTTATGAGATACTCCAAAGCACTTTCTTCACTTAAAGGTGATCAATCCCATCCTTTTTCTTTTTATTTCACCATTTTCATTTAAACTCCTTTATTCTAGACAATCTATATATAATTCCAATATGATATATCTTTATATATATATATATAGTCTCCTGGTAACAGATATTTTTTTTATCGTGATACTGCACACTGAATATCTGTTTGTTTGACTTTTTATTTCACATCATGGAAACATTCAAATCAACGGTTGATATTGGCCAATATGTTCAACGCCTCTTATTCGACACGCGCATAACCATTCCAAGTCCCAACCACCAATCTCCAGGTTAATCATTTAATGTTTTTATTTTTTTTTATTGTTTTTATTATATATTTATTTATTTATTTATGTGTGTTATTTTTTTAATGAAATTTTAAAATAAATATTAATTAATCTGAGTCAAAATAGTAGTAAAATTTTAACTTGTTTGTTGTCACGTAGGAATTTCTTATGATTGTTATATATGGTGATACCAAACACAATATAATAAATTAAGGGGTTTTCTTATTTAGATATATATATATATATATTACTCAACAAAATTCCAAGACAACAATAAGCATGCCTTGAGTTTAGCTAAGTAAATATTGTCATTCAATGATAAATAAAAAATTTGTTTGTAAATAATTTTTATTTCACATCATGGAAACATTCAAAAATAGAATTCATTTTCATCAACATAGAGAACCTACTGTTTTTAATTGCAAGACCTGGTTAGAAAATAAAATTTGAGCTCCCGATATCCCATTCTCATGTTGAACAACAGAGTATGATAATTCTATTCTCAGTTACAGTTATTTATTATCTGGAGAGTTTATTTATTTATTTATTTATTTATTATTTTGGTGATTATGTTCTTTTTGGTTACCACCCACCCTTTTCTGATGTGCCATAATTCTCTATCAATTGCTTTCAGTCTATTATGCCTTGTTTTTGTTGTGTATGAAAGTCTAACCATTTCACTTGTTGGCAGTTTTATTTACATTTAGTGCTATTTGATGAGGCGAAAGTAGTTGAGTTTTCAATTGTTTGTTGGTAAAGATCAGGTTATTGCAATACCAATCCTCAAAGAGAAGGTATCACCTCTTTCTTGTGAAAATCATATAGACTTTGTTTACAATGTTATTATGAGTTTATATTTGGTTGTTTTGAGAGTAATATTTGATGAGTTGAGTTAACTAATGTAGGATCACTATCTAGAGCTTGTGGAGCAAGCATCTCAAACATAAGAAGGGCATGATGAGCTTCCTATTATGGATGAAACAACTTTGTATTATGAGGCTGTTGGGGGAGGAAAGAAAAGTTGGGTTTATGGAATAGGGTCCCAAGAGTGTATCTTTTATCCACATTCATCTTCGAGTTTGTCCACAGGTTCATCATATGAGGAACTACATGCTGAGGTTAGAGGTTTGCTTCAAACTCTTAGTCAAGTCCAAGATCGTGAGGGGAGGCTTCAACAAACACTTGGCCAAGTACAAGATAATAACAAGGAGCTTCAACAAAGTTTGCTTGAAATGAAAGAGGAGAGGGACCAATATCGTGCGGAGATGATGCGTCCAATGAAGGACATGATGATGAATTTTAAGAAAAGGATTCTTCAGTAGTCGCAGTTTACCACACAGGACTCACAACCATTACTGATAATCATGATGTTAACTTATAGTTGTATTTGTCGTATACTTATTATTTTGTGTTGAACATATATACTTAGACATTTTTTTTGTATGAACTGATGAGTTTATCTTATTTATTGGTATTCTAGATTAAAAAATTATATACCAGGTTTTTTTAAAAATCAAGGATATAATTTTTATTTTATTTTATTGACTTAAATGTTAGAAACGGATTAGAAACAGATTTATTTATTTCAATATTGTTTTTAAATTTAAAAAACCTTTAGAAATGATTAAAAACAAAAAAAAACTATTGTTTCTAATTGGGGAACAAAAATAAAACAGAAAATATTCCGTTTGGAATCCATTTTTAATTTTTATAATTGTGGTTTCTAAATTCAGAAACGGAATTACAATGGAATTTAGAAACGGATTAGCAACATACCTTATTCCGTTTTAATTTTTCAAAAGTTAGAAACATTTTGCTTCCCGTTACTAATCCGTTTCTAATTTAGAAATGGAACATTTTCTCATTTTTATTTAAATTAGAAACAAGGGTATTTGAAACAAATAAATTCTGTTTTTAATCTGTTTCTAAACTGAATTAGCAACCCATCCATGATCCATTAAGATTTAACTAAGTTTTTTATATTTTATTATTTAATAAAATTTATTGTATATGTAATTAGTAATTCATCTTCAATATAAATATGTATATAGATTTATATGATTATACTGTAATTATAAAGAATAAGAATAAAGATGAAAAATAAATAAATAAATAGAGAGAAAGAAGAAATACCAAATATTCTAGATTATATTTCACCTCTTTTTCCTTCTTCTCTTCTAACTCTTCTTCATCTATACCTTTACAACATATAAGGGGGGTATTTATAGGCATTTAAGAATTGAATAGACAGTCAAATTAATTCGGTCGGATGGTCCAAAATAACTGATAGATGGAAGAATAACAATGGTGGTTATTACAGTACCACATGGTTTGCTTCTACAATAAGTCGGCTATTACAGTATACTGAATGTTCTAGTGTCGTTACATGCTATAGTAGACATCCACTATTTATAGTATTAAAAATAAATAAATATTTTATTTTATTTATTTTTGAATGAGATGAATAAACCACTCACCTTGAGCAATGTTCAATCTTATTGGAAAAGTTGGTCTCTCGGCCATAATCTCTCACTAGCAAATAAAAAGAGTTATCATTTTTCAGATGTAAAGATAATTTTATTTATTATTTTTAAAATAAAAACAAATTTATTGTAAGGTATTTAGTAACACCCTAATGAATCCGGTACCCACTCATTAATCACAAATTACATATTGTTTCAAAGTCAAATGAAACGCAAATGTGCAGTGAACTATAATAACAAAACATAGAGTGGCACATGTAAAACACATATGCATTGTTAGAAAGATAATTAAAGAAAATCATATCAATGAATTCTACAATGTAGGAAGAAAAACTCCAATATTATTCCATATTTTTGTAAGTCTTTAGGAGACTTAGATAATTATATATATATACTTATATATATATATATATATATATATATATATATATATATATATAAGTATAAAGTCAATATAAGGTGGAATAAATATAGAAAATACTCAACTATTGAATAAAATAGTGTTAGATTTTTTTTTTCCTTTTGACAAATGCAACAAATGCAATTAGTCAAGTTGATAGGTTCAAGCCAAGCATTAATCATCTAGCCCTCACCTAATAATGCGGATTTAGGGTTGCAAGTCTATACCCACATTAAGGATCCGTCACAATCACATATGTCCAGCGAGACTTGAACTCGAGACACTTAACTGACTCGCACCACACCTTTTGTAGTAGGCCAATACTATTGGATTAGAAACCCTTTAGTCAAAATAATATTTAAATATTTACAAGAGAGCTAAAACCAAGGTATAAGGCCTTTTAAAAAAATTAAAGCAAAACCACTACGAATAGACGTGGCCATTTTGAACTGAAACCGTGGAACTGAACCAGAACCAAACTACAAAAAACTGAACCGGAACTGGCAAAACCATAACCATCCTAAAACCGGAACCTCAACCTTCATACAAGGTGACAAAGCCCCTTGCGTGTGACCCGCAAGTGCACGGGTTTGTCGAAGTAATAAATCCCAGGTAAGTGGGTATCGTATCCAGAGGGAGTAGGGAATAAAAACACCAAGATTGCTACTTAATCAAGCGAAGATGAAACAATGATTTTGTTGATAAGATGTAATGTGGACAAAATAAAAGAAATAAGAAAAACAGGCACAAATAAGTGAGAGGAAAGGCAATCGATAAGAAGTGGGGTACTCGGATATTGTTACACCTAAGATTATCGCTTCAAGTGCAAAACCAATTATTATGCTTCTTAACTAATGCTCAATGAGTCGTGGACATCCTAAGATACACGGTCCCAAACCTAAGGTCAAACGTGACTAACTCTATACTATACCCCGGCGGAGAAATCGATTAGTCTCAACACCTCACACTGTGCAAAGTTGCAAGACGCTCTAGGGATTCCAAGTGATAAACCCTATTCCTATATGTAGACTTAACCCTTTGGTCCAAGCGAAAGGCCCCTAATCACAATTAAACCCCAGATACTAAAGTTCACTTCAACGCTTCACTCTGTCACTCTCGCAACTAAGCCCCAGCGGAGTTCATCCTTTAGCACTTCACTCTATTGTAACCACAAAGAACTCTAGAAAATGGAGGTAGGATAAATCACAATGGAAGGGAAAGGGGACGCTCCGCTACCTCTCAACTCACACTCTTGACCCTCTCCAATCTAGCTTTGTCTAGCTCTCATGGTGTGTCACTCATCCACAAAGGCTACCATGATGGACTCTCAACCCTAGTGTCACTCTAAGGGAGAAATCATTCAACAAGCATTCAAGATTGGAACTCAATTAAAACATCAATTAAGGAAAGCATAATAAAAGATTAATGAAACAGATACATCCTAGGGTTCACAAATCCAAGTACCCACTAAGGGTTTAGCTCTCCATGGAGCAAGATACAATCAATAATAAAATCAAAAGTAAAAACAAGTAATCCATAGGAAAACCCCATCGGTAGTTATGTCGATGGTCTTGTGGAGTAGCCTCGTCCTCTCCAAAGGTCCCCTTGTCAAGCCTAAGGCACACCTCGCCGGATCAGTGCCGACGAAAGCTCCCCCAATAGCTATCTTCAAAGAGAAACGTGGTGTCGAAGCCGTAGAACCACTCCAAAAGCCTTGCCAATACCTCTCTAAACCCTAGCCGCAAGCCTCTCAAAGTTGGAGAAAAGATGGGAAAAAGACCTCTAAAATCGGGCTGAATTGCGGCTTTAAATAGGCTAGAATCGGGCATCCACACGGCCCTGTGGATGTTCCACACGCCCTTGTGGAAATTCTACAAGGGCTTGTGGATTCTTTGCAATCCTGATTTTCTGCGGGCTGTGAACAGTAACTATTACAGTGAATTACTACAGTATTTTGCTACAATATCCCCGCTAAAATGCTCCCGATTCCACGTTTTTCATCAAGTCAACATAAACGGGCACACGTTTATGCCGTAGGTCGCGTCATTTCTTCAATCAACAGACTCATTGGTGAAGATCTTATTATCATTGCACGAGTTTGAATACGCAAATGTGACTACCTTTGTGCCCCTCCAAACCATGTGATTGCTTGAATACACGGAGGTTGGCACACATTCAAGTATCTTTGAATCCAACTTGTGTATTTGCGTTTGTTCCTTCCAAGATTTTATCAAATAGTGCATTCACGATCTACATTGGCTTCTTCCTTTCATATTTAGCTTCACAACCCTACATGCACCAAAGTAACACAAATACACATGTATTAGCACTAAAACCTGATAAAAGTAATGCTCAACACAAGAAAAGAATACTTCGTATTACTAATACACAAGCACTTATCACAAGGTTCGGTTCCAGTTTCAGCATTTGAAAACCGTTGAATCAGTGGTTTAACCAAATTAGGTTAGATTAGCTGATTGGGTTAAACTTATTTGTATTTTGTGATTTGGCTAGGGTTCTAGGTTCAACCGGAGATTAGGTTCCACATTCAGATTAAACCAAATTAGAAATTGATAAGGTTTGACCTGTTGAACCAAATTACATATGCCAGAACCACTACCTCCATCCTCTTTGAAATTCACAAAATGGGGTAACAAAATTTTAAAAAAGAGGAAGAGGCCTACAACATCGGACTCCTATTCAGAGCTTGAAGTTTATCAAACAACGATTTTGAGTTTGGTGATGATACAGGTCCAAACTTTTCAATTTTGGAATGATGGAGTAGGCACACGGAGACTTTTCCTACTTTAACCAAGATTGCGAAACAACTCCTTGCAATTTCTGCCTCAACCGTCGCACACTACAAGAAAATGGAGCTATAGTAACAAATATTAGCGATAAATTTTATATGCGCCGCTAAATTTATATGTATAAAGCCATTTTTACATATGCACCCTCTATAAAACTTATAACCACACACATACCTTAATTCATGGTTTTATGAATAGATTTAAGTTTAATTAATTATGTGTTATTAATAATATATATTTAAGATTTTATATAATTTTAATAAATTTTTAGATAAATTTATATTTATAAATATATTTTTGTATAATTATTTTTTGATAGAATTAATTGTTGAGGGGGTTATCTGAAAAAGACAAACGTTATAATCCTAAGGGCTTGCTTGGATGAAGTGAAGGATGGGTTCATAAAGTAATGGAAAGGAGGGGAAGGGAAGGGAAAGGAAGGATTGAATACATATCTTGCTTGGGGGGAAGGAAAGTAAAGTAAGGGTTTTCACTATTTTGTGTTTGGTTTGGAAGTAAAGGAAAGTAAGGTTATGTAATGTTATTACCAAAATACCCTTATATTGCTCCAATTCAAACACAAAAAACATAGGCATTTGAATTATTTTTATTTATGTTTTTGCACAACTAATCCAAATTTTTGGTTTGGGCCTTTATCATTTCAACATACAAATTCATCAAAATTAAAAAAAAAGTCCACAATATAATAAAAATTACTGTAGCACTAGCAATTATAACAAATAATAATTAAATAAACCATAAAATAAAAATAATAATTTCCATAAAACCACAAAAATACATAATATTTCATTTCAATAAACCATAATACATATTTTCCTCAAAAAGACATAAGTTGTATTTATAGAAATGTTAGAAGGGTAAAAATCGTCCAAAAAAATATTCAATCCCTCCTCAACCCACCATTTTGGTGGGTTGATGAATGGAGGAAAAATGGGGGTTTTCAACCCCCATTTACCTCAAAACCCTTGCCTATCCCTCCTATTTTTTTCTCCCCAAGCATGGGTTCAAAGAACCCTTCCTTTATGAACCCTTCAAAACCCTTGCAAACCTGAAGATATATATCCTCTCTCTCTCTCTCTCTCTCTTTCTGTCTCTCTCTGTCTCTCACTCTCCCTAGCGCTTGATCACACCCTCTTCTCTCTCACGCTTCACGGTTTTAGCCCTCTTCTTCATTCTCATTCTTTTTCACTGGTACTCAATTGGGTGGTTGCGGTGCGGGCGCAAGAATCTCCGGCACTTTTCTAACCCACGTGAAATGACTTTAATAGGAGTTCGGTATAGTTTTAGCAAGTTGACATAGTAGTTGCATTTTTATGTCAATTAGTGTATTGTAGTTATACTTTGAATAAATTCTTGAATGGATTGATAATAATTTATATCAGCATTATTTCTAGTGAATAGCCCTGTCTTATTCCAATCTCGGTTTTTTTTTTGTTAATCTAACTGAATCACATTTTACCTTTGAAATTTAATTACTAATAAAGAAGTAACGATGACTAGTCAGTTAGCACAATTTTATTTTATTTATTTAAAATGGAATCTAAAGGAAGATATGTTTTCTAATTGATGATCTTTAGTTTTTCTCTTCTTTTTTCTCTTAATATAAGCAGCTTGACACAGATACTGCAAATTTTGTTGGCTTTGTATGTATGGCATTCATTTTGTAGCATTCTAAGTAATGCCTATTTATTCATGCTCAATGAAATCTTGTTAGTTGCATAGGTATCTTTCTTATTTAACATATATGAGTTCTATTTATCTAATTGGTATATCTGTTTGTAATTCCAGTCAAGGTATATCTGTTTGTAATTCCAGTCAAGGAGTTTGGTTTTTGTGGTGGAGTTCATGCCCAATGATTCACTCAACTGGCATCTTTTCAATGGTATGTTTTGTTCTCCCTCGTACTTCTTGTTCTTGATTTGGTTTCTATGTTGATTCTTTGTTATTTCTTAAAGTGATTTGATTGAATGGAGTTTATGATTCTTTTTAATATATTCTTGGTTATTTCTTGATGTGATTTTATTGAATGGAGTTTAGAATTCTTATTGAGTTACTATTTGATGCTCTGTGCTTAATCAGTATGCAAAATAGTTGTATGGAGCTGCATCGATTTGGTTTTTTTAATTAGTTTTTGTTGATGCTTAGCCAAATTAAACTTTCTTGGAGCTCATAATTAATCTCATTCATTAATTGCATATTTAAGACAAGTAAACCGGAGTTTATATAGACTGATTAGAGATTAAAATAAATTACTGTTTGGATGTGTTGATTAAAATAACGTGAGATATGAACCTAGATGCATGTCTAGCTAACAGAATAGGTACAAGAAACATGTAACCACTGTAAAAACTTGGAAAGCAAGAGATATTCTACTATGAAACTATTGGCATATTTACAAATGAAATTGTTATGGTGTAATCGTATACTAGTAATGAATTTGTGTAATCTGTGCCGAAACTATTGATAAATTGATAAAATTGTAATTGGTATTCTTTAAATTTTAAATCGTAATCGCTAATTTGCAGGAATTTATTGCAGGTTTAGTCAAAATTAACAAGTCAATACCCATATTCTTTTTCTATTCGCCATTTCATCTTGCAGAAAAATCTTCTAAATTCTGACATTTCTAAACTTCATTAGACTTTAAAAGATGTTAGAATTTGTAAAATGATCATTTTTCCAAGCTCTTTTAAACTAAAATCTTAGTGTAGCATTGATATATTTTTAAATTTAATTAGTGATCCAGTGATGTTGCAAATACTAAAGATCAGATACTAAATCTAGTGTATATCTTATTTGTAGTTTTTTTTAACTATTGTCCATGGATGCTGCTCTCACTATTATGCACTTTATTACTGTCCTATTCAGCTATACTTCACAAATACTAAAGATCAGATACAAAATCTAGTGTGCAATTTGCGTGATCTTGGGACATGTGGTATTTTGAGTTCCTGCAGCTCATGTTGTGGATTTCTAGAATTCATTGTCTTCAATTTTATTGCAGTAGTGCCATTGAGGCTTTTGACTCTTTGAGGAGGAAATAAGCCTTGCTACAAATATGGAAAAGTTTAATTAACTTCTCTGTTCTTTTAATCTTTGTACTCTTTCTGATTTTTACTCTTTCTTGTTATTTGACCTATATAAATATTTGACCTATCAGAATATCTTGTGGTTTAAATCAGGTAATGTAAGAATTTCCATAATATCAGTATCAATTGGTGAAGATTTGGAAATTTTACTTGATTTCTAATGGCTTTTAAGCCATTGATTCTGGATGCAATACAATCTATTCCTCAACATAAAAAGATGAACACCAGCAAGGCAAGCTTACTTCATAGGCTGCTGCATTTACTACATAAAAGAAAATATATTACTCTTGATTGTTAATATATATATATATATAATAGCTCAACCAATTATGAAGTTGCATCTTTTCTTTCACCTAGTTTTTATGGGAAAAATTGGATTTTGGGAACCTACCTTGCATATATGTCATTTTATTTTTTTGAATGTTGGCTCTGTAATTTCTCTAAAATGCAACTGAGTGGATCAAAAGATTTACATCCACCGTGTGGATCAAAATATTGATTTCAGCTAGAGGATATTATTATTGTTATTGTTATTGATTGTTCTCAAGATTTACATCCACCATGTGGATCAAAAGATTGATTTCAGCCAGAGGATAGATGCTCAAAGCATTTCTCAGAGCATTTCTTTCTCAAAGCATTTCTTTCGATGTTAACAGTAATAATCGATTTCTATATTTCCAACCCTCTTATCATGGGTTATGACTACCAACCACTGAACAGTCTAAGCGGATGCTCAAAGCATTTCTTTTCATGTTAACAGGGAAGGCTCACTCTTTAAAGGTGGATTAGATACCTTTTTAGGGAAAATCACTATATCAAAATGTAATGGTGTTCCAGGTACTTAATCTTTGCAAGCTTTATATAGTTTATTTTTGTCATTGGTTCTTGATGTAGACTAAGTCAAACTTCCATTAACCACATAATACCCCACTATCTCACATCACACCCGCTATCTCACATCACAACCATGATCTCGAACACGTAAAGCGATTACTTAACTGTTAATCATACATCTATAAATAGCCTCCCTCATTTAAACTAAGGAAGGCTTTTTCAGTGAGACATCAAAGGAAGACCAGCATTTATTCTCCACTGACTTAGCCATCGGAGTGTTTGTGGGGAATATTTCCCACACTGTTACAGATCTTGGCATCTAAAGAAGGAAAAAACTCTAACTTTTGTTCAATCTTCAAGTTTAAAGTTTTATAAGTTCAAGGTCCCCAATAAATTCACTATTGTATCCAGGCAACAACAATTGGGGCCGTCTATGGGAACTCGATCAAAAAGGCCATCACACAAGGTTACCTTTGTGTAGTCTCTTCAATCTAGACTAATGCCCCCAAAGAAGCCCCAGACATTACACTCTCAGATGTCTACTACTCAAGATGAAATGATTCCTAAAAGTGAGAACCTTCAAGAACAATTAGATGTTCCACCTAAGCCCTCAAGAGATACAATGCCAACAATTCCTTTAAGTGAATATGAAGCTCTTAAAAAGAAGTTTGATGAAAACAACTAAAAGTTGGATGATTTAATGCTCTTTGTCCAACAAGCTCTACCTCAAGAAACACTCCCATCCAGCCTATATCTTTGGGAAAGGCAAGCTATGGGACAATAAGAGAAAGGTGATCCACATCCTCATAACCAAGATAGGGTTGAACCTTCACTAGCCGAAAAAAATGCAGAAAACATCCAAGAGGTGGTAGAAAGCACCTACAAAGGAGAATAAAGAGCATTTGAGAGAGATACAGAGGAATCTACCTTTAGCATAAAGGAGGCAGCTGATCTAAAAAAGATGATTGAACATGTTTTGGAATAAAAGAAGCTGGTTTCCACTGAGGAAACACCACAAATAAGTAAGGTTCCTTTTATCTAGGAAATCATGGTAAAGTCCCTACCCAAAAAATTCAATATGCCACAGCTAACAACTTATTCTCGAAGGGTGACCCTTATGACCATATATGCAAAACTACGAGGCGGTGATGCTTCTTCATGTATGGGAGGACATGATCATATGCAGATCATTCCCGCTTACTTTAACTGAGCATGCACGTATATGGTTTAATAATCTGAAGGAAAGATCAATTTCAAACTTCAATCAATTGAGGAAGGAATTTATAGATGCATTCCTCATTAATGCTAGAAGAAAGAAGGGCGCTTTATACCTTTTGACCATTAAACAAGAAGAGAAAGAGAGGCTGAAGGACTATGTTGAAAGATTCCATGCCGCTACCTTTGAAGTATAGAATCTTCAAGCCACAGTGGCAGTATCAGGAATGCTTTAAGGGACAAGATTAAGAGATTTTCAAAAATCCCTTTTCCTAGATCAACTCCTTACTCTTGGAGATTTGTTTAATCAGGCTAATAAACTTATCCTTTCGGAGGATGTCATGAGGCACATCAATGCTGGAAAAAAAAAGATAGAGATGAAATAAATGATGAAAGGAGAAAGACTGGAAGGGGAAATGAACACAGAAAAGTTCCAAAACTCAAATTTGAGAACTTCACACCTTTGAACCCAGCACGTTCACTATCTTGGCAAGTATAGAAGGATTTGGACTTCTTGCCTTTCCTCCTAAGGCAAACAAGACGATGGACAAGTTTACAGACGCATAGTGTAGGTTTCACAAAACCCATGGACACTCAACTAATAGATTGTAGATAACTTATGAATGAGATCGAATCTCCAGTGCACCAAGGTAAGCTTAACAGATTTTTCTACTCGGAAGCATGGAGAAACAAGAAACCATCTTACTAAAAAAAGGAAAGATATGAAGATAACAAGGGGATGAATGATAAAAAGGACTCCAAGACGAGGGAGAAAACCCCCACTTGAGACAATAAGCTATCTCATCCAGCAATACATGTTATCATTGGGGGTGAAACCTTAGTAGGTGAGACCTCTTCATCAAGAAAGGCTTATGCAAGGTAAGCCTATGAAGTTAATAACATCATGAAAACTCAAGAGAATGAAGAACCTATTACTTTTACTTTCGAAGATCAAGGAGATGTAGTCATGCCTCATGATGCAATGGTTATTTCAGCAACTATTATGAAGTTCCCAGTAGAGAGAATTCTCATTGATAATGGGAGCTCTGTAAACCTTATCTATTGGAACTGTTTTGAGAAGATGAATTTATCATATGATAGATTGAAGTAGGTGTCATCCCTACTATTTAGCTTCTCCGGAGAATCAGTTTCTATCATAGGATCAATCCAATTGTCGATCATGCTCACTGAGGAACCACGTCACTTTACAAGAATGAAAAATTTTATAATAATCAGGTCCATGTCACCAGCTTACAATACAATCCTCGGAAGGCCTTTGCTTAATGACATGACAGCCGTGTTTTCTTCAAGCTATTTGTTAATGAAGTTTTTAACCTCAGGAGGAATAAGACAAGTAAGAGGAGATCAAAAGAAAGCTCATAGCTATTATATATCTTTCATCAAAGAGAAACAATTGTTAAGGGATGAAACCTTGGCAATCTCAGAAGACTCAGCTGATAAGCCAAAGCCTGTAGAAAAAGTATGGCTCGTGAGGTTAAAGGATGATGATCTAGATAAGGTCACTTACTTAGGAAGTGGAATGACCGAAGAAGTAAAAAGAGAAGTGGTCGCTTGCCTAAAAAAGAACCTGGACATATTCACGTGGACACCAGCTGATATGGCAGGCATTAGTTTAGAGGTAATTTCTCATCACTTGAATGTGGACCTAAGTATAAAGCCAATTAAGCAGGAAAAAAAAGGAATATGGCACCTAAAAAACAACATGCTCTAGAAGAAGAGGTAGATAAACTAATTCGAGCTGATTTCATTGAGGAGGTTCAATACCCAGAATGGCTTGCCAATGTTTTAATGGTGAAGAAATCAAATAGGAAATGGAGAGTATGCGTAGACTTTACTAATCTTAACAAAGCTTTTCCAAAAGATTCATATCCTTTACCAAGAATTGACAAGTTGGTGGATGAGATCTCAGGCTATGAGTTGCTAAGCTTCATGGATGTTTTATTAGGATATCATCAGATAAAGATGAATCCCTCACACAAATAAAAGACTGCTTTTATAACTGAGAAAGGGACATATTTTTACAAAGTAATGCCTTTTGTACTAAAAAATGCAGGAGCAACCTATTAAAGAGTGGTGAACAAGGTATTCAAACACCTTTTGGGTGACACTATAGAAGCTTACGTCGATGATATGATTGTCAAGAGCAAGATAGGTAAATCTCATGCAGAAAAATCAACCAAGTCTTTGACGTATTAAGGAAATATGATATGAGGCTTAACCCCAACAAATGTACGTTTAGGGTTTAATATGGAAAATTCCTTGGTTACATGATAACTAAAAAAGGGATAGAAGCTAACCCAGACAAGGTTTTTGCCACACTAGAGATGAGATCTCCATCATTTATGAAAGAGATGCAACACTTAACTAGAAGAATAACAGCCCTAAACAGGTCCCTTTTAAAGTCAGCTGAAAGGATCCTTCCCTTCTTTAAGACATTAAGAGGTGGGAAGAGTCTTGAATGGACTTTAGAATGTGACAAGGCTTTTGAAGAACTAAAAGTATCCTTGAAGCAGATGCCTCTGTTGACTAGACTTGAGCCTAAAGAGCCATTATTTGTATATTTGGGTGTTAGCAAGATGGCTTTAAGTGCAGTCTTATTGAGGAAGGAAGAAAAAGTGGATAAACTAGTGTACATCATCAAAGTACTTCAAGGTGTGGAATCTCGATACCCTTTTGCTGAAAGGATAACATTATCACTTATGATGACTTCTAGAAAATTAAGACCCTACTTTGAAGCTCATCCTATAGTGGTCTTAACTAATCAACCTTTACATCAAATATTACAAAGACCAAAATGTTATGGAAGACTTACAAAGTGGGCGATTGAACTAGGAGAGTATGATATCTTCTTTGAACCTAGACAAGCAATCAGAGGTTAAGCTTTAGCTGATTTCATAATAGGCTACACTGGAGAAGAGGAGCTAAACAAAGCAGATGAACACATATGGAAGATATTTGTAGATAGAGCATCAAGTTCATCGGGGAACGGAGCTGGGGCAGTTTTGATCTCTCCTGAAGGAGATGTACTAGATTATTCATTACGCTTTGCCTTTTTAAGCTCAAACAACATTGAAAAGTATGAAGCACTCATAACAGGAATGAGCTTAGCCAAGCAACAACTGGTGAAAAGATTGATGGCACATAATGATTTACAATTGGTGGTTCAATAGTTTCATTGAGAATATGAAGCAAAAAAACCAATCATACACCAATACCTTCACAAGTTAAAGCCTTGTCTTAGGAGTTTGAAGAATTCCAATTGTTACAAGTTAATAGGAATTCAAATAGTCATGCGGACCCTTTGTCCAAATTGGCCTCATCGATGGAAACAAAGGGAAGGATTGTACATCTTGAAGAACTTCAAAGGCCAAGTATTGAAGAGAAGAATATAGCAAACATTGAAGATGGAAATGATTGGAGAATACCCTTTAAGAAATTCTTAAAAGATGGGGAGCTACCTTCAAACACGCTGGAAGCTAAAAAATTAAAGATGAGAGCAGCTCGTTTCACTCTGATAATTGATGTGCTATATAAGAAGGGGTTTTCCATGCCACTTTTGAGGTACCTCCATAAACAAGATGCAGAATATGCATTAGCTGAAGTCCATGAAGGGATATGTGGACAACATATGGGAGCGAGAGCCTTAGCAGCCAAAGTCTTGCGTGCAGGATTTTATTGGCCTACCCTGAGAGATAATGCTTCAAGGAAGGTAAAGAAATGTGATAAATTCCAAAGGTTCGCACCTATCCAAAGTGCTCCTACCTCAATATTCAAAAGTGATATTGAACCAACCCAATTTGCTAAATGGGGATTAGATCTCTTGGGACCTTTCCCCCAAGCAACTGGAGGAAAAAAATTCTTAATAGTGGTAACTGATTACTTCACCAAATCGGTCGAAGCAGAACCATTGGCAGCAATAACGAGCAAAAAGATAGAAATTATGGTTTAGAAAGACATTATTTGTCAGTTTGGACTTCCCATAATATTAATCACAGATCGAGGAAAGCAGTTTGATTGTGACTCATTTAAGGACTTTTGTGAAAAGCTCCATATTCAACTTAGCTTTGCTTTTGTAGTATACCCCCAAGCTAATAGACAAGCTGAAAGAAGCAATTGAACTATCTTAGAAGGTCTAAAAATGCATTTAGACAAGGCAAAATGAGCATGGGCAAAAGAGCTTCGACCAATCCTTTGGGCGTATAGGACAACTAGTAAGGCCTCAACAAGAGAAACACTTCCAATCTTACCTACGGAATAGAGGCTTTCATCCTAGTAAAAATTGAGGCAGCTTCTCCAAGAATGGTTAAATTTCATGAAGAAGGCAACTCGGAAGCCCTTAGAAATAATTAAGACCTCCTAGATGAAAAAAGAGATCAAGGCTATATATGTTTAGCAGCTTATCAACAAAGGGTGGCTTGTTACTACAACTCAAAGGTGAAAGAACGACTTATTGTTGTAAGTGATCTTATGCTGAGAAAAATGTCTATCACAAATACTCTTATAGAAGAAGGTAAGCTCTGCCCAAATTGGGAAAGACCCTAACGGCTGAAAAGAATGATTGGACCAGCAACATGCAAGCTAGAATCCTTGGAAGGAAAAAAGATTCAAAAGACTTGGAACACTAATCATCTGAAGCTCTATTTTTAGAGCATGTACACTTTGTAAATTGTATGTTATAAATCAATAGAAATAAATGGCACTGTAGTTACGGTCTCATGGTTTTTTTCCCCTTTATTGGGGTTTTCCACGTAATTATCGTGTGTTTTACTTTTTCATGCCAACAAGTTTTCAAGAACAAGTATGGTGTGGCCTTACTTCAAATCCTTAGTAATGAAGATCTACATCTTAAGAACCTGATCTTCTATGAGGGAAGAACTGAATGGTTCACACGTTAAACTTTCATTCTGCGAGGGAATGAAAATGCACATCTTAAGAACCTGATCTTCTATGAGGGAAGAAATGAACGGTTCACACATTAAACTTTCATTCTACGAGAGAATGAAAGTGAACGTCTTAAGAACCTGATCTTCTATGAAGGAAGAAATGAATGATTCACACTTTAAACTTTCATTCTACGGGGGAATGAAAGTGGATATCTTAAGAAGTTGATCTTCTATAAAGGATGAGATGAACGGTTCACACCTTAAACTTTCATTCTACGAAGGAATGAAAGTGCACCTCTTAAGAACCTGATCTTCTATGAGGGAAGAGATGAATGGTTCGCATTTTAAAATTTCATTCTACGGGGAATGAAAGTACACATCTTAAGAACCTGATCTTCTATAAAGGAAGAGATGAATGGTTCACACCTTAAACTCATTCTACGAGGGAATGAAAGTATACATCTTAAGAACTTGATCTTCCATAAGGGAAGAGATAAACGGTTAGTACTTTAGATTTTCATTCTACGGGGGAATGAAAGTACAAATCTTAAGAACCTAATCTTCTATAAAAGGTTCATACCTTAAACATTCATTTTTATAGAGAATGAAAGCTCATATGAGAAAAGCTTGTTGTGTGGTCTACACATCGAAAGAGATAACACCAAAGCTCATATGAGCAAGAAAAGTCAAGATATTCCTACAAAAGAAGGTCGATAATAAATATTTTCCACACATATGATGCCAAGCTAATAACAAGTTGAAGTAACAACAAAATATTAAGCTCTAAATAAAGAATATATAAATAATCACTTTTATTGAAAGTTGACATCTCATCATTAAGCCCTAAATAAGGAAAACATAAATAATCATTACAAAAGAAACAAAAGATATGCATATATATATATATATTATTATATTAATTAATTAATTAATATATAATTAAGTAAATAAAAATCTTTCGGATGCGGTCAGCAGAAGAAAGGAAAAAGAAATTAACTAATTAATTAATTAATTAATAATAATAATACCTCCAAACTACAGAGATACGAAGTGACTTGCAAAAATTTTTAATAACCATGGGAAGAATGCCTGAAAATACTTTAACTCAACTGCAATGCTAAAAATCTTTAACTCAATGAAGGCTGTGTGATTCTAATAGTGGGGTGGAGACTTCCTTATATAGAGGTCGAAAGATAAGAGTTTAAATTTGAGTTGAACTCAACAAGAAAAGGATAAATCTTTATCTAACGATAAAGATAAATTCAAGCATATTAGAGCTTTATCCAGCCATATTATCTAGATAGAGATAAATTTAAATTAGTTATATTTTATCCATGGATAAATTCAAATATTATTATTATTATTATCATAATAAGTTTAGAAGAAGTTTGAAGCAGAAAAAGACCTACCCCCATCTTTAGGGTTCTCACCTAAAGATAAAAGTGGGGAGCAAATGATGTAGACTAAGTCAAACTTCCATTAACAACGTAATACCCCACTATCTCACATCACATCCGCAATCTCACATCACACCTACGGTCTCGAACACGTAAAGCATTTAAGTAATTGTTAATCATACATCTATAAATAGCCTCCCTCATTTAAATAAGGGGAGGCTTTTCGGTCAGACATCCAAGGGAGACCAACATTTATTCTCCACTGACTTAGCCATCGGAGTGTTTGTGGGGAATATTTCCCACACTATTACAGGTCTTGGCATCTGAAGAGGGAAGAGACTCCAACCCCTTTTGTTCAACCTCCAAGTTCAAAATTCTACAAGTTCAAGGTCCCAATAAATTCACTGTTGTATCCGGGCAACAATAGTTCTATTTTGCAATTTCTTAGCAGATGTGATTGTGAGAATAGTATATAACTCTTGACTGTTAATATATATATATATATATATGTATATATGTAACTAATAATAGATATATATGTTACTAACAACTCAACCATGCTTATTCAGAAACTTGTAAGGACAACCATATATATATAACTTATAATATATATATTTATATTTTATTAACAACTCAAAAGTTTGATCTATAAATATATTCTAATTTACGTTAGCATAATCGCATAGTTTAGTATTAGTTCCAAGTCATATGAGACTCCCATTGTATTTTATTTGGCATGTGGTCTTCTCCTTTTGTATGGCTATCTCCCATTTGTTGTTGATCATTTTTCAATGTATTAATTTGCATTCATTATATCATTTTCCCTAATTATGCTTCTCCAGTTTTTAAATAGTATAATAAACCTTTCATATTTTGTGGTTGTATCCATTACATCTGAAAATTATTTCACACTAAAGCTACTGTATTTATAAGTCAGGAACATCTTTTGTTGGCAACCATGCCATTTTCTTATTTTTATCACTATGACCAGCAACAAAAATATATGTTGTACATTCATCTTTGTATGTTAATAAATTATTATGCAATTCATTTAATTGAAGACTCAACAAACACAATTCACAATTCCCACCTGCCCTCATATACACTGTTAAAGAAATGTTATGGTGTAATTGTGCCAAAAACTTAACGAGCATGTAATTAAAAAAAAAGGCTATCTTTCCTGGAATCCTTGTTTTGGAATCAAGTTGGATTTATTATGGCTTTCATGCAGCTGCTTCTATGGAGTTCACCAAGTCTCAGGTTGTTGTTGCAATTCCTGGGATATTTTTCTGTGTGTGGTATGCTTCACAAAAGCATTGGATTGCAAATAACATATTGGGGATTGCATTCTGCATTCAGGTCTGGTTTGTATTTTAAATGACAAATTCAATTGGCGATAACTAATGGTTGTGGATCTATTTCAAAGTGCCTTGTTTCCACCATTGAATACTGCCAATGCATCATAGAGAATATGAAAATGGATTTTTCCTATTGATCTTATTGTTATCTCAATTATCTTTAAAAATTTATATGTAAGTATGATTATTTTTGGAATGATTATATAACAAAAGTCATTGCTTATCTACTTTGCAGGGAATTGAGATGTTGTCATTAGGCTCATTCACAATTGGTGGCATTCTCCTAGTAAGGGGAATATCATTGGCTTACATGTTTTTTTTGTTGAGACATGCACTTTTTGTTGCCTAGTAGGGCATGCTTCCATTTCATGCTGGTTTTGATGTCATTGGCTTTGTTTGTCTTATCTTTTGAGTTTATGATCTTTCTTTATTATCTTAAAAAAAATTTGGTGTTAGATCACATTTCATTTTTTGAACTTTACCTGGGCACGAGTTTCATGAGTAGATATTATTATGTTGCATTGTATCTGCATGATTAACAGTAGTACACACTCAATGTGACATATGTTGATGTCCTCTCCAAAAAGCATCTCTATATGCCTGAAGACTTATTTCTAGTTTGATGAATTATCTGCTGATACTTTATTTGTGATCTAGATAGGATAATCTATATTTTACTTGCTATACAAATATTTCATGAATCCTTCATGCTTTCTATATTTAATAATCTAAGGGAGGACTTTTCATATATGATATCTTGTGGGTATTGTTTACTCCAATAATGGATAATGTTGCTAAATCTTTTGATGCATGTATCAAGCTAGGTTAGCTCTTTGTCTACACTTTCATTTGTGTTTTATGACCAAGAGATCACTATTGTACGAATAACTTGAACTCACCTCTTGTAGCTCTTATTTCCAACATCAAATCCCGAACGGCCATTCTCTATACTTGGGCTTGGTGATATTGTAATCCCAGGTAAGCCTTTGGTTCTTGGATTGTTATTTCTCCATTATGATTTTTGGATAATTTTGTCCTTATTCACATGGCTTTTTTTCTATGCTTATCAAGTGTTAATTAGCAGAGGGTTTTGGAATGCAATCTTTACCAACTCATGAAAGATAGAGGAAAACCTTTCTCTGAAGTTTGGAATTGGTGCTTTGAAATATTTTCTTGCTTTGTGGAGATGTCTTTCTAAATACAAATTATGAGTTTTTGTATACTTTCTATATATAAATATTATTAATTTTAATAATGATTTTCTTTACAAATTTTTAGTTGTGTATGGATATTACAATTATAAATGTTGTTGTTGATTTTTAATAATATGCATAACAACTATTAGTAAAAATTTAATTATTATTGTGGGGGAAAAATATATGAATATATGAAGCAAGCAGTCATAGGGAAAAAGTTATAGCTGATGTTGGACCTACAGCGGTGGATTTTTCCGCCTTTGTAGACATATAGCAGCGGATTTTTCCAACCGCTAAAACTGTACCTTTCCCTGCAAACCCTGTTACGACGGATGTTTTAGTGGCCAATTTAAATTAGCCGTTATGACCCGTAGTGGCAGATTTAACATCTATAGGGGTGGATTTTTCCACTGCTATAGGCCATTTATAATAGAGGTAACGTTTTAGATGAAGAACGATCAAGGTTAGGTGCAAAATCATTGGAAGCACAAACTTGCCTTGATGATTGGGAAAGAGCTATACTACGAAATCAAGATAACCTTATACACTCATCATGATCAAATGAGTGGGGAAATGATGGCTTTGATACAACAACTATGGCTTCAAGTTCTAACTCCTTCAACGATGAAACAAGCAATTAGTCATTACGGAAATATGAGAAATGTGTATAATAAAAATAAAAGAACTACATGGGCTTTGACTCCTTGAGAGGATACGCACCCAACTTAATATAATTAAGTTCAAACCCTAGAATCTTTGTGTTCATTTTAATTTGAAATATTGGATTATTTAGTTTAAAAAAACTAAAATTCAAAAAAAAAATAAAATGGAACCTTTGAACCGAACCACCATAACCGGAACCAGAATGAACCGCCAAGAACCTTGCTTAGGCGGTTCGGTTCCAGTTCAAGGTTTCTTTGAACCGAAACCGGTGGTTTAGGAATTGGAATGGTCTATTCATAAACCGTGGCCATGTCTACAAATAGACCTAAAAAGTAATTAGTTTATGTAAAATGGCATTGGACTAATTGTGCTAAATGGTTTGCTACAACAATCTCTTCATAAAAACAGATTCGGAGATAACCAATCTTGAAGATGATAAAATGAATGATTACATTGTGCAATAAGAAGTTCATAATGACAACTCGCCCGCCACCGTTTGACATAACCAAGTTTGCTAGATTTTAGCAGTTAACAAGAATAAGCAAAGATGAGAAGCCATAATCTATAGATGCATCAACATAGTCCACTCAAACATGGCCTCCATCTCTATGATCAAGGAGATATTATAAACATTAGATTATATGATTAAAACAATATGAGACACAGATCAACCAGAAATGACCTCCTATGGTAAGGACCATCAATAACCATAACATAATCAAATTCTTAAATTTGGAAAGGATGGAGAAAGGCATCTTTCTAGCCATAAAGAAGATAGGAATTGCATGGATCAAAGAGTGTGTGCTTATAAAGATGATGAATAAAGTTATATGGTTTCCTCAAGAAGCCAAACACATAATTTTTCCAAATTAGCCAAAAAGCATTCCGAATTATATAGGAGGGAAAGGAATTCCCAAAGTAGTTGAAAACACACAAACAATCATATAGGAGGAAAATGAGCTTAATTGTTCAATAACTTCTTGGTTTATTGGCATTGAGTCCTATACATATGGTTTTCATGTCTTTAATGAGAAGGAAGTTCAAATTTCAACTCACGCAGTGTGAAGGCACAAAAGATTGAGATATTAACTCCTTTCTTGTAAACCCCTCTGACGTGGTGACTCATTCACTTTGCAATTAGTGAAAATTGTACTTACCCCTAAAGATACACAATATTTAACAAAGTCTTGTTCCCATCCAAGTAGTCAAGACACAATCTAGGAAGAATGCAATTCCATACAATATGGGAAAAAATAGGTGTAATTCCTTAAGTAGTCCTATATTTTTCCAAACATATCATTTTAGTTCCTCTATTTTAAATTGTAACCCTCCCTTTTCTGTCCTATTTGGGGTTGCTAAAGTGGCATGACGTAGCACCCCAAAAAAGGCATGATACATGTCGCCACATCATCGGTTGACAATGTGCCACATCATATTATCATACCATATGTCTTCAGGTCATTAATCCCAAACAGATGTAACAATCGTCAAAAAAGAGATTGAGAAATCTATTTAAGGAATTATACTAAAAAAAATTATCTGAAAATGTTTGTAATATAGCACCCCAATAATAAAAGTAATTAGTATTTCATTTTTCTCCCAAGTCGAAAGGTCAAGAATCAAATTTTATTCACAACTTAACCACAAGTCCCGAAAAAATGGAGACAAAAGATTATGCATTAAATTTATATTTAAAAAAATACATGTGCAATTTTTAACAAAGATATTTGAGAGTATATAAATAGATAAATAAAATTTGCTATCCCATAATAATAGAAAAATATTAACTAAGTTAATAATACAAAGACATTTCTAGACAAGATGCCCTTTTTATGTTAAAGAAAAAGATTATTATTATTATTATTATTATTATTATTATTATTTGATAAGTGTGGATAGCCACAAAAATTTACCAATGCGTTGAAATAGAGTCGACCCCTCAATATTACACTTGAAACTTAAATAAACTATCACTCAGCTATTTTAGGAGTTAAAACTATAGCAACAATCTGATCAAGACACTAATCTTGCATTATAGAGATCTCAAAAAATAGTATTCAAGTATATTCAATGGATAGAAAAAAAAATTCAATATATCTAAATGAGGTATGTATCTCAACATTTCAACGTGGATGTATACATGGAAACACAAACCATTAAAATATTATATCTACTTCCTCGTTCCTTTTTACTTGTCACATTTATCTAATTTACACCAATTAAAAAAAGTTGATTGAAGTTAGTTAGTTACCTATATTTTATAAAAAAAAAAATTATTACTTTCCAAAACTACCCCTATTTAAAACTCCTCTAAGTGAAGTATATAATTTAATACTTAGTTGATTATGATTTATTGAAAATTGTACAAGTACATTAAATAAAAAAGTAAATTTGATTTCATGCTGCACAAAATTTCTAATGTGACAAATAAAAAAAACAAAAAAAAATTTCAAAACGTGACAAGTAAAAAAGAACGGAGGGAGCACTATCTTTATTTTAACTATATATAAATATATCAATGACGTACCAATGACGTACCAATTAAATGAGTTAAATAAATTGATCCCACCGGCTCTAAACCATGAACCAAAATGCGAGAAGTATCATGAATTTGATAACTTAAATCACATCATCTTACCATCAATAAATTGTACGAACTAAAAATACAAGTTCTAATAACTAAAATTACCTAAAACTCTCAATTACGATTAAACAAACACCACCTAATTAATTTGTGTGACGTAAACATCTAATATATGAAAAACAATCACAATGGTTTCCATTGTAGCTTGCCAATAGCATTACAATCTATGCTTGTTCCATACATCCAAGGTTTAAATAGCATCCTCTGCATTCACGCTGAAAAGCAGAAAAATGTACAACATTTCATTAGACTAAAATCCCTGCAAGGTTTGTCAAATGACATGTTTTGCCCTCTGAAATATAGAGAGAAAAATGTTGAGGGCAAAGAAAATCGAAAACTAAGCTAGTAGAGAGCCTTCCATGACAACCACAGCTTTTCCTCGGATGTAAACACGTTTGGCATTTTCGTCCAATGTAAGGTCCAACCTTCCACCCCTCGGAGAAGCCTAAAGAAAGGAAAACAAATTAAACATATTATTAAACTAATCTGTTTCTTAAGTCTTTGCTTTAGTTTTTTTACCGGTTAGTTTTACTTTCACATTAATTTGAAATTTTAGGGCAGAATTTTATTTAGAGGGTTGAAACAAAATCTACCATGTATGCAATTAGGTTGTTCTTTCCAAGCTTTTTGCTCCAATAAGGTGCTAAGGCACAATGTGCACTCCCACAGACAGGATCCTGAAAGGAATAAATAAATAAACAAATAAATTGATCGACTGATTTTATTAAAGTCAATTGTGAAGAAATAACTGAATGTGGATATTACTTACGGTTACCAACAACAAGCCAATATTAAGGTAGGAACTTGAGAAGAAAATTCATTGCAATTATTATATTCCCTTTCTAGATTACAAAAATGTGTCATGAAAATAAATCGATCCTAGATAAAAGAATTTATGTAGCAATGCGCAGAGCTTTATTCAGAGGTGAACTTTGGAGTGAGATAAGCGAAGTCTAAAATAAGCTGGTTATTGCCCTCCCATTACTGCTTGATAACCAATATGAGTAACGGATGAAAGGTAAACACAGCCATTACATGCATTGGTTATTAAGCCATATATTGCTAAATCAATTTGAATATATATATATATACATATATTTTATTGCTTTAACAAAGATGGAAAGGCACTTTGTTGGAAATCATATGCATAACCCTGCAAACTTTACAATGTGATCTGACGCAAAAGAGGTCAAGATATATATGCAACTACAAATGGACATTGAAGTCATTCACTGATCAGAAATATCAGTTCTTCCTCTAGCACAATCTTAGAAAACAAACAATTTATCAGTATTAGAAAAATACATTAGATTTAATTGAAATGTTAAGGTGGAAAGGAATTTTGCGAAAAAAATGTATATTATCTGAGCATTTCAGCTATGGCTGAACTCTATAATTATATAAAACTCAATCTATTCTGCTACACCTTTTTCCATCTACCAATACTTCCACATGTTATATCTTTCTACGCACCTAAATGATAGCATGGATAATATATACATATTTCATGTCAATTCTCTATGTTTTAATTGATAAAATGCTTGTAACCATGCATTATAATTATATTTTGTGTTTTGTAGAATACATTGAAGTTTTGAGTCAAAGTGAGACTAAAAGTTGAGGTTTGACAAGAAAGGCGTAAGACTTCATGAAGATCCATTAGAGCTAAAAAAAAAAAAAGATGCTTAAGCTTAAAGCGTGAGCATGCCTTATGGGACGAGAATATCCCTAAACTCGAGTGCCAAATTTCACCAATGACCAACTGGTCTATTGGTAGCCGGGTCCCTGTTAGAACCCTTCACAAGTGGTGCAAGCTCGAATCACAGGTGATGGCACATTTCTAGGAGCGTGAGTAGTGATTGTCTGCGGGTTATTCCAACGCCCATGTGTGCGTGAACCCTACCCCTACTTGCTCTATGGAGGCTTGTGCACGCCTCTACCTTTCTTAGCTGTCTATCCGCTCATCTTGGTACAAAAAAAAAGTGGTTGATGCTCAAAATATGGTAGTTAACCCTGTTATCCTTTATTTTATTCCATTTAGAATTTTTATTTAGGATTTTTCTCAAAAGGATAAGATAGGATCACTAAAGTTAGGTTTGATTTTAGATTTTCTTTTTTTTGAATTAGGAAGATAAGTATATTTTTGAACTTTTATATATTCTTTAAATGACGAAAAACAGATGAAAAGGCCAAATCAACAGTCAAGCAATCTATCATCTTCCTCTTCCCTGTGTTTTTAGAACTATGTGCAACTAAACTTTCTTTTCTAGTTAAAGGATGATTTAAGTTTAATTCGTCAAGAATTGTGAGATCTAATTGTTTATTCTTGTAATTCTTTAATATTTATATATCATTTGAGTTGATCAAAAATATTGTTTTGTTGTCTTATGAAAACAAAATCCTTTTGCTTAAGTATGAAGATAATACATTGCCAATTAGAACATTAAATCTGTAATTGTTTAATTGTTCTAATAATTAGTGGTGAAATGACAGGGTTCAATACAAGGCTTTCTACTCATGTTGTGTGGATATATAATCTAGTCTAAATAAACCGAGCGTGTGTATTTGTTGGCTAGAATTGGTGGTCCTTCACTAAATTTAATACTATAAGTAAATTAAATCCTAAAAGTTTGTTTGAGGTTGTTTATTCATAAAAAAAAAAAGTAATCAAAGAGCTTATTTTGGTTATCGAGGTAAGGAGGGATAGGTTGTTAGAACTGGTTAATAACCATAACTAATTTATTCAGGATCAAAAGGGTTTATCTTTGCATTAATGATCAATTTAACAAATCAATACTAAAATTATACCTTCGGTTGGATACTCAAACTTTCATTAACTTGCATCCTTATTTATTTACTTTATTTTGACTTCAACTTCAAACCCCCCCTTCTTTATTTTATTAATTTCATAAAAAAAATAGGCTTTACCAATCTTGATGAATTCAACCCTTCTCACCATCATACACAATTTATTTGTTTTAATTTATTTGTTTTAGTAAAGTAGGATTAATATTGTTGGATTTGACACATACTAATACATGTGCTAAACCTAACTTTTGTATAATTAACCTCCGATATATTTAACTTGAAATGAAAAATTCTGTCATTATTTTTCATTTTTTCAAATTTTGATTGAGTGGTCCTCTGGTTTTATCACATAACACAATAACACATTCTAAGATGATGAACCAAGAAATTTCATTCCCACATGGCATATACACTTTTCTATTATAAAGCACATCAAATCACTTCACTAGGTAACGGATGATATGCTTTTGCAAAACCATAGACACAAATAAATATTATACATTGACACAAATAAATATTATACATTTTCAATTAGTTAACCTAGAAAAAAGTAAATGATGCCCATGATAAATCTTCTAGGAATGAAATGGAATTTCACAGGCAAAACTAGTCCAAATGAGTAAATTTACAAATGCATCAACACTTTATGATCGTTTGAGATCCTATTAATTATTTTATGAGTAAAATGAAATAAAACATTGAGTTAGCTGTACTGTGGTACTCTCAAATCTGAATGATTTCTAAATGAAGATCCATATAATAATTTAAGCTTCTTATAAGATACCAAACGTAGATTAAGGAAAGAAGATATGAAAACACTTCACTAGAAGGGATTACCTCGTTAATACCCAACTTGGGACAAAAAAAGCGAGAGAAGATGTCATATCCAGATCCAGGAGGTGCAGGGCCTGTTACAATAACCCCTCTTCCAGCACAATTTCGTATCTCATCAAACTTTGGTTTTAAGTTAACAACATCAAGTCCTGAAGTGACCTCCACCTGGAGTGGAAACCATTTAGTTATCCATCTTAAGAATTGAATCTCAAACTAGCAGGTCAGGATAATTATTCCAGAACAAGACGAGGAATACAAACAAGTTGTGACAAAATATTAGCTATTTGCAGATATTGTCCTAATCATAATCAAAGATAGAGATGGGTAATGGAGTACAATGAGGTCATCAGATGGGCCATGCTTCTGCACATTGATCACAGATGCACCATTCAAAGTTTCAGGAATAGATGGGATATCACCAGAATCGCATTCGACAACCTTACACACGGGAAAGTTCAACTCAATGGAGAAATTTTCTTTTTCTTCATTGCATTTAATAAAGTGTTCATCCTTGACATTAGATAAAATTAACTGCTTCATTCCAGAGACTTTTGTAGCAGTCAAAATTCCAGATTTTGTGGCAAACTCAATGGCGTCGCATTTTACCAAGCCATATGATAAAAGAAAATGTGCTGCAGCTAAAGTTGCATGACCACAAAGATTAACCTGCAACGGAATCAATATAATTTAGTTAATGCACTAATGCAGCTAAAAGACTCAGACATGTCATCTTTCCACAATCACTATAACTCTAACTTCCTTGAAAAATTAATACATGAGTATTTAGCAATATAGTCAAATTGTCTGTAGTAGAGGCAACTTTATAAGGAAATAGAAAATTATACTTCAAATAAAATTTTCTTATTATGAAACAATAGATACCAAACATAGCTTTCGTCACAAAACCATGCTTCATCAATTAGCAACAAAACTTCATAACAATAACTCTGTAAAACAAAGGCAAATATATACGGATCTAGGTTGGTTTGTTAAGTAAGAATTAAACCTCAAGCATCTAGAGTGAACTTTTTTGGATCAATTAACAAAATTCTTTTTCTCCACTCATTTACATATAGCATCATTTACATTTCATATATTTACACCTCTTTCAACTGGTCTCCCTTCTGTCTTTCTCAGGCGTTTGAGATTAGTATCAAGCTGACTGGTAGTTGGGCTGGTTAAGCTCAGCTCAAAACAGTTTGATGGAGAATATATTATAAGATGAAACATACTATGCATTATATAATTCTTCTTCTACCACAGATCATGGTTTGTACTGATGGTTAGAACTTATTCTTTCCCTTGTGCTCAATTGACTTTGAATTTCCCCAGAGCATTTAAAAAAATAAATAATTTTCAATTGCCTGAATGTAAAACTCTCAAGTTTGGCTCAAATCAAAATGAGCAGATCTTGTGCTTAGGATCGTGCTTAACTCAAGTTCAAGCCAAGCTCAAGGTAGTCTAAACTATCTTGAGACAATCAAGAGCAAGCATTGCTTCTTTTAAGTTTGGCTCTTTGCCACTACTAACATTTTGGTCTTCCTATACCATATGTCCATAACGCGCGCGCACACACACGCAAACTCTTATAATCTTTCATGAGAAAAATGTTGCTAAGCTTATTCAACTTGGACCCATAGAAAGCTTGCTCTGTTTCATAAAAACAAAAAACGTCATAAAGCAAAATCAATCAACCAAACCTCATCGACTGGAGTGAACCACCGAAGATTAAACCGCGGGCTGTCATCAGAGACAGCACGGGTCAAGAAAGCAGTCTCAGAGATGTTGAACTCCTTGGCAACAGATTGCATCCACTCATCATCCACTTGGTGTCCATCCTCTAAGAAACATACAGCTGCAGGATTACCATCTGAAACCAAAGATCCAAAATTGCACACTAAAGTTCACAGAGGCAAACGATCAAACAAACAGTTGATAGGCGACAAAAAAGAAGAAAACTCCCAAGTACTCACCACAGCATATCTCACTGCTCTTGTAGCCATTTGCAGTTCCCGAAGAAGGAAGACACCCAACAAACAGAGCAGAATGATAAAAATAACAATTTTTTTGTCATTTAACAAATGTATATAAAGACGAGCCAACTTTGATCGGAGGCCCAGATTTTAAAGTTATGTTTAATTGTGCTTGGCTAGTTAATTATGAAAAGTATGACTTCTTTCTGCAATATTGCGTACTTTTTTGGCCTCTAAATGTGTAAAATATATGTTTTTGTCCCCTCTAATTCGTACTTTCTTTTTCTAAATTACTAAATGGCAGCTGGGTGATTGCATTCAACAAAATGGCATGTAATAATTACATCAATGACCAGAAAGCACATTAGCATTTATTAAAATAATGTTGTTTTTTTATTAATTCCCAAAATACACATTTCTGTAACTATTTACCGAAATGCGTATTTTGTATTTTTTTATTATTTTTTTTAAATTAGCGGGTCCCACTGTCATTTTTTAATATTTAAATTTAATTTTTTAAAAAACAAAGGGTCCCATTATATTTTTAATATTAAGTTCTTATTTTTTTAAAAATTGCGGTCCTGTAGTTTTTAAATTAAAAACATTTTACATCCAAATCTTTATAATTTTCAATTAATTTTTATTATAACTTATTTTTTCTCACTTCTACTATGTTATTTTTACTTTCACTAATTATAACAGGTTTTGTTAATAATTTAAATAAATAATTTTTAATATTTTTTCATCATAAGGGGGTTGTTGGGATGAATTATTGGTGGCGTAAAGAGCCTACTCAGGTCGTGAGAGTCGTTGGATGAAATTGATTTTGCCAGTCATTTGTTGGGTGGTGGCACTATATAAACCCTCCAGAGTTCTTTTCTAAAACACACAAGTATTTCTTTTAAAGAAAAATTATCGATATAGAGAGGCATTTGCTTTAAAAATTTTTTTGTCAGTTTGTAGTTTTTATTTTTCTTGCAAAGTTATTTTATTTTTTTTTAAATTAAATCTATGAAAATTCGTATTACTCATTATCTTGAGATGAAGGAGATAACCTTGGTCGAGAGAAACACCGACCAAGGCCCGTAGGAACTCTTGACGAAAGAACAAGCTTCCACTACGATTGCTAGTTACTCAATTTTGATCAATGGTTATAATTAGTGAAAATAAAAATAACATAGTAGAAATGAGAAAAAATAACTTATAATAAAAATTAATGAAAATTATAACGGTTTGGATGTAAATTGTTTTTAATTTAAAAACTACCGGGACTCGCAGTTTTTAAAAAAATAAAAACTTAATATTAAAAATATAATGGCCCCTCTGTTTTTAAAAAAAATTAAATTTAAATATTAAAAAATGACAGTGGGACCCGCTAATTTAAAAAAAATAATAAAAAATATAAAATACGCATTTCCGTAAATAATTACAAAAATGTGTATTTTAGGAATTAATAAAAAAACAACATTATTTTAATAAATTAGTCATAAAAAGCTTGAATTTTGTCTAAGTTAGCCCTTTTTTTAATAACTAAAATGGCACTTTCTGGTTTTTCTTTTTTTAAACTGTTATGAATGGATTCATTACCAATCTAGAAGTGTGGATGTGTTTCTCTTATTAATATCTCTTTATTTTTGTAACATTAACAATATACATCCGTGAATTCTATACACGGTTCCGATATGTGTGTTTGATATATATGTGTTAAAAATTAAAACTTCTCATTATTATTGAGTAATTTCATACATAAATTATACTTCTATCTTTATATTTTGTTACTTATATATATATATATATATATATATATATATATATATATATATATATATATATATATATTACAAATTTTTTTAACATAAACCAGTTTTTAAAAAAACTGATTTTTTGAAAATTTATTTATTTTTTTAAACCATATATTTTAAAATATATTTTTATTATTATTAAAATGAGAAGCATTTTTGCATATTTTTAAAATCTATTTATGTTTTAATTCGTTTAAAATCTATTTAAAAAAAATTAAAATCTTTGCAGAAGTGGTTTTTAAAAATAAAAAAATCCATTCCACTTATAATAACTTTTTTAGGCCATCTCCAACCCAAAACTCTATATTTAAAGCTTTAGGATACAAAAATATATGTTTAGCAGTGAAAGTTTCTCTAACCAGTATTTCTATTTTTAACTCTAAAATAAAATATTTGTAAGAATATTCTTCTCGCTTCACAATTTATATATTCCTACTATCAGCAAATTAAATCAACTTTAATTCTTTTTTACTTTTAACCATTCAATTTAAATATTATATTATTTAAATTATAGATTCTATTTTTTATTTTTATTACAAATATTTATTAAATACAAAATAAAAATACTTGTGAGTGGTGATAACATGCCAGACTATTAGCTCCATCTACTTCCAACTTTATTAGTTGTAGTTTTTTTTATTACTATCGATGATAGTTTATGTTAGGACTATTTTTCAATGTTTTTATTTTATTGTTAATGTAATTTTTCTTAATTTTAATTTTAATGAATTTATATTTCTTGTATTATTTTCTTCAATTTTTTATTTCTTATTAATTAAAAATATAAATTTAAAGTATAAGTTATTAATTTGATTAAAATATAAAATTATAAATACAAATTTTATAACAAAAATAGATAATAACAAAATAACAAAATAAAACTTGCTATAGTGATGCGTAGTTATTTGTGTGTCACTGTAGCAAATCCGGGATTTTGCAAAGGGTTTGGCTCTAGGTTGGAGCACGCCCTGCACCAAATAAAGTGATTTGCTTTAATTCTGAAGCTGCGTTGGAGAAGCCCTTAACAAAAGGAGAGTCAACTTGAGAAGTCAATAATAACATTACATTTTGCTTACATTAAAATATATAAAAAAAAACAATGATTACATTCAAGTAAATAGAAAAATACATCTATTACTTTGCTTATATTACATATTTTTACCTTGTATTGGCTAACTGATTCAATAATACATAGGTTGCTTACATAAATAACGTATATTTTGCCTACTAGAATCAAGGTTTCTAATTATGTGCATACATCTCGTTTGATTTTTGGTAGTCTAACAATGTGTGGTGCCACATATTGAACCATCTTTGGTCATGGCACCACTACAAGAGTTAAGATTTTTAGTGACAACATTTTTGTGTCACCTGGTTATTTTGCCACAAATGTTATAGTTTTTGTGTCAAAAAAAGGTAACAAACATTATTGTTTAACTTAATTATGATAACTTATGTTTTCGTCACTATTATAATGGTAATTGTGATAATTTAGTATATGCACCAATTAAATTGTCACTATTAATATATTAATAGTGACGAATTTTCTTTTATGTCCAATGTTTGTTACTAAAAGCATACAAGATTTTATGTCAAAAATTTCTTGATGAGAATGATGTGTAATTGTTACAAGAAATATTGTCATCACTTTTTTTTTTATTTATTGTGACGAAAGTGTTCTCCGTCACTCAACATATATTTTCTGTTACAACAATTTCGTCACAAAAAATTCAACCATTTAGTACCCACTAAATATTGCCACAAAAATTAAATTTTTAACTATATTATTGGGGTTTTATGCTAAAAAAGTTAATTGACACAGTAGTTTGGATTAGTTATGACATTTAATTATTTTTTCACTATTACAATTTCAATTGTGACAATTTAGTATCCATCACAATATACATCTTATCTTTTGTGTCGATAATTTTGGATACAAAAAAAATTCAAATATGTAGTATATATAGTTGTAAAATTATATTGTTAATAAAATATTAAAAGTCTATCTTTTCCTACCCAATATCAAAGCAAAGGTTACGTATAGATTTTTTAAGTAATTATAGATAAAATTTAAAAGGTTTTTAAAATTAAAATTTAACATGACTTTTTCAAACAAAATTATTATTTATAAATTCTTCAAACTAAATAATTTTGTTCTATTACACCAAAAATATTAACCTATTAAAACATTTAAAAGTAACTATGTGCAAATACTAAATCATCATCATCACATTGGTATAGCCCCTATATCTACAATGCAAAGAAGAATGTTCCATATATATATATATATATATATATATATATATATATATATATTCATCAATCATTTACCAAATAAGTAACTATTTTTCACATAAAAATACCAAAAAAAATATTTAAGAACAGTAAAAATATAGGCCTGACTTTCTCCAATCTAGTTTTAATATATCATATAAATTATGCCTGTACTATAAGAATTACAACATTATGATTTTTTTTCTATAATTATCTATCATTTTGTCACAAATATGAAGTTTTTTGTGATCAAAAAAATTAATTAACATTAATGTTTTTTAAGTTAATTGTTATGATTTTTTTGTCATTAAAATTATTATAATTGTGACGATTTAGGATCTCTCACAATTACGTTGTCACTATTAATATACCTATAGTGTCGTAAATATTATTTTCATTTGTTGTGACAAAAGTATTCTTCGCCACTGATTTTTTTTTTTTTGTTCACATTTTTTTGTCACAAAAAATTCAAATATTAATGTCTACTAAATGTTGTCACAAAAAACCCTAAATTATGTTTAACATATTTTAGGATCAAATTCAATATGTCCATGTCTATACATACACACGTTTTTTTTAAAAAAGAAAGTATTCAAATTTTAAAAATATTTGTAAAAATATGAGATAAAAATCGATGTAAAAAAATATTCTCCAAATTTATTGTTTTGAAAGTTATTATTGTTTACTCAATGCTCAAAATTGATATTTTAAGGGATAGAAAACAAGCTTTTAATTTAGATTATACCTAGGATTTAAAGTATTAGAGAAAAATTTTTAAAATTAAAATTAAATAGAGATTTACCAAATCTTACAAAATAAAATCTAGACAATATAATTTTTTTTTAAAAATTTAAAATTTCAAAAGATATATATCCTTAATGAACTTAACATATAAAAAGAGTGAAGCCTCGAGTAATTATGTGCCTATGGAGATCGATGACAATGGTTCGGCTTCATTTGATTTGAAGAATTAAAGTGACTCAAGTAGCTCTTGAAGTAAAGGTACATGTTATTGATGGTCACAAGATTTGCTTATTTTTATTAAATTATTTTACTTAGTTTATGCTATGGATAAGAGATAATTAGTTTTTGGTTTATCTCTTTTAATCTTCAAAGTTAGATTTATTGAATTTTTTTAATGATGTTTGTATATTAGTGTTTTCTTTTTCGATACTTTGAATCTTAGGTTTAGGTTTATCATAGGAATATGTTATTTAGATTTTGATTATGTGATTTTTCTTTTTTTCTTTTTTTTGATGATTTTTTATCTATTGAAAATCACAAAGGCCAAATGCAGCATGGAACTTGTCTCAATTGAGAAGAAATAATGGTATGAAAGTTGTAAATAAATTAAAATTTTTAAAATTTTTAAAATTATTTCATTAGATTCTTATTTTTTCCAAAATGTGTAGAATAAGCATCAAGGAAAGGGAATAACATTAAAGTCCCAACAAAGGAGTCAAATTCTAGCGAAGTTAAGGCTGAAAAATAAAAAAGAAGATTCAAATGCATAAAGAAGTACTTCATCTTCAAATTTAGAATAATTTTATAATCTTTTTCCTTTTTTTAAAAGGATAATTTTATAATTGCATTTTGGATATTAAAATTTTCAATTTTATATATTCAAAATTTAAATTTTGTACATTTTGATGATATTTATTAATTTATTTTCATATAATATTAAATACGTTATTTGCTTGTGTGACAATATTTTTGGGACTAAAAATTTGTCTTGACAAAAGTATCTAAAATATAACTTTATATTTATCACAAAAATATATTATATTAGGGACAAAATTAGCGTAACATAATTTTTATTTTAGTGACAACATTATTTTTAAATTAATAATTTTATTTGTGACAATAATAAACACATAACAATATCTCAAAAGAATATTAGTGACGAAGTATTGGTCACCAATAAAAGTATTACTATTGACAAAAACATTTTATCACTATTGTATTTATTCTATGTCAACAATATTGTTACAATAAAATAGATTATTGTGACGGCTTATTCTTCACAATTTAAGCATCATGTGAAATCGACAAAATTGACTTAACGAACAAATTATTGTGAGCTGCTTTATTCATGTACTTTAAAATTTGTGTGCCAATAAATTGACATAAATAAAAGTTATTATGGTCGTAAGCTTTGTCACAAATATTAAATTTGTCAGTGTCATGAAATTGGTCATAAAAATATGGAGTAATTGTGACCATTTGTCAAAAATTGTCACTCTTGTATTAGCATTGAGGTTTTTGTGACGGGAGGTGACGACTTCTAAAATTTGCTACTATTACTAATTGTGACTAAAATTGTTGCTTTTAGTGATAACTTCTGTTATCACTAAAAATACAATTTGTTATAGTGAACAAGCTACTAAACTTTGAATTCAATATTGGATAAAATAGGGAACATATATCTACCTATAAGAGTCTCTCGTATACCAAGAAGCGCATACCACATTAGGTTAATGTTTGTATTTACAATACTACACATCCTCAAGACATATACACGTTAGATCAACAAGTAACTATAAATCCAAACATGCATATGGAAGTAATTCCATCCATGATTATTTCATATTCAATCGTCTTCTCATTAACATGATGTACACTAAACATCTAAATTTCTCTATACCATCTCGCAACCTTGCTTCTTGCTTCATTGTCAAAGTGCCATCCATAGCATATCCACCCTGACAGTTTTTAAAAACATACATAGCATTAAGATAGGATTATACAAGACCTCTTATTAGTAAACTATGGACACTTTAAAAATTGAGTCAAAACGTTTTGATAAGTTGGTGCTGTGGTGACCACATCATCCACCACCATCTTTCACTACTATCCACATTTTTTTTGGGCCAATAAGTGATGCAAAATTGGTTAACATGGGATATTTTTTTGTCAACATACTATCAAATCCTCATTGTTTTTTTTTATGATGCAACTATTGACGGTTTCTAAAAGAGATCTACACTAGGTTTCTTTTGCAAAGTTATGAAAAGTTATCAGTAAGATGTTGCAAGATGTACTGAACATGGCTATATTTTAAAGGAATATTATTACGAAAGATGTTGGAATTCCTATAAATCTGACCGAGATAATGCAGATTATCGAGTTGAATCTAATATTTTGTATACATTATTTAAAAGCTACAATTAACTTCCCTATTCTCACCATCAACTATAGGGAATATAAATAAAGAAATATGAGCTCTTCATCTTCTTCTCATGTGCCATTAATAGAGTTTCTTTGTACTTTCCATATAAAAAGGCCCCATTTATTAAAAGGATAGGATGCCAAGAATTAAAACTAATGGCGGAGAGCCTAAAAGCTCAAAAATACCCTTTAAAATCACTCTTATCCATGAACCCACTCAGGATCAAAGTTAACAATAGTACCCAGATTACAATTGGACTAAAGTACTAAGCACATCCATAATTCAACATAAGATTGCTCACCTGATTGAATATATGTTTAAGAGCCTTATTCTTCCCTTTCCAATCCTTTGCATGACATTAATATGGTGCGTGTCTTTAACCATGGCTTGCACTTGTGTATGCTCAGCGCTAGATTAGCTCTTAGTATTGACCATACTAGTTCACAAATTAACTTTCAGTATAATACTGATTGTCAAATTGGATACTTTGTATTATGCAGCATCGAAAATCTTTTAATAACCCATAAGGGCCAATTTGAATGAAACAAAATTATAAAGATGCCAAGTATAATCAAAGTTGACATATTTTATGGTGAATATGAACTTAGTGCTCTTCACATTGATAAATGACACTGACCTTTTATAGACCATCAACTTAACAAGTCTATTAATTGGGCTTTGAAATAAACATTGAATTTATGATATATATATATATATATATATATATATATATTTATATGTGGTTCTACATCATCCAATGGTATTGCATCATACTAGTATCTATTGCCACCAAGATATATGTGGTATTTGAGGCCACATTTGCCCCTACTCCATATTTGAGATAGTTGTACATACAGTACTCTCTACTATTGCACCTTCTTGCACTCAGTAAAGAAACTTTCATCATCATCATTGATTTTATAATTATCACCACTGTTATCATCATCATCATTATTTCTTTTATACTTATCACCACTGTCATCATCATTATCATTATCATCATCATCATCATCATCATCATTATTTTGATCATCATCATATATTGTCATCTCTAGGACTTCAAACTTAGTGTTTTCAATTTCATTTCTATGTGCAACAGTATCTTCCTTATATCCTTAGTAATGGTAGCCAATGGAAGTTTTGACATCATTATTTATCAATGAATCACCTTTAAGACTTATTGATAGAATTATTAGGAGAAACATTATATGAGATGGATGTGGTTTGGACAAAAATGAAGGGCCAACAGATGTGCTATAAATGAGGAATTGTTAAGTGAAACACATAAATTTTTATTAAGTATTATGTTCAAAAGCTTACAAAGTGTTTATCATGTATACAGCTGTTGGGATTACGTGTGGTCCTCCTTCATCCATGTATAGTATTGAAGTACTTAATCTCAACATTCATGATGTTACTCTATCACTATCATTATTGATTATAGTACAGTTAATAGTGTTCACAATTATTTCTTGCAAGGCATTCAGATTGCTGCCAATGTGAATTCCATTAACGCATTTGTAATGTATGCAAGTATTTCTTGATTATAGTATTGGTATAAATAACCAGCAATACATCAACT